>NC_043746.1:33487166-33823919 GCF_902148845.1 Salarias fasciatus | reverse complement strand
TTTTATCTCTCTACGACATTCCTACTTGACAGGGGTGCAGATTTTACTGTCTATTGATTGCACGATTTTGTGGGTGCTAGTTTGTAGGTGGCGCTAGAGAGCACATGGGGTTAAGTTTTTCATTTTATCAAATGGACCACCGGTCCGGATGTGCGTGCCAAATTTGATGAGTTTTCGTGCATGTTTAGGGGGTCAAATTAGTGCTCGAGTGCGACAGTAAAATAATAATAATAATAATAATTAAAGCCGCAAGCGGCATTGGACGGGACCTCGCCCTCTGGCAAGGTGGCCCCACTGAGGCCGTCCTTGCACCTTGACGACCGAAGTCCAGGTCACTGGGAACCTTGCTCCTCCATAAACAACCATTTTCATGACTTGACCTCATTATCTGTTGTGAACGGGCTTTTATTTTGAATGAATTTTGACCTTATCGTTTTAGAAACGAAGTACATGCTTCCACTAACACTGTGTACCCCAAAATTATGAAGCTGCTTTTTTAAAATTGTCATTTTTTGCAAAAATGTGACTTTTAGTTTGAAGGGATCTGAGGCTTTTATTTTGATAGTCATGTGTGCTCCACCAATATATCAATTTGAGTGTCAGAATAGTGTCATTCCATACCATTGTCTGTCTGTGCATTAATCTATCCATGCATTCATCCATGCATTCATCATCCATACACCTGTTAAAGAGTGATTTCAGGTGTATGGTGTGTATCAGGTGATATTTCTGCAGGGTGACAGCTGTTTGGACCATTCCCAATGTGTTTCAAGTGTTGCTTCCTCAGTGGCTTGCTGCTGCAGGGGCACTGCTGCTTCAGTCATGTGTGATTTGTGGTCACGGTGCGCCATCTACTGTGGAAAACAGGTACAACATGCAGAATGTTTTACAGCTGGTCCCAGATCGTTCGGGCCAGCTGCTATGCCCATATATGGCTTAAGTAGGTCAAGAGGTTAGATTTAGGTATGGGTATGTCTCTGGGTAAATTGTAGATCTCGATGAGACGAATTCATCCATGTTAATTTTATTTCTCTGCGACATTCGTGCGGGTCGCACTGTCCACTGTAGTGTTTGAAGTGCGTTTTCAGACTTCAAACTTTAAGGGTTAACAGCATCCACACCGTGAGACTTTTGAAAAAGTTTTGAACATCGTCGGAAGAGAAAATTGTCCTCTATTATTTGGCGCCACTCTGACGTCTCTACGACAAGCTGTCTCGGAGGAGATAATTTTTAAATGAAGAGTGATTTTTACTTTGAAAGGCGAAATAGCGGACTTCCTGTTGGATTTAGGTGAATGGTGTCAATGGGAGATTTTTAGATCTCATCGAGACGAACGCGTGAACAATTGGTTTGATCTCTCTACGACATTCCTGTGGGCCATAGCGACCATTTCTTGAAAAATGGTACTTTTATTTTGAAGGGCTGATAAAATCCACACCGTGTGACTTTTGACAAAGTTTGAAACATCGTTTGTAGAGAAGCTTCTCCTCTATCAGGCCGCATTACTTTGACGTCTCTACGACAAACGGCCTCGGACAAGATAATTTTTAAACGAGGAGTGATTTTTACTTTGAAAGGGAAATAGTGGACTTCCTGTAGGATTTAGGTAATGCATGTCAATGGATGATTTTTAGATCTTGATAAGACAAACATATGAGCAATTGGTTTGATCTCTCTACGACATTCCTACGGGCAGTAGCGACCGCTTTATTAAAAATGTGACTTTTATTTTGAAAGGGAAATAACGGACTTCCTGTTGGATTTTGGTTTTCGGTGTCAATTGGTCATTTTTAGATCTCTGTGAGACTAACGCATGACCATTGGTTTTATCTCTCTCAGGCTTTTCTTTGTGCCGTAGCGACCATTGTAGTGTTTCAAGTGGATTTTAAGACTTTTATCTTTAAGGGTTAACAGCATCCACACCATGAGACTTTTGAAAAAGTTTTTAACAATATCGGAAGAGAAACTTGTCCTCTATTATTTCACGCCACTCTGACGTCTCTACGACAAACGGTCTCGGAGGAGATAATTTTTAAATGAGGAGTGATTTTTTACTTTGAAAGGGAAGTAGCAGACTTCCTGTTGGATTTAGGTCTTTTTTGTCAATGAGAGATTTTTAGACCTCGACGAGACGAATGTGTGAATAATTGGTTTGATCTCTCTACAACATTCCTATTGGCCATAGCGACCCTTTTTTCAAAAATGTGAGTTTTATTTTGAAGGGCTAATAAAATCCAAACCGTGTGACTTTTGAAAAAGTTGATCACATCCTTTGTAGAGACACTTCTCCTCTATCAGAGCGCACTACTCTGACATCTCTACAATAAATGGTGTTGTAAAACAGCTGCGTGAAGCTTTTAATTTGAAAGGTAATTGGCGGACTTCCTGTAGGATTTAGGTCAAGGGTGTCAATGGATGACTTTTAGATCTTAATGAGTTGAACATGTCAGCAATTGGTTTTATCTCTCTACGACATTCCTACTTGACAGGGGTGCAGGATTTACTGTGTCTCGGTTGTGCTAGTTGAAGGTGCTAGTTTGTAGGTGGCGCTAGAGAGCAGATGGGGTTAATTTTTTTATTTTATAAAATTTTTCGCGAGTCTGAATGTGCCTGCCAAATTTGGTGAGTTTTCGTGCATGTTTAGGGGGTCAAAATTGCATTTAAAGACGCCAGGAGTATAATAATAATAATAAGAAAAAACGAACGAAGAACAATAGAGGCCTTGCCCTCAGGCAAGGTGGCCTCAGTTGAGGCCACCTCGCCCTCGGGCTCGGTCCCTAATTAAAGCCGCAAGCGGCATTGGACGGGACCTCGCCCTCTGGCAAGGTGGCCCGACTGAGGTCGTCCTCGTACCTTGATGACCGAAGTCCAAGTCACTGGGAACCTTGCTCCTCCATAGACTTCCAGCACTTTCTCACCCACTAACATGGAGTTGTTAGCATCCCCCATCCACTGACGTGAAGCTTTTAGCATCTGTCATCCGCTAACATGTAGCTGTTAGCATCCCCCATCTGCTAACAGGTAGCTGTTAGCATCTCTCAGCCGCTAGCAAGTAGCTGTTAGCATCTCCCATCCACTCACATGTAGCTGTTAGCATCTCCCATCCGCTCACATGTAACAGCATCTCTCATCCGCTAACATGGAGTTGTTAGCATGTCCCACCCACTAACATGTAGCTGTTAGCATCTGTCATCCGCTAACATGTAGCTGTTAGCATCTCCCATCCGCTAACATGTAGCTGTTAGCATCTCTCATCCGCTAGCATGTAGCTGGTAGCATCTCCCATCCGCTAACATGTAGCTGTTAGCATCTCCGATGTGCTAACATGTAGCTGTCAGCATCTCCTATCCGCTAACATGGAGTTGTTAGCATGTCCCACCCACTAACATGTAGCTGTTAGCATCTGTCATCCGCTAACATGTAGCTGTTAGCATCTCCCATCCGCTAACATGTAGCTGTTAGCATCTCCCATCCACTAACATGTAGCTGTTAGCATCTGTCATCTGATTCAGCAGGGGCCACGGCAATGGATTGCAGTGCGGGAAGCTCCATTGCCGTGGCCCCCGCTGAATCGGTTGGATTTAAATAACTTCTGAAGGAATCCAAGCTGCACCATGTTTGTCTGAGTGAGTATATGAGCAGGCACACACCTATAAATAAGGTCCAGGTATCAAAAAAACCAGAGTTGCCCTTTAACACTGTTGAATTTGAAATTATCCCTGTGCTTTGTTAAAAATGTCATATTTTGCAAAAATATGGGGTGTGAGGCTCTTATTTTGATAGTCATGTCTGCTCCACTATGTCAAACACCAATATATCCATGTGAGTGTGATTCCATACATTCATTTGCCTGTTTGAGCAGCAATCCATCACTCGTGTGATTTATGGTCACGGAGCGCCATCTACTGTGGAAAGCAGGGACAACATGAAGAATGTTTTACAGCAGCTCTCAGATCAGCCTCGAGGCTCAATGCCCATATATGGCATAAGTAGGTCACATGATGTTAGAGTGTGACTCGGCAGGCACACAGTTTCTCTTTGGTCAAAACAGCTGGGGAAATGCATTTCCGTGGACCAAAGTGAGCAAACAATGTCAGAAAGTGATAGGAAATGTAGTTGTCTTTCACTGTAGAGCTTTTCAGAGCAGTCAGACTTATAGTTTTGAAACGGGAGGCTTAATTGATGAAGAAGGTGAGATTTTTGAGCAAAATTTGAGCAAAATTTTGAGCAGAAAGTGTGAATGACGGACTTCCTGTTTGATTTAGGTCATAGGCACGAGTGAGAAAGTTGTAGGTCTCGATGAGACGAACGCGTGCATATGTTTCTTTTCTCTGTACGACATTCTGAAAGACAAACAATACATTGTCTTGGTTTTGGGGTGAGGAGTATTTTCAGGCACATTTGATTTGACAGGAAATAGCGGACTTCCTGTTGGATTTAGGTATAGGTATGTCTCTTGGTAAATTGTAGATCTCGATGAGACGAATTCATCCATGTCAATTTTATTTCTCTGCGACATTCGTGCGGGTCGCACTGTCCATTGTAGTGTTGCAAGTGCATTTTCAGACTTCAAACTTTAAGGGTTAATAAAATCCACACCCTGAGACTTTTGAAAAAGTTTTGAAGAACTTTGTGAGAGAAACTTGTCCTCTTTTATTTGGCACTGCTCTGACGTCTCCACGACAAGCGGTCTCGGCACAGATAATTTTTAAAGGAGGAGTCATTTTCGGCTGATTTTCATCAAAATTTGACATATAACTCAAAATAGCGGATTTCCTGTTGGTTTTAGCCAAAAAAAAACAGATCCTTTTTTGTAGATCTCAAGGAGACGAACGCATGAGAGTTGGTTTGATCTCTCTGTGACATTCCTGCGAGTTACGGTGGGCTTTTTTCACGTTTCTAGGTGGCGCTAGAGAGCGGATGGAGATATGGGGTTAATTTTTCCATTTTATGAAATTTTTCACCAGTCTGCATGTGCCTGCCAAATTTGGTGAGTTTTCATGCATGTTTAGGGGGTCAAATTAGAGTTCAAAGCGGCGGCACGATAATAATAATAATAATAAGAAACGGACGAAGAACAATAGAGGCCTTGCCCTCAGGCAAGGTGGCCTCAGTTGAGGCCACCTCGCCCTCGGGCTCGGTCCCTAATAATAATAAGAAACAAACGAACGAAGAACAATAGAGGCCTTGCCCTCAGGCAAGGTGGCCTCAGTTGAGGCCACCTCGCCCTCGGGCTCGGTCCCTAATAAGAAACGGACGAAGAACAATAGAGGCCTTGCCCTCAGGCAAGGTGGCCTCAGTTGAGGCCACCTCGCCCTCGGGCTCGGTCCCTAATAAGAAACGGACGAAGAACAATAGAGGCCTTGCCCTCAGGCAAGGTGGCCTCAGTTGAGGCCACCTCGCCCTCGGGCTCGGTCCCTAATTAAAGCCGCAAGCGGCATTGGACGGGACCTCGCCCTCTGGCAAGGTGGCCCCACTGAGGCCGTCCTCGTATCTTGATAACCGAAGTCCAGGTCACTGGGAACCCTGCTACTCCATAGACTTCCAGCACCCTCTCACCCACTAACATGGAGTTGTTAGCATCTCCCATACACTAACATGGAGTAGTTAGCATCTCCCATCGGCTAACATGTAGCTGTTAGCATCTCCTATCCGCTAACATGTAGCTGTTAGCATCTCCCATCCACTCACATGTAGCTGGTAACATCTTCCATCCGCTAACATGTAGCTGTTAGCATCTCCTATCCACTGTTATGGAGTTGTTAGCATGTCCCACCCACTAACATGAAGCTGTTAGCATCTCCTATCCACTAACATGTAGCTGTTAGCATCTCTTATCCACTAACATGGAGTTGTTAGCATCTCCCATCCATTAACATGTAGATATTAGCATCTGTCATACACAAACATGAAGGTGTTAGCATCTGCCACCTGCTAACATGTAGCTGTTAGCATCTCTCATCCACTAACATTTAGCTGTTAGCACTGAAGTTTAGGTAATCGGGAACCTTGTCAGTACATAAACATTCATTTTCATGAGTTGACCTCATTTTCTGTTGTAAATGGGCTTTTAATTTGAAGGAATTTTGGGCTTTTATTTTGGAAAGGTAGTACACGTTGTCATAATCACCTGCTAACACATCGTACTCCATAAACATCCATTTTCATGACTGTACTTCATTTTCTGTTGTGAACGGGCCTTTGTTTTGAAGGAATTCTTTGCTTTTATTTTGGAAAGGAAAGGTTTTTTTGACACCTGGACCTTGTTCATAGGTGTGTGCCTGCTCATATACTCACTCAGACAGACATGGTGCAGCTCGTAGTTCTTTAGAAGTTAGGGTTCAACCGATTCAGCGGGGGCCACGGCAATGGAGCTTCCCGCACTGCAGCTCCATTGCCGTGGCCCCCGCTGAATCGGTTGGATCTGAATAACTTCTGAAGGACTCCGATAGTGACTCTTTACACCGCTGAAACTCTGAAAGAAGGACGAATTTGTTGTAAACAAGCTTGAATACGATGTTTTAGGCCTTCAGAGACCTATATGACATGACTGAAAAATAGCATCATATGTACCCTTTAATGACAGCTACTGTCGACTGCACTGCATGCCCAAATATGGTCAGTAGTGGGCTTCCTGTTGGATTTAGGTTATTGGCGTCAATGGGTGATTTTCAGATCTCGATGAGATGGACACATGAGCAATTGGTTTTATCTCTCTGCGACATTCCTACGGGCTGTAGTGGCCATTTTTTCCAAAAATGTGACTTTTATTTTGAAGGGCTGATAAAATCCACACCGTGTGACTTTTGACAAAGTTTGAAACATCGTTTGTAGAGAAGCTTCTCCTCTATCAGGCCGCATTACTTTGACGTCTCTACGACAAACGGTCTCGGACAAGATAATTTTTAAATGAGGAGTGATTTTTACTTTGAAAGGGAAATAGCGGACTTCCTGTTGGATTTAGGTTATTGTTGTCAATGAGAGATTTTTAGATCTCAATGTGCCGAACACATGAGCCATTGGCTTTATCTCTCTACGACGTTTCTACGGGCCACAGTGGCCATTTTTTCAAAAATGTGACTTTTATTTTGAAGGGCTGATAAAATCCACACCGTGCGACTTTTGAAAAAGTTGTGCACATGGTTTGCAGAGAAACTTCTCCTCTATCAGGCCGTGTTACTCTGACGTCTGTACGACACACACTCTCGTGGGTATAACGTTTTCATGAGAAGTGTTTTTTACTTTGAAAGGGAAATAGCGGACTTCCTGTTGGATTTAGGTAATGCATGTCAATGGATGACTTTTAGATCTTGATGATACAAACACTTGAGCAATTGGTTTGATCTCTCTAAGACATTCCCACAGGCCGCAGCGCAGGAGTTATTTTTTGCCCAAATTTTACACTGAAAGGGAAATAGCGGACTTCCTGTTGGATTTAGGTATAGGTATGTCTCTTGGTAAATTGTAGAGCTCGATGAGACGAACTCATCCATGTTGATTTTATTTCTCTGCGACATTCGTGCGGGTCGCACTGTCCATTGTAGTGTTGCAAGTGCGTTTTCAGACTTCAAACTTTAAGGGTTAATAAAATCCACACCCTGAGACTTTTGAAAAAGTTTTGAACAACTTTGTGAGAGACACTTGTCCTCTTTTATTTGGCACTACTCTGACGTCTCCACGACAAGCAGTCTCGGAGCAGATAATTTTTAAAGGAGGAGTCATTTTTTGCCAAATTTTACACTGAAAGGGAAATAGTGGACTTCCTGTTGGGTTTTTGCCAAATTTTACACTGAAAGGGAAATAGTGGACTTCCTGTTGGGTTTAGGACATTTTTGTCAATGAGAGACTTTTAGATCTCGAGGAGACGAACGCATCCACATCGATTTGGTCTCTCTGCGACATTCCTAATGGTTGCTGTGGCTATTTTACTGTTTCTAGGTGGCGCTAGAGAGCAGATGAGGTTATAGAGTTAATTTTTTTTATTATATCAAGTGGCCACCGGTCCGGATGTCCGTGCCAAATTTGATGAGTTTTCGTGCATGTTTAGGGGGTCAAATTAGTGCTCGAGTGCGACAGTAAAATAAGAAACAAACGGACGAAGAACAATAGAGGCCTTGCCCTCAGGCAAGGTGGCCTCAGTTGAGGCCACCTCGCCCTCGGGCTCGGTCCCTAAATATATCCATGTGAGTGTGATTCCATACATTCATTTGCCTGTTTGAGCAGCAATCCATCACTCGTGTGATTTATGGTCACGGAGCGCCATCTACTGTGGAAAGCAGGGACAACATGCAGAATGTTTTACAGCAGCTCTCAGATCAGCCTAGAGGCTCAATGCCCATATATGGCATAAGTAGGTCACATGATGTTAGAGTGTGACTCGGCAGACACACAGTTTCTCTTTGGTAAAAACAGCTGGTCTTGGCATTCCCGTTGCCCAAAATGAAAAAAACACCCTCAACTTTGATAGGCATTTTAGTTGTCTTTACATATGTCAAGTTTTCAGAGCATTCAGACTTATAATTTTGACCATGGAAGCCTTAATTGGTGAAGAAGGAGAGAGTTTTTGAGCAAAAATGTACAATAAAAGTGTGAATGACGGACTTCCTGTTTGATTTAGGTCATGGGTACGAGTGAGTAAGTTGTAGATCTCGATGAGACGAACGCGTGCATATGTTTCTTTTCTCTGTACGACACTGTGAAGGGTGAAACAGTCCATATTAGTGGTTTTTGAGTGAAAAGTGTTTTGAGGCACATTTGATTTGACAGGAAATAACGGACTTCCTGTTGGATTTAGGTATAGGTATGTCTCTTGGTAAATTGTAGAGCTCGATGAGACGAACTCATCCATGTTGATTTTATTTCTCTGCGACATTCGTGCGGGTCGCACTGTCCATTGTAGTGTTGCAAGTGCGTTTTCAGACTTCAAACTTTAAGGGTTAATAAAATCCACACCCTGAGACTTTTGAAAAAGTTTTTAACAACTTTGTGAGAGACACTTGTCCTCTTTTATTTGGCACCACTCTGACGTCTCGACGACAAGCGGTCTCGGAGCAGATAATTTTTAAAGGAGGAGTCATTTTTTGCCAAATTTTACACTGAAAGGGAAATAGTGGACTTCCTGTTGGGTTTAAGACATTTTTGTCAATGAGAGACTTTTAGATCTCGAGGAGACGAACGCATCCACATCGATTTGGTCTCTCTGCGACATTCCTAATGGTTGCTGCGGCTATTTTACTGTTTCTAGGTGGCGCTAGAGAGCAGATGAGGTTATAGGGTTAATTTTTTCATTATATCAAGTGGCCACCGGTCCGGATGTCCGTGCCAAATTTGGTGAGTTTTCGTGCATGTTTCGGGGGTCAAATTAGTGCTCAAGTGCGACAGTAAAATAATTAAAGCCGCAAGCGGCATTGGACGGGACCTCGCCCTCTGGCAAGGTGGCCCCACTGAGGCCGTCCTTGCACCTTGATGACCGAAGTCCAGGTCACTGGGAACCTTGCTCCTCCATAAACAACCATTTTCATGACTTGATGTCATTTTCTGTTGTAAATGAGCTTTTATTTTGAAGGAATTTTGGGCTTGTATTTTGGAAATGTAGTACATGCTTCCACTAACAATGTGTAACCCGAAATTTTGAAGCTGCTTTGTTAAAAATGTCATTTTTTGCAAAAATGTAACTTTTATTTTGAAAGGGTGTGAGGCTTTTATTTTGATAGTCATGTATGCTACACTTTAACAAACACCAATATATCCATCTTGCTCCTCAACAAACATCCATTTTCAAGACTTGACCTAATTTTCTGTTGTAAATGGGCTTTTCTTTTGAAGGAATTTTTTGCTTTTATTTTGGAAAGGTAGTACATGCAACTCCGGTTTTTTGAGACCTGGACCTTATTTATAGGTGTGTACATGCTCATTTATTCAATCAGACAAACATCGTGCAGCTCGGAGTCCTTCAGAAGTTATTTCGATCCAACCGATTCAGTGGGGGCCACGGCAATGGAGCTTCCCGCACTGCAGCTCCGAGAGTGACCTTTTACATCGCTGAAACTCTGAAAGAAGGATGAATTTGTTGTAAACAAGCTTGAATACTATGTTTTTGGCCTTCAGAGACCTATATGACATGACTGAAAAATAGCATCATATGTACCCTTTAATGACAGCTGCTGTCGACTGCACTGCATGCCCATATATGGTCAGTAGTGGACTTCCTGTTGGATTTAGGTTATTGGTGTCAATGGGTGATTTTTAGATCTCGATGAGATGAACACATGAGCACTTGGTTTTATCTCTCTATGACATTCCTACGGGCTGCAGCGGCCATTTTTTCCAAAAATGTGACTTTTATTTTGAAGGGCTGATAAAATCCACACCGTGTGACTTTTGACAAAGTTTGAAACATCGTTTGTAGAGAAGCTTCTCCTATATCAGGCCACATTACTTTGACGTCTCTACGACAAACGGTCTCGGACAAGATAATTTTTAAATGAGGAGTGATTTTTTACTTTGAAAGGGAAATAGCGTACTTCCTGTAGGATTTAGGTAATGCATGTCAATGGATGATTTTTAGATCTTGATAAGACAAACATATGAGCACTTGGTTTGATCTCTCTACGACATTCCTACGGGCAGTAGCGACCGCTTTATTAAAAATTTGACTTTTATTTTGAAAGGGAAATAACGGACTTCCTGTTGGATTTTGGTTTTCGGTGTCAATTGGTCATTTTTAGATCTCTGTGAGACTAACGCATGACCATTGGTTTTATCTCTCTCCGGCTTTTCTTTGGGCCGTAGCGACCATTGCAGTGTTTCAAGTGGATTTTAAGACTTTTAGCTTTAAGGGTTAACAGCATCCACACCATGAGACTTTTGAAAAAGTTTTTAACAATATCAGAAGAGAAACTTGTCCTCTATTATTTCACGCCACTCTGACGTCTTTACGACAAACGGTCTCGGAGGAGATAATTTTTAAATGAGGAGTGATTTTTTACTTTGAAAGGGAAATAGCGGACTTCCTGTTGGATTTAGGTCTTTTTTGTCAATGAGAGATTTGTAGACCTCGACGAGACGAATGTGTGAATAATTGGTTTGATCTCTCTACAACATTCCTATTGGCCATAGCGACCCTTTTTTCAAAAATGTGAGTTTTATTTTGAAGGGCTAATAAAATCCAAACCGTGTGACTTTTGAAAAAGTTGTTTCCACCTCTTGTAGAGACACTTCTATTCTATCAGGCCGCACTAGTCTGGCATCTGTACAATAAATGGTGTTGTAAAAAAACAGCTTGAAGCTTTTACTTTGAAAGGCAAATGGCGGACTTCCTGTTGGATTTAGGTCAAGGGTGTCAATCGATGATTTTTAGATCTCAATGAGTCGAACGTTTGAACAATTGGTTTTATCTCTCTACAACATTCCTACTTGACAGCGGTGCAGATTTTATGCCTCTTGGTTGCTCTAGTTTGTAGTTGCCAGTTTGTAGGTGGCGCTAGAGAGCAGATAGTGTTAAGTTTTTTATTTTATCAAATTTTTCGCGTGTCTGGATGTGCCTGCCAATTTTGGTGAGTTTTCGTGCATGTTTAGGGGGTCAAATTTGCCGTCAAACATGCGGGATGTATAATAATAATAATAAGAAACGAACGAATAACAATAGAGGCCTTGCCCTCAGGCAAGGTGGCCTCAGTTGAGGCCACCTCGCCCTCGGGCTCGGTCCCTAATAAAAGCCGCAAGCGGCATTGGACGGGACCTCGCCCTCTGGCAAGGTGGCCCCACTGAGGCCGTCCTTGCACCTTGATGACTGAAGTCCAGGTCACTGGGAACCTTGCTCCTCCATAAACAACCATTTTCATGACTTGACCTCATTTCCTGTTGTAAATGGGCTTTTATTTTGAAGGAATTATGACCTTCTATTTTAGAAACATAATACAGGCTTCCACTAATACAGTTTAACACGAAATTATGAAGCTGCTTTGTAAAAATATGTCATTTTTAGCAAAAATGTGACTTTTATTTTGAAGGGGTGTGAGGCTTTTATTTTGATAGTCATGTGTGCTCCAGTTTAGGAAACACCAATATATCCATCTTGCTCCTCAATAACATCGATTTTCATGACTTGATCTCATTTTGTTGTAAATGGGCTTTTATTTTGAAGGAATTTTGACCTAATATTTTGGAAACATAGTACATGCTTCCACTAATACTGTTTACCCTGAAATTATGAAGCTGTTTTGTTAAAAATGTCATTTTTTAAAAAAAAAGTGACTTTTATTTTGAAGGGGTGTGAGGCTTTTATTTTGATAGTCATGTGTGCTCCACTTTAGCAAACACCAGTATATCCATCTTGCTCCTCTATAACATCGATTTTCATGACTTGATCTCATTTTGTTGTAAATGGGCTTTTATTTTGAAGGAATTTTGACCTTGTATTTTGGAAACGTAGTACATGCTTCCACTAATACTGTTTAACCTGAAATTAGGAAGCTGCTTTGTTAAAAATGTCATTTTTTAAAAAAAGTGACTTTTATTTTGAAGGGGTGTGAGGCTTTTATTTTGATCGTGTGTGCTCCACTTTAGCAAACACCAATATATCCATCTTGCTCCTTCACAAACATCCATTTACATGACTTGACCTCATTGTGCTGTAAATGGGCTTTTATTTTGAAGGAATTATGACCTTTTATTTTAGAAACATAATACAGGCTTCCACTAACACAGTTTAACACGAAATTATGAAGCTGTTTTGTTAAAAATGTCATTTTCTGCAAAAATGTGACTTTTAGTTTGTGGGGGTCTGAGGCTTTTATTTTGATAGTCATGTGTGCTCCACCAATATATCAATTTGAGTGTCAGAATAGTATCATTCCATACCATTGTCTGTCTGTGCATCAATCTATCCATGCATTCATCCATCCATCCATCATCCATTCACCTATTAAAGACTGATTTCAGGTGTATAGTGTGTGTCAGGTGATATTTCTGCAGGGTGACATCTGTTTAGATCATTCCAATGTGTTTCAAGTGTTGCTTCCTCAGTGGCTTGCTGCTGCAGGGGCACTGTTGCTTCAGTCATGTGTGATTTGTGGTCACGGAGCGCCATCTACTGTGAAAAGCAGGTACAACATGCAGAATGTTTTACAGCTGGTCCCAGATCAGCCTATGCCCATATATGGCTTAAGTAGGTCACATGATGTTAGAGTGTGACTCGGCAGACACACAGTTTCTCTTTGGTCAAAACAGCTGGGGAAATGCATTTCCGTGGACCAAAGTGAGCAAACAATGTCAGAAAGTGATAGGAAATGTAGTTGTCTTTCACTGTAGAGCTTTTCAGAGCAGTCAGACTTATAGTTTTGAAACGGGAGGCTTAATTGATGAAGAAGGTGAGATTTTTGAGCAAAATTTGAGCAAAATTTTGAGCACAAAGTGTGAATGACGGACTTCATGTTGCATTTAGGTCATAGGCACGAGTGAGAAAGTTGTAGATCTCGATGAGACGAACGCGTGCATATGTTTCTTTTCTCTGTACGACATTCTGAAAGACAAACAATACATTGTCTTGGTTTTGGGGTGAGGAGTATTTTCAGGCACATTTGATTTGACAGGAAATAGCGGACTTCCTGTTGGATTTAGGTATAGGTATGTCTCTTGGTAAATTGTAGAGCTCGATGAGACGAAGTCATCCATGTTGATTTTATTTCTCTGCGACATTCGTGCGGGTCGCACTGTCCATTGTAGTGTTGCAAGTGCGATTTCAGACTTCAAACTTTAAGGGTTAATAAAATCCACACCCTGAGACTTTTGAAAAAGTTTTGAACAAGTTTGTGAGAGAAACTTGTCCTCTTTTATTTGGCACTGCTCTGACGTCTCCACGACAAGCGGTCTCGGCACAGATAATTTTTAAAGGAGGAGTCATTTTCGGCTGATTTTCATCAAAATTTGACATATAACTCAAAATAGCGGATTTCCTGTTGGTTTTAGCCAAAAAAAACCCCAGATCCTTTTTTGTAGATCTCAAGGAGACGAACGCATGAGAGTTGGTTTGATCTCTCTGCGACATTCCTGCGGGTTACGGTGGGCTTTTTTCACATTTCTAGGTGGCGCTAGAGAGCGGATGGAGATATGGGGTTAATTTTTCCATTTTATCAAATTTTTCACCAGTCTGCATGTGCCTGCCAAATTTGGTGAGTTTTCATGCATGTTTAGGGGGTCAAATTTGCCGTCAAACATGCGGGATGTATAATAATAAGAAACGGACGAAGAACAATAGAGGCCTTGCCCTCAGGCAAGGTGGCCTCAGTTGAGGCCACCTCGCCCTCGGGCTCGGTCCCTAATAATAATAGAGAAACAAACGAACGAAGAACAATAGAGGCCTTGCCCTCCAGGCAAGGTGGCCTCAGTTGAGGCCACCTCGCCCTCGGGCTCGGTCCCTAAATAATAAGAAACGAACGAAGAACAATAGAGGCCTTGCCCTCAGGCAAGGTGGCCTCAGTTGAGGCCACCTCGCCCTCGGGCTCGGTCCCTAATAATAGTGAAGAAACGAACGAATAACAATAGAGACCTTGCCCTACGGGCCACCTTGCCCTCCGGGGCTCGGTCCCTAATAATAAAGAAAAGGAATGTAATAGTGTGAATGCCTTCAGCATTCACACAAATAAAGAAACAGGAAAACAAAGGTGTGAATGCTGAAGGCATTCACACAATAAAGAAACAGGAAAACAAAGGTGTGAATGCTGAAGGCATTCACACAATAATAAAGAAACAGGAAAATAAAGGTGTGAATGCTGAAGGCATTCACACAACTAGAAAAAAAATTGCAGTTCCTGAAGAAACTGCAAGTGTGAATGCTGAGCTGAAAATGTTATACTGTAATGAAGAAGAAGCCCAATAAGCAAAGTTGAAAAACCCTGAAATAAAGTTGAAAATGGTGGAAAAAGTTTGGAAATGCTGCAAAAAGTTGAAAAAGGTTGAAAAAGTTTCAAAACGCTGCAAAAGTTGAAAAAGGTTGAAAAGACTGCAAAAAGTTGAAAAAGGTTGAAAAAGGTTGAAAACACTGCAAAAAGTTGAAAAAGGTTGAAAACACTGCAAAAAGTTGAAAAAGGTTGAAAAAGGTTGAAGACACTGCATAAAGTTGAAAACGGTTGAAAACACTGTAAAACGTTGAAAAAGTTTAAAAGTTTAAAAACGTTTGAAAACGCTGCAAAAGTTGAAAAAGGTTGAAAATACAAAAAGTTGAAAAAAGTTGAAAAAGGTTGAAAAAGTTTCAAAACGCTGCAAAAGTTGAAAAAGGTTGAAAAAGGTTGAAAAGACTGCAAAAAGTTGAAAAAGGTTGAAAAAGTTTGAAAACACTGCAAAAAGTTGAAAAAGGTTGAAAACACTGCAAAAAGTTGAAAAAGGTTGAAAAAGGTTGAAGACACTGCATAAAGTTGAAAACGGTTGAAAACACTGTAAAACGTTGAAAAAGTTTAAAAAGTTTAAAAACGTTTGAAAACGCTGCAAAAGTTGAAAAAGGTTGAAAATACAAAAAGTTGAAAAAAGTTGAAAAAGGTTGAAAAAGTTTCAAAACGCTGCAAAAGTTGAAAAAGGTTGAAAAAGGTTGAAGACACTGCAAAAAGTTGAAAAAGGTTGAAAAAGTTTGAAAACACTGCAAAAAGTTGAAAAAGGTTGAAAACACTGCAAAAAGTTCAAAAAGGTTGAAAAAGTTTGAAAACACTGCAAAAAGTTGAAAAAGGTTGAAAACACTGCAAAAAGTTGAAAAAGGTTGAAAACACTGCAATAAGTTGAAAAAGGTTGAAAACACTGCAAAAAGTTGAAAAAGGTTGAAAAAGGTTGAAGACACTGCATAAAGTTGAAAACGGTTGAAAACACTGTAAAACGTTGAAAAAGTTTAAAAAGTTTAAAAACGTTTGAAAACGCTGCAAAAGTTGAAAAAGGTTGAAAATACAAAAAGTTGAAAAAAGTTGAAAAAGGTTGAAAAAGTTTCAAAACGCTGCAAAAGTTGAAAAAGGTTGAAAAAGGTTGAAGACACTGCAAAAAGTTGAAAAAGGTTGAAAAAGTTTGAAAACACTGCAAAAAGTTGAAAAAGGTTGAAAACACTGCAAAAAGTTCAAAAAGGTTGAAAAAGTTTGAAAACACTGCAAAAAGTTGAAAAAGGTTGAAAACACTGCAAAAAGTTGAAAAAGGTTGGAAAAGGTTGAAGACACTGCAAAAAGTTGAAAAAGGTTGAAAACACTGTAAAAAGTTGAAAAAGTTTAAAAACGTTTGAAAACGCTGCAAAAGTTGAAAAAGGTTGAAAATACAAAAAGTTGAAAAAAGTTGAAAAAGGTTCAAAAAGTTTGAAAACACTGCAAAAAGTTGAAAAAGGTTGAAAACACTGTAAAAAGTTAAAAAAGTTTGAAAAACTTTGAAAACACTGTAAAAAGTTAAAGGGGGTTGAAAAAGTAAGTTGAAAAAGTTTGAAAACACTGTAAAAAGTTGAAAAAGTTTAAAAACGTTTGAAAACGCTGCAAAAGTTGAAAAGGTTGAAAATACAAAAAGTTGAAAAAAGTTGAAAAAGGTTGAAAAAGTTTGAAAACACTGCAAAAAGTTGAAAAAGGTTGAAAACACTGTAAAAAGTTAAAAAAGTTTGAAAAAGTTTGAAAACACTGTAAAAAGTTAAAGGGGGTTGAAAAAGTTTGAAAACACTTTAAAAAGTTGAAATAGGTTGAAAAAGTTTGAAAACACTGCAAAAAGTTCAAAAAGTTTGAAAACACTGCAAAAAGTTGAAAAAGGTTGAAAACACTGCAAAAAGTTGAAAAAGGTTGAAAAAGGTTGAAGACACTGCAAAAAGTTGAAAAAGGTTGAAAACACTGTAAAAAGTTGAAAAAGTTTAAAAACGTTTGAAAACGCTGCAAAAGTTGAAAAAGGTTGAAAATACAAAAAGTTGAAAAAAGTTGAAAAAGGTTGAAAAAGTTTGAAAACACTGCAAAAAGTTGAAAAAGGTTGAAAATACTGTAAAACGTTAAAAAAGTTTGAAAAAGTTTGAAAACACTGTAAAAAGTTAAAGGCGGTTGAAAAAGTTTGAAAACACTTTAAAAAGTTGAAATAGGTTGAAAAAGTTTGAAAACACTTTAAAAAGTTGAAATAGGTTGAAAAAGTTTGAAAACACTGTAAAAAAGTTGAAAAGGGTTGAAAAAGTTTGAAAACACTTTAAAAAAGTTGAAAAAAGTTGAAAAAGTTTGAAAACACTTTAAAAAAGTTGAAAAAGGTTGAAAAAGTTTGAAAACACTGCAAAAAGTTGAAAAGGGTTGAAAATACTGCAAGATCTTGAAAAAGGTTGAAAAAGTTTGAAAACACTGCAAAAAGTTGAAAAAGGTTGAAAAAGGTTGAAAACACTGCAAAAAGTTGAAAAAGGTTGAAAAAGGTTTGAAAACACTGCAAAAAGTTGAAAAAGTTGAAAACACTGCAAAAAGTAGAAAAAGATTGAAAAAGGTTGAAAACACTGCAAAAAGTTCAAAAAGGTTGAAAAAGTTTGAAAACACTGCAAAAAGTTGAAAAAGGTTGAAAACACTGCAATAAGTTGAAAAAGGTTGAAAACACTGCAAAAAGTTGAAAAAGGTTGAAAAAGGTTGAAGACACTGCATAAAGTTGAAAACGGTTGAAAACACTGTAAAACGTTGAAAAAGTTTAAAAAGTTTAAAAACGTTTGAAAACGCTGCAAAAGTTGAAAAAGGTTGAAAATACAAAAAGTTGAAAAAAGTTGAAAAAGGTTGAAAAAGTTTCAAAACGCTGCAAAAGTTGAAAAAGGTTGAAAAAGGTTGAAGACACTGCAAAAAGTTGAAAAAGGTTGAAAAAGTTTGAAAACACTGCAAAAAGTTGAAAAAGGTTGAAAACACTGCAAAAAGTTCAAAAAGGTTGAAAAAGTTTGAAAACACTGCAAAAAGTTGAAAAAGGTTGAAAACACTGCAAAAAGTTGAAAAAGGTTGAAAAAGGTTGAAGACACTGCAAAAAGTTGAAAAAGGTTGAAAACACTGTAAAAAGTTGAAAAAGTTTAAAAACGTTTGAAAACGCTGCAAAAGTTGAAAAAGGTTGAAAATACAAAAAGTTGAAAAAAGTTGAAAAAGGTTGAAAAAGTTTGAAAACACTGCAAAAAGTTGAAAAAGGTTGAAAATACTGTAAAACATTAAAGTTTGAAAAAGTTTGAAAACACTGTAAAAAGTTAAAGGGGGTTGAAAAAGTTTGAAAACACTTTAAAAAGTTGAAATAGGTTGAAAAAGTTTGAAAACACTGTAAAAAAGTTGAAAAGGGTTGAAAAAGTTTGAAAACACTTTAAAAAAGTTGAAAAAAGTTGAAAAAGTTTGAAAACACTTTAAAAAAGTTGAAAAAGGTTGAAAAAGTTTGAAAACACTGCAAAAAGTTGAAAAGGGTTGAAAATACTGCAAGAACTTGAAAAAGGTTGAAAAAGTTTGAAAACACTGCAAAAAGTTGAAAAAGGTTGAAAAAGGTTGAAAACACTGCAAAAAGTTGAAAAAGGTTGAAAAAGGTTTGAAAACACTGCAAAAAGTTGAAAAAGTTGAAAACACTGCAAAAAGTAGAAAAAGATTGAAAAAGGTTGAAAACACTGCAAAAAGTTGAAAAAGGTTGAAAACACTGCAAAAAGTTGAAAAAGGTTGAAAAAGGTTGAAAACACTGTAAAAAGTTGGAAAAGTTGAAAAAGTTTAAAAACGTTTGAAAACGCTGCAAAAGTTGACAAAGTTTGAAAATACAAAAAGTTGAAAAAAGTTGAAAAGGGTTGAAAAAGTTTGAAAACACTGCAACAAGTTGAAAAAGGTTGAAAAAGGTTGAAAAAGTTTGAAAACACTGCAAAAAGTTGAAAAAGGTTGAAAACACTGTAAAAAGTTGAAAAAGTTTGAAAAAGTTTGAAAACACTGTAAAAAGTTGAAATTGGTTGAAAAAGTTTGAAAACACTTTAAAAAATTGAAAAAGGTTGAAAAAGTTTGAAAACACTGCAAAAAGTTGAAAAAGGTTGAAGAAGCAGTACAGTCAGTGTCAGAGTAACAGAGGATCAATAGAGCTCCAGTCTTAATGGAAAAATCCAGACTAATCAAGCAGCAGTCAGCACAACAGGTGTGTCTGTTGCTATGGAGACCAGCTGCACAGCAGCCATGACAGTGAATCAGCACTTTTTAATGGAGTGCACATGGTTGAAGAAATGCCATTTCGCAGGGACCAAGATGTGAAATTGAAAAAGATTTTCACACAGTCAGATTCAGAAGCCTTTCATGAATGTAATGGTGCAGGAATCATGTCTGTAGGATCATCCATTCAGCCACGGCGATTGTGCGAACACGAGTGAAGTTTTGGATTCAGGCTTCTCCAAAATGCATTGGAGCGGATGTGAGAAAATTCTGCACTCTCCTCAAACAAATGCCTCTGGAGAGAGAACCGTTTCAGAAAGAGACAAAGTGACTCTATTTTGCAAGCCACAAGAAAAATTCCTACGTTTTGAGGGGTTATTGTGCAGATTGAGCCAGAAATGTGGCCGTACGGATGAGAGAATACATTTTTTCTTGGTTAAAATTCAGAGTCTCTCACACTCTAACTGCCACTCTCCCACTCTAGCTTTTCCAATACACACCCATTGTAAACTCCAAAAACGGCTGAAATTCTCTCCGTACTTGAAGGCTCACAGTTTAAATTTGGTAAAAGATCTTGAAATGATATGAGATACCTGAATAAAGGACAAAAATGCCTACGTTTTAAAAGTGAAATGACTTGTCTACGTGAAAGTATGACAAAGTTGTTAGGGTTCAAAGTTGAAGGAGTTGAAAGGTCAGTTGAAGGGTTTTTCCATCCACTTCAATGTTAAAAATAATTTTAAAAAGTTGAAAATTTTCAAAAAGTTGAAGAAAGTTGAAAAAGTTTAACAAAGTTGAAGAAAGTGTTTAAAAAGTTGAATATTTTAAAAGTTGAATGGTTAAAATCGGTTAAGATTTGAAGAAGTTATAAGGTTCCAAAGTTTGAAAAAATCTCCATCCGTTAACATGGGGAAAAAAGTTGCACAAAAGTTGAAATATTTCAAAAAGTTTAAAAGATTTTAAAAAGCTAGAACATAGCACCCATGTCCTTAAAAAGCTGCACAATTTGATATATGAATGGTTCAAATCGGACAAAATTTGTAGGAGGAGAAGCGTGCCAAAAAACGGCGGAAGAAGTCAGAGGAGGAATGTAATCGTGTGAATGCCTCAGCATTCACACAACAAGAAAAAATTTGCAGTTCCTGAAGAAACTGCAAGTGTGAATGCTGAGCTGAAAATGTTCAACTGTAATGCAGAAAAACTGAATAAGAAAAGGTGAAAAACCCTGAAAAAAAGTTGAAAAATGTTGAAAAAGGTTGAAAACACTGCAAAAAGTTGAAAAAGGTTGAAAAAAGTTGAAAAGGTTGAAAAAGTTTGAAAACACTGCAAAAAGGCCATGTTAGTGGATGGGAGATGCTAGCTACTCCATGTTCGTGGATGGGAGATGCTAACTACTCCATGTTAGTGGATGGGACATGCTAACTTCTCCATGTTAGTGGATGGGACATGCTAACAACTCTGTGTTAATGGAAGACAGATTCTAACAGCTTCATGTTAGTGGGTGGACGTCTCAGTCGCTGGCCGGCGGGGAGGCTCGGTCCCGACCAATGCCGCTCGCGGCTTTAATTCCATATATGTTTTATTGTCCACATGACGTTTGATATATTAAATGTATTAAAATATATTTTTTCCTTTCTAATCAATTTTTCAAAACTGAAATGTTTAAAAAGAAAAAAATAAATACTTTTGATCAGGGGTGAGCTCAATGAGGAGACTTAGGGGGTGGAAAATGTTCAAAAAATTACTTATCTGACATGCTTTCAGAGCAGCTAAAGTTTGCGAATAGTCAGAACAGGACAAAAGTATTGTAAATGTTCCCACAGGGAATTTTTTTTACCTTTGAAACAGTTAGATCACATTTTCAAAATGTGATCTTACTGTGATAGAATAAAAAAACACAAAGGGGTCTTGTGTAAACAAAGAAATCTTGAAGGGTTGAGCCTATATTTCTTTCCTTCTCTCCCTCTATTTATTAATAAGAAATTGTAATCACATATACACATTGTGCAATAAATTATCTTTTTGACCCCAGGCTTGTGACTTCGGAAGAGGAATACATGAAGCCCACTGGTGTGACAATCCAGGAAAAGCAGTGCTCCTCTCTGACAGCAACCTGCTTGGTGGCTCTCCAGATGTCATGGTGTCCAATGACTGCATCATTGAGATAAATTGTCCCTATGCAGCCAGAAATAACATGTTTATAAGTGAAATAATTATCTGTGCCTTTGTACCAGTTAAACTGTTGTTTTATGTTGTGTCATTTATTATTAAAAATATAAGCAGTAACAAAATAAAACATGTCATAATAAATTAAGCGGGAGCCACATAACCAGTGTGAAGATTTGTAGTTCAGCATCCCTGACAGTTACTGCCAAATAAATATTCAAATACTTCTTCTAGTCATGCATTCAGATATTATTTCAAAAATTGAATTGTACTGAGAATGTAATGTTGTAACAGACAAACATAGACATAGAGAATCTCAGATTTAGTTTTAAACATTTCAGTTTTGAAAAATTGATTAGAAGGGAAAAAATATATTTTAATACATTTAATATATCAAACGTCATGTGGACAATAAAACATATATGGAAAAAAAGTTCCTCACTCAGTTTTAAAGCGCCTGGTGGTGCTTTAAAAGCGCCTGGCGGCGCTCGGCGTTTGAGACGCCGTTCTGAACGGCGTTTTCTACCAGGCGGTGTATGGCACAAACGGCCACCCATAAAGGCGTTTCAAATAAAAGCGCCTGGCGGCGCTCGGCATTAAAAGCGCCGTTCTGAACAGCGTTTTGTACCAGGCGATGTATGGCACAAACGGCCACCCATAGCAGAGACCTCTGTCTGTGTCGGGGTCTGGTCAATCGGGGCTCTCCTTCCTCCTCCTCCCTTCGTTCACACTGCTTTTAAATGTTTGTGCAGATTGGTGGTGTTACCTTCATGCACACATTACATGATGCAGTGTCTTTATCTGAAGCTGTGAAATAATAAGTCCACACAGCGCCTCTTCATCCTCCACCATTGCTCTCTCTCTCTCTCTCTCTCTCTCTCTCTCTCTCTCTCTCTCTCTCTCTCTCTCTCTCTCTCTCACAGTGAAGAGCAGAGGGAGGAGGGAGCGGCGCAGACCGCGTTAACGAGCGGCTGAGCACTAAGTGAGCTGAGGTCCGACAGAGACGCTGCTGCTCGAGCAGAAAAAACAAATATTGTTCTCAACGTGCTGGTATCGATCGATATCAATACTAACTTTGGTATCGATACTATCGATATTAGGATCGATCCGCCCACCACTACCGCAGAAGAAGAAGCAGCCGGAGTCCGGGCAGGACGTGTGACGCAGGCAGGGCGGAAGTGGAACAGATCGGCTATTGTTAGCGTCCTGTTAGCATCCTGCAGCTAAAAATGACTTTCAGCCGGTTATTATCTCCTGCTTCCCTCCTCCGCACAGGTAAAACACACACTTTATTTACTCCCTTTTCTCTGCACAGTCTGTTAGAGGAGTGTTTTCGTGCCGCTCGTTGCTTCGTGTTATTGTTGATGTCTGACCTTAGCTTAGCATTAGCATGCTGACTGTCGCTGCTTGAATTTAAAGTCAAAACACACTTTTTATCAACTAATGATTGGTTTTAGTCCACGTGATCTGTTACCGGAGCTGTTGATAACAGGCTGTGTTAAACTGTAAGGTAATGAATGGAGAAAGCTTTGATATGTTTCTGCATTAAATGAAAACGTTCATAAGTATTCGATTTATAACAATCTCCACCTCTGTGCACATGTACACTGAGTAATAAATAATCTATGTTGATTATCTATTAATTTCTTGTTTATCAAACCCTGTGGTGTTCTTTAGACAATGTTACTGGAGTTTAGTTCAGGTTCATAATAAGCCACCTCCATCAGTGCTGTGGGTGTGATGTTCAGTGTTTCTCTGCAGTGAATCTGGGTTTCCTCCCTGCAGTGAAGAGAATTATCACACCTCACAGTAAATAAGATCTCACAGCTGTCAGATGAATCCAGACACCAGGAACTGAAGGATGCTTGTTTCCATGTGACATGAAGGAGCAGCGACACACACACACACACACACACACACACACACACACACACACACACACACACACACACACACACACACTCTCACACTCTGATCCTACTGCAGCAGTCACTCCTTTCCTCTGAGCCTCAGCTGGAGTGTGCGGTCGGACTCGGTTCCTCTGGAGACACCAGGTCCAGGGTTCCTGACTGATGGTTCTGTTTGCTGACTCAGCAGGATCCAGGTCCGTGTTCACCAGCTCCAAACCCGACACCAGCAGACCCAACTGGCTGCGAGTGGGCCTGGCCTTCGGGGCGTCGGCCTTCCTCTGGGCTCTGGTGAGCACACACACCCGACACACACACGACACACACCTGACACACACACCCAACACACACACCTTCCCTTTTCTCTGAAGAGTGTTTAACGTCGACACTACCATGATTTCAGGTGACAACACAAAACCTTTGTTGAGTTTCGGGTGTCGTTTGACACAACGGAGCTCACAGCCGTAACAATTCCATATCAGTGTGTGCTGCTCTAACTCCTCTTCCTCCTCCTCCTCCTCGTCTTCCTCTTCCTCTTCCTCCTCCTCCTCTTCTTCCTCCTCCTCTTCCTCCTCTTCCTCCCGCAGCTCTTCAAGCAGCACAGCTCGGACGTGCGCGAGTACAAAGTGAGGAACGGCCTGGAGTGAGGAGCAGGGAGAACATGCAGCCGGCCGGGGGACGTCCTGTGGACGGAGGCGGGCAGCAGGACGTCCCTCCAGAGAGCTGTCAGTGTGTCGTATTTATTAAGAAGCGGTGTTGGATGCACGCTGGAGGATGAGTGTGAGAACTGTACTGAAAATAAAGCGTCGCTGTTTGATGAGTTCTCAGTGGATTTGTTCTGATTAGCATTAGCATTAGCATTAGCATTAGCCCCACTCAGGTTGATTTAGGTGAGCAGCAGCCTCACTTCACTCCACACTTGATTCTACTGATCCTCTGAAGACTAAACCAACACCCGAGAGCGTGAAAGGAATCAGCAGGAAGCCTGGAGACGAAGAGACAGAGCGGCGTAACGATCCTGTCTGGTCAGCCTGCTGCTGGGAGGACGGAGGATCTGTGAAGAGACACACACACTTTTATTCACACTATTTCAGAGAAGTGGAGCTTCTATTTACACAGAAATAAACAGCTGTTATTCCTGAAGTGAACGCTGGGGGGCGCACCAGCCTAACAGTCCAGAGAGCAGGACAGGCCTCAGAAGAAGATTGATCAATTATCAAATAGAAAACACTGAACACGTCTGAACTCGGGCTGGTTTTTCAGTTTTACATCTAATCTGTTGACTTTGACTGTTTGTTTAAAACTTCAGTTTGTAAATCTGAAAATCACTGATCAATAATTATAATCACTTTTATTTTGGAGGGAATAAATTACCTGGCTCTGGAGTATTAAAGAAAGCTCTCTGTTTGTGGATCAAACCGTTTATTTTACACAACTCTCTCATTCGTTCATCAATAAACTCTTTAAATCACATCCAGGCAGGTCAAAGTTTGTTGACCAAAATCAAACTGACACACACACACACACACACACACACACACTTTTCAACAAATAAAATGTTCTCTCAAACTGCAGACTGTTTTCCTCCAGAAATGAGATGAAGTGAGACTAAAGTGTTCAGAGTCACTTTCAGCCCCGGTGTCTTCATGTCTTCATCCCGGTGTCTTCATGTCTTCATCCCGGTGTCTTCATGTCTTCATCCTGGTGTCTTCATGTCTTCATCCCGGTGTCTTCATGTCTTCATCCCGGGGTTTATTCTGATCTGGTTTGTGGGGACGGAGGACTGATCCCTGGACAGAGAGCGTGGCCCTGGACTGATGAAATGCTTGAGGTTTCCAGGATGAAGAGTGAAAACTAAATCTGCTCCATGTTGGATTTGACCTTCCTCCAGTCACCGGGGTGTATGCAGGCCGATCAGTGCCACAGCCTCCAACGGCAGGAAACGCTGTACTCGTTCTTAACTCATCATGATTTTATTTTGAAAATCGTAAAGGAGAGTGTTTTTCTTTGTGCTGATTGCTGACATGGCTGAATAAATTGAATTTGTAATCAGTCTGGTCATTTAACACGTGGAAGTGAAGAGAATGATGTGAGGAGCTGAAGACATTCACTGAGAAGTGGTGTAAAGAATCAGTGTTTCACAAACTGCTCAGAAATATTTAGCATCAACTGGAAGAACAAGAAAAGATGATGGTTTGATTTTCATTTACTGAATTCTGAATTATTTGTTAAAAAAAAACATGTAAATTTAAAAACAGCCGATTGTGAAATGAATTCATAAAACAAAACTTTAAAGGTGCATTAAGGAGTTTGCACGTTTTATGCGAAACAGCGCCCCCTGCAGGCCTTGGGCGTAATGCAGCTTAGTGAAAAACTCGTGTCTGTGGCTCGCGTGCACGGAAGAGAGGAACTCCTTCCTCGCTCTTTTAGTAGCGCTCGAGTAAGATTTAAGTGTCTTCTACCTGGTGGAGTCTGTGTGGAGCTGTGGCAGTGCTAGAAGCCAGTCTGTTCTGACTTTCTGGAAGCTCCTGCTCAGTTGTTGCTCACTAAGCATCTGGCGGAGTAATGGCGGACAAAACGAAACCTAACTAAATCAGACCAGCCGGAGCGTGCATTATGTCATTCCTTTCAAAGTCTCCCTGCAACTTTCAAGTGACAATTTAGCGCTGTTAGAGGTACTTGTAATGAATATGTCAGGGCACATTGTACACATCATTAAAAATGTGTAACATATTTATGGTGGAAAATAAGTATTTTTAAGGTTGTAAAACTCCTTAATGCACCTTTTAACATCTTTATAACAAGGAACAAATAATGTAAAGTAAAGTAAAGTAAAAAAAAAAAAAACTACAGTAGGAGGTAAAATGCTTTCCTAATAATATGTTGCTTTGGCAGTTTTACTTTATTAGACTCTATTTTCAGTGCTTTTCACCAAGTGCTGTTGCAGACGTTCATCTGAACAGTTATTTATTGATGAGTTGGAGCTGTTGTAGCTGGCTGGTGTTCTGTTGCAGCTGCGTCGTTCCAGGTTCATTAATCATTAAACTGGTTCTTCTGAAACCGTCTCCGACAGAGACTTTTGGACAAACTTGAATAAATAAGGCTTGAGTGAATTAATATTTATACGTAGTTTAGGAACAACATGTTTTTTTCTTTCTTTAAATGAAATAGCTGAAGTGAATTTGAGCGCGGAGCTCTGAAAAGTAACGGATCATTCAGTCTGTTTCTAACCTTGAGTGCAGGAATGTGTCTGCATTGCTGCGGTCGGTGTGTGGCACTGAGCAGCCGTCATACCGCCTGCGCATTGCGCAACAGAGGGAGGAGTGCTGTTCCCGCTGTTCCTCCCCCTCCCCCGCTCCTCCCCCCTCCGCTCCTCCCCTCCGGAACGTGTCCCTGTTCAGCACCACTCATCCAGCCTCCGGAGCAGAAGCGGCTGCAGCCTCCTGGACGTCCCGGACAGCAGCGATGTTTTCCTGCAGAGCGGCCTGGCGGAGGTGTGGGCCCGTGGCGCGGACAGCGGCCCAGAGGCTGCCCCGGGACGGTGAGTGGCGGGCCGGGCGCGACGAGCACCCGGAGCCGGGGATCGGGCTGCGGCCTCCGGAGGCAGAGAACACCGTGTCCTCACGCGCATCCTCCACGCTGTGTGTGTGTGTGTGTGTGTGTGTGTGTGTGTGTGTGTGTGTGTGTGTGTGTGTGTGTGTGTGTGTGTGTCCTCCACTCAGGAGTCAGAGCTGAGTGTGAGGATCTTCTCCTCTTCCTCTACCTGCAGTGTGGGGCTCAGGTGTGTGTGTGTGTGTGTGTACGTGTGTGTTTGTGTGCGTATGTGTGCTGACATGTGGAAGTGACCTTCATCTGTGTGTGCTTCAAACATGGAGGCCACCTCAGTCACGTGGTGCGCGTGTGACGAAGCCTCAATGTAAAGAGAGAACACACACACACACACACACACACAGAGTACATGTCAGCGCTGCTGCTTGTTTAACCCCCACTATCTCTCTCTCTCTCAAACACACACACACACACACACTCACAGAAGCATGGGACAACCTGCTCTCGTATCTTAAGTGACTAAAATAGCAGAAACACTTTATGATCAGCATTAAAGTTTTATTGTTCTTTATTTGTATCAAACCTTCAGATGTTTATTTGCGTATTGAGTGGCGGTGGCGGTGCGGTGCTCTCCATCACTGTGGTCTGGGTGGAGCAGCTGCTCCTGGTGCTGGAAGGTGTGGAGCTCCTCCTGGTTTGATTCCTGTGCCGTCAGCGAGTTCCCTTCCTGGCCGCTGGGTGTTCGAGGGTGGCCCTCTGCCTCCTCCGGTCCTGATGAGGCGGTCTTGGTCCCGGGTGGAGCAGCTGCTCCTGGGGGGTTGGCTCCTGGGTTTCTGTCCGGGGGGCAGCAGGCTTGGCTCAGAGGTCTGCTGGCAGCGGGACTCGCTCGATCGGTCCGGTGTGTCAACACGCAGAGCCTCAGACGTGACGGCCGTCCAGTCATTGACCCGATCGGTGGTGAAGCGCCCGGCACCGGCGTGACGTTGACCCGGAACCAAACAGCCGTCAGTAGAACCTGGGAGTGGCGCCGGGAGCGCTGGAGATGAGGGAACCTAAAAACAGCTTCCTGCTATTCCCGGACCGCTGCCGGAGCGCCGGCCCGGAACCTGAACGTGACCTTCAGGGCCCTGGCCTCCTCTCAGGACTGCTGGAACCCTCAAGGACGCACTTTGACCCCGGCCGCCCTGCAGCGACCCTGGACCCTGAACCCTGAACCCTGAACCCGGCCCTCTGAGCCGCTCCCCGGACCAGAGTAATGCGGTGACCTCCTGACCCCTGGACCCTCCGGCAGCCGTGGGAGCTGACCCCGCTGCTCCTCCCGTCCCGCTGAGCCGATTAGCCGGTATAAATAACTGGCTTGAGGAGGCGGACGCTCTGGATTAGCTCCTGAGACCATGAGCCGCGTAACGCCGTCCACACAGGACGCCGCGGCGCGGGGGCCGGCGCCACCGCGGCGTCGAAACGTTAAACGAATACTTCACCCAGAAAACGATTTGGCCTCATTTTCCACTCACCCTCATGCTGAACAACACTCTGGAGCACTGTTTGATGTCTCAAATGCAGCCGGAGGTCTGGGGGGATTTTCATTGTCAACAAACTTCCATATAACAGGGTATAACAGGGACCGATAGAGCCCGAAAGGAACAGGTCCATAAAGTCCACAAAACCTGCCTGTTCTCCTTCACCCTGCTCGTCTGCTGTAATCCAAGTGTCCTGAGCAGGTAACGTCCATAATTAATTCTTAACGAGGTCATTTAGTACATTTTTAGAGCCTCAACAGTGCTCTCTCTACTTCCCCAGTGCACGTCAACACGCGCTCCCTGAACTATGGAAGCCGCGGCAGACCAAGCCAGACGCTTGGCGCTTTCAGCGACTACTCTTCTAAATTGCAAGCGTAGAAGAAGTAGTTCCGTCTGATGTTGCAAAAGGAAGCAGAATGCCCACAGACCTCTGCTCTGAGAGGGGATCCTGCCTCTCTACACTCAGAATTCTCTCTTGACTCACTGTCTTCGTCTCCCCACCTTTCTTTTCATCCCTGTTAAAATGTCTTCATGTTGTCTCAGGGTTTGTTTACTGGCTTCACATCACAGCTCGTTGCAAAAAAAAAACTTACAGTAGAGCTGCACACCCTGACAGTGAGAGCGCCACTGCCAACTACTGGAGAGGATGTGCAATTACACTTTATTTTAGTACAGCGGAAAAAAAAGCATGTTCCCCACGGTCACACGTGCCCCCCCGGGCATCACACTGCGCCCCCCCAGGGGGGCGCGCCCCACAGTTTGAGAACCACTGCTGTAGAGTATACATGTGAGGATGCCAGGGAGGGTTTTCTCTGCAGCAGCCGGACTTGTTCTAAAAGAAGGCGGAGTCCTCATCAGGCCTGACCACGCAGCCTCCACCGTGTCCACACATGTCCACACGTGTCCACACGTGTCCCCCTGCAGGACAGACACCAGTGAGACGCTCCGTATGAAGCTGAGGAGGGAAAGCTCTCCCTGGAGCTGCAGACATTTCTACAGAAGGAAAACATGAAATAGGTTCAGAACTCTGGGGTCCAGGTGTTCTGTCCTCCAGGAGACAGGACCGCTGCAGAACACACACACTCCGCAGTTTCACAACAAATTACACATTAATTTGACTCATTTAAGCACTGCTGTCATTCTAACCCTCCCACACAGTCCAGATTAAATCTACAGCATAAAGCGTGTGAAATCGCCCTGAGCTCCCAGCAGTCAGTGCTGGTGACCCACATGCTGTCTGGATCATCAGGACCCCACCATGGCCGAGGGCCGCTGCTTGACCCAGTCTGTCCCCACAGCAGCTGTGGCTCCAGACGCTTCCAGTCCAGATTACAGACCAGCTTCAGACCAGTTGACTGAGGAGGATCAGGACTGACTGGAGCCGCGTCCCTCAGCCCGTGTCCTCCACACCGCCGCCGCCGCCGCCCGCCTGATTCCTGGAAACCTAAATCTCCAAATCCAATCAGGGCGTCCCTCCTCCTCCCCCCACACCTCATTCTCCCAGCATTCCATTCACCCTGCTGCCAGCAGGACAGAATTCACCGAATCAAGGAAAACCTAGAGGGTGTGTCCAACATGCGGCGTGCGGTCCAGACGCAGGCCGCCCGCTGACCCTGTCCTCTCTCTGCAGCCGTGCAGCGGCGGCCCATGTCCTCGGTTCCCGGGGGGTCCGGAGAGAACATCCTGTACACGGTGCTGTGCAGCGCCGCCGCCGTGGCGTCCGTCTCATACGTAAGTCCCGTCGGGAGAGGTTTCCCATGATGCAGTGCGGTGGTGAACCTGAGTCCTCCTGTCTGTCCCCGCAGGCGTACAGCACCGTGACCTCGGACAACGAACGCTTCAACGAGCGCATTGAGCAGATCAAGGCCAGACCCAAGACGGAGTGGGTGCCCAAACCGTGGCCCCCCAAGAGTAAGTCTGTCTGAGAGCAGACGGCGGCGTTAAGAGCGGTCAATAAGCTGTTAAGGTGACCGAAATCTGAGAACTAGAGCCAAACCACTGTAAAGAAGTGAAAAGAGCTAAAAATGACTGAGGAGTGTGTGGAGAGTCAGACGGCTGCTGAAGTGAAACGGTTAGAGACGAGGTCAGAGGGAAGACGAGTCCAGGGAGTGTTCGTCATGGAGCAGTCTTATTTTGAAGGAGCAGACGAGTTTCCTTTCATTGAAAATGATCTTTAAAAGGTTTATCACGCTGAGGTGATGTGTGTGTGTGTGTAACTCCCTGTGTGTGTGTGTGTCTCTGCAGGTCAGGATGAAGAGGAGGGTGAGTACAGCTGGTCCTTCATCGGTGCCTGTGTGACACGCATGAGGTGTGTGTGTGTGTGTGTGTGTGTGTGTGTGTGTGTGTGTGTGTGTGTGTGTGTGTGTGTGTGTGTGTGTGTGTGTGTGTGTGTGTGTGTGTGTGTGTGTGTGTGTGTGTGTGTGTGTGTGTGTGTGTGTGTGTGTGTGTGTGTGTGTGTGTGTGTGTGTGTGTGTGTGTGTGTGTACAGACCTCAGGCAGAGCTGTAGAGACGTCAGGCCCAGGAAGCTTCCTCTGACTATCAGCAGTAAAGAAACACCACCTGACCTGCAGCACATCTGGACTCTCAACATCTGGAATGCTTTAAACCTCAACCTGGTGCCTGGAGTTCAGAGTGCCAGAGTGTGTGTTCAGACCCCAGAGTGTGTGTTCAGACTCCAGAGTGTGTGTTCAGACTCCAGAGTGTGTGTTCAGACTCCAGAGTGTGTGTTCAGACCCCAGAGTGTGTGTTCAGACTCCAGAGTGTGTGTTCAGACTCCAGAGTGTGTGTTCAGACTCCAGAGTGTGTGTTCAGACCCCAGAGTGTGTGTTCAGACTCCAGAGTGTGTGTTCAGACCCCAGAGTGTGTGTTCAGACTCCAGAGTGTGTGTTCAGACCCCAGAGTGTGTGTTCAGACTCCAGAGTGTGTGTTCAGACCCCAGAGTGTGTGTTCAGACCCCAGAGTGTGTGTTCAGACCCCAGAGTGTGTGTTCAGACCCCAGAGTGTGTGTTCAGACTCCAGAGTGTGTGTTCAGACTCCAGAGTGTGTGTTCAGACTCCAGAGTGTGTGTTCAGACTCCAGAGTGTGTGTTCAGACTCCAGAGTGTGTGTTCAGACTCCAGAGTGTGTGTTCAGACTCCAGAGTGTGTGTTCAGACTCCAGAGTGTGTGTTCAGACTCCAGAGTGTGTAGGTCTACATGGTGCTTTATTTTGAAAGAAAGGGGAAGCTATTCTTTAGTGTTCATTTGATTCCTAACTGAGAGTCTGAAGAGAAATCAGTCCAACAGGAAACTGCGGTATTCCTCCTCCTCCTCCTCCTCCTCTTCCTCACTGTGCTCCTCTTCCTCCTCCTCCTCCTCCTCCCTCCAGCTGCTGTGTTAGCTGGTCTTGCCATCATGTGGGTCTGGGCTGGTCCTCGTCTCTCACCGAGCCTCGTCATCATTGATGTGCAGAATAAACATGAGACTCTAAAGTCATTTTAAGTTTTTATTTTTTAATGACATTTGTCTTTTGGCCTCTTTTGAAGTGAATTCTTACTGTGTAAATCCTATATTGAATGTTTGTTATATGGCTTAATATCCTCAGAGTCTCCAGTGAATTAAATTTAATCCAACATAAAGCTGAACGCTCCGGTCTGTCAGAAGGACCCGATCCTGGTGTATCTGTCAGATATCTGTAAGCTCTTCACTGTTAAACGTCATGGGTGAAGATGTGTCAGAGGAACGGCGTCCAGGTTACGGAGGAGGCGGAGCTGTGAGCTGCGGCAGACGTAGTGATGGTGGTGAGATGATGGCGTGATGGCAGCGCTCCTGTCCTCTAACTCTCTTGTGTCTTTACTCTTTCAGTGTAATGCTAAAGCTAAGGTCCTCTGTGGCCGCATGGATATTCGTCCCAGCACGGGAACAGGAACACAAACCCCCCACCTCACCTTCCTCCTTTCCTCCTCTTCCTCTACCGCCTCTCGGCCGACTTACCGTGAAGAGCTGCGTTTCGCTGTCTGGGACTAAACGTTAATTTAACTCACCAAGAGGACAAACGGACTTGACTCACCCCCTGATCTGGACACTTTATTGTTGTTTAATGGACTCTGTCGCCAACCTGTCACTAACCTGCTGAATGTACCCAGTATGAGACGGCGGCACGCTGTGAGCGAGAACGTCCTCCAGAGACCCGTCCACCAGTCCACATCAGTCTGATTCAAAATGAGGGACAGGACGACTGAAGTCCGGTCCGTACAGCACGAAGCAGCTGAGTGTGATCACAGCTCTGATCTGAAATCATCCTAAATGTTACCAAATCCAAACAGAGCCTCCTCTTCACTCAAACATCGTAACCAGAGCGCGAAGAGGTCCTCGCTTAGCTCCCTGGTTTTTCCACTGGTCTTAAACTGTGTTCTTTTGTTTTTTCTGTGTGTAAAAAGCTTCAACTGTGTTCACGTCTTACCAGACGTATGAGTTAGCCGCTAGCTAGCAGCGGCTGTTAGGTAACCTACAAACACACACAGCGCCATTCATTTAAAGAGAACAGAGTAATAGAGTTACCTGGTTGAAATTGTAGGAATAAAACACGCTTGGTTATTTATCTTTACACTGCTGTTTACCTTAAAACATCATGGTGCTTATGGAAAAAACAACTACCTCCAGAAATAATCTTCCTTGTCTGATTAGTTGAATCAAACCGATGCCTTAGTAGTGAAGATGAGAATACTGAACAGCTGAAACTTTGGAAAAAGGCAACGATAGAGCAGTGAAGACAATGAAAATATGCTGTAAATTTGTTTAAAAAAAAAAAGTCTGAATGGGTAATGAAAAATACTGGATATCACATAATGTTTTCATGAATATTAAGAGAGTGAAGCTTTGCAGCAGCGTTCCTGTTTTCCTGTTTCCAGCCAGTCTCCTGGCTCCAGAGGAGTTCTGTTGAGCCTCCGTGGACCCTCAGGCCTCTGTGGTCTCCTCAGCAGGAGGCGGTTCTCGCTCGCAGTAGTGCTGCAGGGGGGTCTGGGGTCCGGCTGGGATCCGGGCCCCTCTCATGGTTTGATATGTGGAACCAATGGTGGAGGTTACAGATTAAAGACGCACAGCCCACCCTGTCGGCCTCACTGTCAGTCCAACATAAGAATAACTCTTGTTAATTGGATGGTAAGAACCAAGATTCAATTCACCCACTCTACCCTGCACCCCCTCCCCTCCCCCCTCCCCTCCCCCCCGCCCCTCCTGTGTGTGTGCGTGTGTGTGCATGCAGTGTGTGTGTCGCAAAGTGCCGCTTGTAGGGTTTGGAGTGGCGTGTCTATCAGGCCCCGTTCTCACGACAACAAAGACGAGTGAAAACAACAAACGGTGTGGTTTGATTACAGAGACGAACAGCACCACCTGGTGGAACGTCAGCTGAGGGACGTAGTCTCACAAGAAGCGTTGTGTGATCGAGCTAGCGCTGCACGATTTGGACAAAAAACCTAATTGCGATTTTTCTGACCAGTAATGCGAATGCGATTCGATTTGCGATTTTCACATTTTATTCTTTCAAATGCAGAAAACAGCTAAAATTATGGTCGAAAAAAATTCTTGTTACTTTTCCATGGTCTAGCTGACACATAAAATAACCGAATGTAAACTAACCTGACGAAGCTTCAGGCAGCGGCAGCGAGACGCCACCGGGCTGTCTGCAGCACGGAAAAAAAAAACAGAGCGTTGTTTTAATGAAATAACAAAATAATCAAAACCCAGGGCTGTCCAAACTGTAATTCAATACTGGTCTTGCTTGCATGGTTCACAGAACATTACTTAGACAACAGTTTTCAATGTGAAATAAATGGAAATTCAAAACCAGAACCGCAAATAGGCACCACTGTGAAACCAACTTCAACTCGCAAAAAAAAACCTCACCAGCCTCTACAGATAAAGGGTAAAAAAAAAAAATCAATCCTTATTGCTGTAATATTCTTAGATCACACTCAGTTCAGTCATCCTGCTCTGGGTCCATGTTTTCATGGAGAGAGAGAGAGCATCACATGCTGGATGAAGGCTGAGCTGTGGGGCGATCGGGGGAGAGAGAGAATAACCTACGACGTGTCGACGTTTCTGTAACGTGTAGCGGCGAGTCTTCAGGTGTTGGTACATTATTACACGTGTTTCCTCTGATCTGGCTGCTGCACGGCGACACCATCTACACCTGGCTCCACGTCGTTTCTTTCAAACCCAGAGTCCAAACAGCTGAGCTCCAGTTCCTTCTGATACCAGCGGCTCCGCCCCTCTCCTGCTGTCATCTCAGACATTTTCACACCGTGAACGAGTCACACTGAAAACTTTGTGCTCCTCACGACACCGCAGAGCACTGCAGGGTTTGTTGTTAGCAACCTGACGCTAGCTAGCTGCAGCGGTGCAGTGCAGACATACTGCTTCCTGATGTCATTTCTGATTGGCCGGTGGCCCGGAACGCTAGGCTCGAACGTTTTGATTGGCGGATAGGTCTGTCACTCAAATGCCTCGATAAACCTCAGCCCTGTGCGGTTCGGTTACCGCAGGAGTTAAAACCTCAATTTGGATGCGGTGTCGGTTAATCGTGCAGCCCTAGATCGAGCCTGAGTTGTTTTTCAGATCAGCCTGTTAAGTTGCTGAAAAGTGCAACAAAAACTGGAAAGTATCCTGTGGAGCTGGATTCCCATCCAACACCAGCCACACACACTACGAGACCAGCCACACACACTACGAGACCAGCCACACACACTACGACACCAGCCAGCCACACACACTACGACACCAGCCACACACACACACACTACAACACCAGCCACACACACTACGAGACCAGCCACACACACACACTACAACACCAGCCACACACACTACGAGACCAGCCAGCCACACACACGACGACACCAGCCAGCCACACACACTACGAGACCAGCCACACTCCAGCATCAACCAGACCCTTCAGGGTCAGAGCCTTCAAGGTCAGGACAGGAGACTCTCCTGGGTAAGAGCCTCAAGGGTCAGGACAGAGAAACCCTTCAGGGTCACAGCCTCCAGGGTCACTACAACAGACCCTCTAGGGTCAGAGCCTCCAGGGTCAGGACAGGAGACCCTTCAGGGTCAGAGCCTCCAGGGTCAGGACAGGAGACTGTGATACGGTGAGCCTTTGGATGGGAACCCAGCCAGCGTCTGAATAAGAAAACTTTCCCAGAGTTTTACATCACTCCAACCTGAAGCCAGAGCCTGTCAGTGGAACGCTGGTGTGTGTATTCACACTGCATCTGGTGCTGTGTTCCAGGTGGAGAGGAGGAGGAGGCGGCGGCCGAGGCTGCAGAGGAGGAAGAGGCAGCTGGAGGTGAGGCCGAGGCTGAGGCCGAGGCCGGGGAAGAAGCGCCCGCCGCTGCTGAACCAGAGACCGTAGTGGAGGAGGCGGCCGAGGCGGTCGCAGAAGTGGCTGAGGTGGTGGAGGCGGCCGCCGAGGCTGTGGCTGAGGCAGCGCAGGAGGTGGAGGCGGTGGCGGAGGAGGTGGCCAAAGTGGCCGAAGCCGTGGAGGAGGCCGCCGAGGCGGTGGCAGAGCCTGCTGCCGTCGCCGCCGCGGAGGAGGCCGCGGTCGCCGAGCCTGCACCTGTAGAAGAAGCCGCCGAGGTGGTCGCCGAGCCTGCAGCCACGGAGGAGCCAGAAAACAACGGTACGACTCCTTCAGCTGAGGAGGAGGCAGCTGCCTCTGAAGCCTGAGGTTCCACACTTTCACAGCAGGGACACACACACACACATGCACACACACATTGACTGTCTGTTGGTGGCGGGTCTCCGGGCCTCGCAGCACTGGGAACACTGGGTTTAGAACCACTCGAGGCTAGCTGCTTCTCCTCAGGTGCCTGAGTTCACCTCTTATTTAACATTCTCCTCTTTGTGTATATTTGCTCTCGTATTTATTGGAGTGGGTATCGGAGGGCAGCAGCGCTGTGCAGCATGTCCAGACGGCTGCATGTGTCCAGGCTGTTAGCGCCCCTCATGCTGCTGGCCTCCAGCCTCTTCTAGACGTCAGGCGGGTCTTTGTGCGACGCTCATTCGCAGTTATGGGTGAAATAAATATGATCTCTGTTAACATTGCTGACGTGGCCGCCACAGGCCAGGATCAGGTCCTCCAGTGACACCAGCTAGAGAACCAGCAGGAACTCGTACTGTCGTACCTTCTCTGGTTTTGTAGGCCCTTTGTGCTGTTTGGTGAGACTTTCCAGAATGTTGTATTTCTTTTAACAGAATGAAATGTAATGATGTTCTGCCTTGCCAAGTGTCCCCGATCAGGTTTCCCTTCACACTGTCATTAAGGTGTTTGTGGCTGAGAGACTGTGTACAAACTGTGTAACTGCTGCAGTGTGTTTCTGTTCCTTTAAATGTAATGTAACCGACCGGAAAGTCAGGAAAACACAATCATGAGTTCAAATAATTCATCCCCTCTGTGATCATGATTTTATTTAGCTAATAACTGGATAATGAGCACTGTGAACCATTTGCGCTAATCCATTGAGCCATTACAATAAAGGTTTTGTCAAACTGGAAAGGTTTACTGCCGTCTTTAATTTGTCTCAATTGGTCTTCTTACACGATTCGCCACATTTCCAGCCGTTCAGTGCCATCTAAAATATTCAGTTGTCGATACACATCATGATCATTTAGCTCTGCGGCCCCAGTTCAAAGGTACCTAATAGATCTATGTAATACCACTCCCATGCTCTAGCTGGCAGTATCCGTTTAAAGCAGCTTCCAGTCCAAAGTTAGACATGAATCCTGGGTGCCTTTACTCCTGTTCTGAGGACTTCAGAGTTCCAGGCCTCTGGTCTTGTTAACTTGCCGACTGCTAACTCTTCCTTTAACTCTTTTGGTCTTCTAACTTTACACTACTTAAAAATAATAATCTGTTAAAAATCGTTTTGAAGGTTTTCCTGTAACTCTCCTCGTTTCGCTTCTTCCATTTAACTTTGCTCTGTCACTTTTGTATTTCTGGAGACATTTCCTTAAAGGTGCATTAAGGAGTTTGCAGGTTTTATGCGAAACAGCGCCCCCTGCAGGCCTTGGGCATAATGCAGCTTAGTGAAAAACTCGTCCCTGTGGCTCGCGTGCACAGAAGAGAGGAACTCCTTCCTCGCTCTTTTAGAAGTGCTCGAGTAAGATTTCAGTGTCTTCTCCCTGGTGGAGTCTGTGTGGAGCTGCAGTGCTAGAAGCCAGTCTGTTCTGACTTTCTGGAAGATCCTGCTCAGTTGTTGCTCACTAAGCATCTGGCAGAGTAATGGCGAACAAAATGAAACCTAACTAAATCAGGCCAGCTGGAGCGTGCATTATGTCATTCCTTTCAAATTCTCCCCAAAAAAATTCTGGTGCTCGACCGGCACTGTGACTTTCAAGTGACAATTTAGCGCTGTTAGAGGTACTGGTAATGAATATGTCAGGGCACATTGTACACATCATTAAAAATGTGTAACATATTTATGGTGGAAAATAAGTATTTTTAAAGTTGAGTAACTCCTCAATGCACCTTTAAACAGAGCTGAATTGGGGTTTTTTTCATGTTCTGTTACCAATCCGGTGCCATCAAACAGCACTGGTTGGTATTAATCTAATGTAAAAAGCAGACACCACTGATTCTCTGTAAAGGACACCAGCTGCGTTTACATGAACATAGATGGTTTGACACCAAGAAAAATTCTTCATGTGGACTCATCTCAGGGTCCATTCAGAAAGGACATCAGGTAGTTTATCTTCATTACAGTCAGTTTTTACATGGGTTGCTTTCTGATATGTAGCTGTTGAACACTGCCCCCCCCCCTCCTTTCAAAATGTACAGTAACTTAGTTTAGACCCTTTAAAATCTAAAGTCAATAAAAACCAAACACTGGCCAGCTTCAAGTGGGATTTGATTGAACTTATTATGTGGATCACAGGGTTCTCTTCAGTGTTCACACACCTTCACATAAACCAAACCACACACCGGCAGACTGACACATTTCACTGGCCTCCTCTCACTCATGGGTTAAATACTGCACCTGCATGTGATCACAGTCCACCAGATAGGTTGGCCTCATCTGTGAGGAGAAGGGCTCCACAAACGCACCTCCTCTTTTGAGCTAAGCATAGGAACAAGAACTGAGCGTCAGTGACGAGTGGCTGGCTGGCTTTTTGTGTTGCAGTGGTGCTGGCGGCTGCTTCTACTGAACTGAAGATAGCTGAAGCTGTCCAAGAAGAGCTTCCTGTTCCTGCAGAAGCAAAACCTGAAGAAGAAACCGCACCTGCGTTATCCCTAGAGGAGACACCTGCACCGGCAGAGGTCGCACCAGCGGTTGAAGAAGCTCCTGCACCAGCAGAGGTCGCACCAGCGGTTGAAGAAGCTCCTGCACCAGCAGAGGTCGCACCAGCGGTTGAAGAAGCTCCTGCACCGGCAGAGGTCGCACCAGTGGTTGAAGAAGCTCCTGCACCGGCAGAGGTTGCACCAGTGGTTGAAGAAGCTCCTGCACCGGCAGAGGTTGCACCAGTGGTTGAAGAAGCTCCTGCACCGGCAGAGGTTGCACCAGTGGTTGAAGAAGCTCCTGCACCAGCAGAGGTTGCAGCCGTTGAACCTGAAGTTACTTCAGCTTTAGCCGAAGAGCCAGTCGCTGCAGAAGTGGTGGAAGAGGTTGCAGCAGCTCCAGAAGTCGTCGTCCCTGTTGTGGAAGAAACGGTTGCCGCACCTGCAGAGACCAAGGCAGAAGATCCCAAGAGAGAGTACATTGTGGTTGTTCTGGAAGGCGCTCCTCAAGGAGAAGCCAGACCCAAAGTGCTGGGCGTGGGGCCCATGACTGGTCGACTGATCCCAGCTCCAGACGAAGACGACATCCCTGCCTCTCAGGTACTGTACCGGTTTTCAGACTGATCTGAAGATGATCTAAGAGTCCAGTCAGGCCAAACTCTAGCTTTAATATATTTTTAAATCTGCTGAAGAACACTTTGACAGAATTGTGGTAGAAACTGGACAAGCAAGAAGATGATTCCTGGCTCTAACGTGGTTTTTCAAACTCTGCTACTCAGGGTAAACGACGTCTTCTTAGGATGCAAATGCAGTAGTTTCTCCAAAGGTACTGAACCTTTATTTTTCCACCGAGGTTGAACAAGCTGATGGCGTCATGCATGAATCTCACTTCTGTTCAGTTCCCGTCAGATTACTGGCTCTTGGAGTTTGACTAAAGATGAAGAAACAAGTCTTTATTGTTCCGTATCACTGATGTCTCCATCGTTTTTTCCTCACACAGTAAAGAACTCCTGAATGACGAAGAAGAGGATGTGCCTTTCTCCAGCACCTTTCTGTCTCCGTTCACCCTGAAACACCAGGGTCATCCAGTAGTGTTCAAATACAGACGACAGTTGAAGATCCACACCTATCCAGATGGTTTTCCTCCCCAAATGGTTCTTTCAGGATCTGAGATGTAGTCTGGACTAAACTGAGCCTTTCACTCCACCTGGTTATCCTCACTGTTACACTTCACTGCCTCAGAAATCAGTTCAGTGCGTTCTCCGCGACCGCCCAGCCTCCAGTGTTACCTCTTCAGCCAGGGGTTGTTTCCAGTCCTCAGCGTTCTTCACAGTACCCCACCTCAGGTTTGTGTGTTCCTCTGCTTCTCCTGTCGAGTTAGATCTTGTTTTGTGAAGAACCCGGAGTGAAGGCAGCCCCCGGTAGCTACCTCAGTTTACCTCATGTCTCCAGTCTTCTCACCACAGACCTTCTAAACGCTGTCACTGAGTTCTACATGGAGTCAACTTCTAACTAAACCATCAGAGTGACTGGTCACACCAATGAGCACAGGTCTTTTCAGAGGTTCACACCGCTCCTGAACACCAGGGGGCAGTGGTGAGTCGCTGTAGTGTCTAGCCTGCCTTTAGTCCGACTGTTGTTAGTAGTTCTTAAAATCTCTAGGCACTGTTGTGTTTATTATTCAGTGTCTGTGATGGAAAATGAACTTTTCTTTGTTTCTTTCTGAGCTGAAAACAGGCTAAATGCTAAAAATGACTCATCACACCACCATGTGGTAGGAAATGGTATTACAAGATGAGACAGAGGAGCTGGTTGGTTAACTTGCTTTGAAATGACAATGTTTTTTATTAGATTCTTGTCAAGGCTTTAAAAACTTATTCCAAACGGTCGGTTCTGCAGTGAGAAATGAGCAGTGTGGGCAGAACTACAGCTGACCTGAGAGATTTGTACTTTTGGGAGTCATTCTTTTCTTTTAATTCTGTCATTACCTTTTTGACCTCTTCTGTAGTCTTTCTGCTAGTTGTACACACTAATAAAATTCTACTGAATGTGCAAAAACACACGGGACTGATGGGAAAGAAGGGAACCCAGGTCAAGGTCAAGATGATTAGCTTTTTCCTGCAGTTATTAATTGTCCAGTTTTTGAAAATGTACATTTTTGTGTCGTTTCATTGGGTAGAAAATGAGTTTGCAGCACTTTGTTCCTTCACTCTTTCTCCTGCTCGGATGTGTCATTTGAAAAGGTGCAGCAAGTGCAAACCGACAGGACGACGACGCTTCAGCGTGGCGTGAAGTGTGTGTGAGTGTGTTTGGGAGGAGTTGTGGGATGTCTGAAGAAAAGCGTGCGGCATGAAATGCTTGGATGGCTCTCTTCCTTTAGTTCACTCCTGTAGTTGACAGTCGATGTGGAATCAGGCCTGGATCACTGAGGACCGACGTGTGTGTGTGTGTGTGTGTGTGTGTCCATGATTTGAACGGGAAGAGGCGCCACCTCCTCGGTGCTCGCAGGCCGGTTTCTGTTAGGATGCAAGCGTTTGGACACAATCTGTGATATGATACCATGTTTCTTGTTTTTCAAAATAAAGAGGGATTCAAACTACAACTGATCATTTTCTTCATTATTCAGAGCAGCAACCTTGTAGGAAGATATTGACTCAAATGTCCATGTGAGCTGTCATTTTCCTGTTCTCAGTGGGACTGGCCCCTGAGAGAAGGTGAGTTTTTACACAGTCGAAGCTCCAACAGGCTGCTGAACCATGAACTATCTCAGTGTTTTGATGAGAGCTGAAATGTCCGATGTCTGGACATCAGCTCTCACATCACAAGTTAATTTAGTGCCTTCCCTTTTTGAATAGAAATAGCTTGTTTCTGCTGAGTATCACAAAGAAAGCAATGTAGGCTGTACACAAAGCGACTCTTTCTAAAAACAACCACCTTAAAATGAACGAATTCACTTCAATCTGAAATCCCCCACCGTGTGCACAGAAACTGTCTGGTGGGAAATAAATCTAAAGAAAATGTTCAATGATTCGTAGCTAAAAATGGTTAGGAATAGAAAAACTGTATCCTTTTTCAAACAAGATACTGGAGGATTCCTCTTCATTCTTATTTGACTTGTTTGATTGATGGATCTGAAGCACGATGCAGCGACATTTACAACTCAAAGATTTTAAAGACTTTTGAACATGTAAAACATATTTAACCTTTCACATGAAGATAACAGCATCTAGATTTGTCTAAATATTGAGGAATACTTTAGTTGCACAGGTGACTTTTAGAGCAGATATTTTATTACAGTACTGTTTCAGCTATTTGGAGTATTTAAACTGATTTTAAACATCACTGCTTCCATATGTCAGACAGACGTGTACAGACAGAGCGGGTGGTGACTGACAGCTCCACGTGAAGTGATCGACCTGAGAACAATGCTGGAAACTCAGAGCAGCTGCAGGAATGACATGTCAGCATGTGATGAACACGCCAGGTGAAAGGTTCACCCCAAGCTCAAGTAGAAGGGTCTCTCTGAACAACCACCCTGAAATAATAAATAAAGATAAAATAAAATAATAAATAATAAAATAAAATGAAGAAAAACATTTGCATTTATCAGAGTGGGCTGCTGGAGACCCAGTGGTTTATTGATCAGGGTTCACCACACAATAACAGACTGAGAACACAGTCGGGAGGACATGACGGCGAGCTGAAGGCACCATCTACTGACTGAAATACCACAGCACAGTCGCACACCGTCACACACCATCAGACACCGTCACACCATCAGACACTGACAACCACCATCAAACGTTGGACACCGTCCATCAGACATCATCAGACATCATCAGACACCGGATCAACACCATCCAACACCGAGAGACACCATCAGACACAATCTAACACAGTCAGACGCCGTCAGACGGGACGGCTGTGAGCGAGGGAATAAAGTGGGAGTCTTTTATGTCATGTATTTTCCATATCTTGGCCGTTGTTTCGTTCCGGCCCTGTTGGAGGCCATGTGCTCACAGAGTCGCCCCTTATTGATCCTTCAGTGTAGAATTGATTGAGTGTGTTTGTTCCCTCTGACAGGGACCATGAGCTGAGTTTAGACCGTCACCAGATGGTTAGTTTTACCCGACTGACGACGTGTTGGAGTAATAGTAATCCATGCAAGCTTCACCTAAGTCACAGTCAGAAACTGCTTGAGCGGAATGATTCAAAGTCCGCGTCTTTAACCAAGAGGCCAACACTTAGTCTTATTCATTCATTTATTTGTTTGTTTGTTTGTTTGTTTGTTTGTATATAAAACACTGATGTTAATACCTCACCTTGTACACACAGTGGCAGTGAAATAAATGAGGGAGGAAAGGACAGGCTGAAGCTTTATGGACTGGTAAGGAGTAAATAGAACATCACCAGTAGAACTTTTTCTTTGTTCATGTCACTCGATGAGGTGATGTGCTGGGATGGTGAAGCTGCACAGTGTGAGGTCTTAAACTCAGACTCAACAAAAGATGTTTTAGATTTGAAATTCTTCAAAATAGCCTTTTTGTGGAATCAAAAGTATAAAACACGTTTTGAGTTATTTCACACTTTTTTGTTTAGTGCGTAATTCCTTATACGTTCATTCTGAAATACATGGATTAAATGCATTATGTACAAAGATTATTACCAATATTATTATTATGAGTAAAAGCGAGAGCAAAATTATTCCTCTCATGTCCAGGAACGCAGGTGAACTTCTATATGATATTTAAAAAAACAAAAAACACATGTCCAAAAGAGCAAATAGCTATTTATTACAGAGTGTTATTTCATTCTCACCCCAAACACGTGAGCCTCAAACGCATGTCCTGTATTTCACTGTAGAGTGACAATTCCAGCGTCTCGGGCCGCGGACCTCCCGGAACTCGAACCCGCGCCCCTCGGGCCGGGAGCATCCGGGGACTCGAACCCGCGCCCCTCGGCCCGGAGCCTCCCTGACGTCAGACCGTGTATGGGGCTGGGCGTGCTGACGTCACGGCGCTCTGGCTCGGTAACGGAGAGACGACGCGCCGGAAAAACTACAGCAGCACTGCGAGCAGCGAGCAGCGGGGTAAACATCACTCGAGAGCCGGTGTTCGCGCTCTCTCGTCCCATCTCAGACCGGGGCTGCAGCGGGCCCCTGCGGCGGGACCTCCGGAGTCACAGGAGCCCTGCGAGCAGCAGCTTGTGCGCGCGCCGTGAGCGTTTTGGCCTGGTGAACTCGGCTCCCTACCGACGGGCCCAGCTAGCGCTTAGCCTGGAGCTCACTTTTCTCTAGCAGCAGCAAAACAAGGTAAGGAGCGGAAAGTCCTCCGGCGGACTCCCCAGAGGAGTGTGCCAGCGGGAAAACAGCCACCGGGAGCCATGTTGCTCTTTTAGCATGTCCGCGGCTGTCTGCTGGGCCAGCCGTGCTGGTTAGCCTCTGTGGGTAGCAGCTAGCTGTTTGCTAACTGTTTGTAGCTAAGTCGGCACCAGTAATGCTAACCGCTGCTAGTTGTGAGGTTGAGAGCAGCCTTTTAGCGACTTTCTGTTAATTTTACAGCTCTGCATGAATGTGGTAGCCATCGGTAAAGCGAGCATTGTCGAAATTAAGTCAAACTGCAAATCAGAAGGCTGAGCAGTTAGCTTTAGAGAGGCAGGCAGCGCGTTGACAACCCGCTCAGAAAGTAAACATTAGCTCATGTGCCGCACTGTTCCACACTGTCTGGCGGTTCTGTAAACTCTCATGCTCCATACTGTTTGGGGTGTAAAATCTCATTTTTCTCAGTGTTTGGTGTGTACAGCCTCATTTCCCTCAGTGTTTGGTGTGTACAGCCTCATTTCTCTCAGTGTTTGGTGTGTAAAGCCTCATTTCTCTCAGTGTTTGGTGTGTAAAGCCTCATTTCTCTCAGTGTTTGGTGTGTAAAGCCTCATTTCTCTCAGTGTTTGGTGTGTAAAGCCTCAGAGGCAGCAGTGCTGATGGATGTGATCAGTGTTCTGGTGGATCATCTTCTTGTAAATCCAGCTGTGCTGCATCCTCCAGTAGACACACACTGTTGACAGTAAACCGTGAGGTGTCAGTGGAGCAAGTGGCTCTACTGTACGCATTAAACCCATCAGGCCCTGGATCCAGTCCTACACCAGCCTGCAGCCTGAATGCCTGTTACACCAGGAACCATTAGACTGTGTCATGTATTGGAATACGTGTTTCTTCATGTGTTGCTCAGTCTGATGCCCTCTGGACGTCTCCTGTAGCTGGCTCATTCTGCATCCGATCAGTGGATGGGCTGAGAGGAGGTTCACCGCCACTGTGCTCTTGGTTTGGCAGGAATGAGTGATGACCTCTGTGGTGGTGTCCGACGGTGGAGGGAACATCGTGGAGTATGTCACTGTGGTGGAGGAGGCCCAGCAGGTGAGCTCCCGTCACACACAGAGCTTCAGCAGCAGAGAACACTTGGTCTGTGAAGTCCTGATGAGAGTGAGCGGTGTGAACGTTTCCGTGAGAAGTGCTGCTGGCCGTCGTCTCTGATGTGACACCATCCTCATGTGCTCTTTCTGCTGTGAAAGCTCACCGAACAGCTTCATGTCCTCACCTGTCGGGTTCGTAACGGAAGTGTTGAGTAATATTTGGACGAGGGGAGTCGAGCACCTGTCTTTCACATTGAGCAGTGGTTTCAGGGAGTGTGTGAGGTGACACCGAGCAGGAAGCAGTGGAAGGAAACACTGGTCCCACATGGAAACAGACGACCGCTGCAGCTCAGGGAGATTTCCTGTTGGACTGTGACTTACAGCGGTGGGGGAAAATCCAGCCACAGAACCATCAGGATTTTTATTTTAATTATTGTTTTCCTACTAAATGTAAATAATTTAAATTGCTCTTATGTTTTTAAGCTGGGTTGAAAAAAAAGTTGCTGCTTTTCTCCAGCAGAGGGCGAAATGTTTGTGGAGAAAAAACTTAAAGGTGTAATACAACATTTTGATTTCCGGGTGGATCACCTAAATAACTGGTGGGTCTGTTTGTCAATCATTCTGACGAGCTGCTTTCATAAGGCGGTTCTCCGTGCTTGCGCCCAATCAGCTTCTCCCTTTTGCGCATTCAGAGTGTTTATGTAGCCGTGAGCTTCTGAGCTAGTACTTACCGATGGCGAGTCTGACATAATGAAACTGTAACTGTTTTGGAAAAAAAGCTTTATTTATGAGCGAGGCGGATCGCAGATACTGTAAACAGAGCCGTGCACGGCGGAGAAGAGGAGATCGCGCTCGTACACTTCCGCGTTTCCTGGGAGAAGCAGGAGAGCCAGGCGGATGGTCTGGCGCATGGCATTGTTCAAAAAGTGAGTAACAGACGTGGGGCTTCGTCTTTTCGAGAAAATCGTGTATCATACCTTTAAAAAGGAATTGAAGAATGACAAACAACTGGTAAAAATGTTCATAGATCAAACCCCGCTTCACTTTTTCAATCCACAGTGTGGACACATTCTGGATGTGTTGTTTTGAAGAGAGAACCAGAGCTGGACACGTGGAACGGTCTCAGTAAACTCTGAGCAGAGGGTGGAAGTGGACTGTATGAAGGACGGAGTTCTTCTACAGGATCCTGTTTGTGTTGTGTTCAGATGAAGGAGCAGCTCCCTGCAGAATGTCTCCACTTCCACTTAACTGTGGTACCTTATGATCCCAGTCCCAGTACCTGACCTGCTCCATGTGGTCCAGTCAGACCCGGGTCTGTCTGCTCCATGTGGTCCAGTCAGACCCGGGGCTGTCTGCTGAATGTGGTCCAGTCAGACCCGGGTCTGTCTGCTCCATGTGGTCCAGTCAGACCCGGGGCTGCGCTGCTCGCCAGCAGCTCCTCAGACTAATGGACTGCTTCCTGCCAGCAGCAGGCCGCTGAGGAGGAGGAGGACGACGAGGAGGTGATCCAGCAGGAGGTGGAGACGGTGATCGTGGGGGAAGACGTGGAGGAGGAGGAGGGCGGCGTGGTGCTGCAGGAGGAGGAGGAGGAGGAGGGCTGCCCGGCCGTCATCGTGGAGGAGGTGCCCAGCGCCCAGGTGGAGGAGTGTTACTCCGCCCAGGTGCTGGTCTACGACGACGGGACCTACCTGATGCAGGATGTGGCCGAGGAGCAGGAGGTGGTCACAGAGGTGGCCGAGACAGGTGAGGGCCGGACCACCGGGTCCCCCGCTGGCACCGGGACGGCAGCTCACTGTGTGTGTGTGTGTGTGTGTGTGTGTGTGTGTGTGTGTGTGTGTGTGTGTGTGTGTTCTCAGTTGAGATGTCCAGTCATGACATGGTGTGTTTCGACAAGACGTTTGAAGCTGCTGAAGCTCTCCTCCACATGGAGTCTCCTGGAGGGCTGCACAACGAGCGCAGCACAGGTACACACACACACACACACACACACACACACACAGCTTCACCTCCTGCGTCTGTCTTCATGACGTATTTAATGTCGTCACTCACATCTCTAGCTGCGTTGATCCAGACGCTGTCGGCCTTCAGGCCAGACGCTGCTCTGTCTCTTGACCCTGATCACTGATTTGTCAAAGCTGGACCGAGAAGTGAGACCCTGAAGAGTCCCCCAGTGGTGTAACGCCATCCATGCACTGCAGGGGTCAAGGTGGACTCAGTTATATTAGGTCACACACCGTTCCCCCCTCCAGAGAGCGGCGCTGTGCGGACTGCTGCACTGCTTGTTTAGCAAACTCAATAACTCCTGTATGATTGGGTCTGGAACCAGGAAGTCTGATGGTCTAGCCCCGCCCACCAGAGTCGTTCTGTCCCGGAACTCTTATTTTGAAAGGAAAACCTTGACCAAGACATTTATTGATAGAGACGACAGATTGTTTAAAGGAAAGTTTCTTCAGTGACAGGTGAAACATAGGAGTGATTTTTATTGTTCTTCTAGTAAATTTCTTCCTTATTGTCCCTTTAAGACAGGTGGGAGACAATCAATGATCCATGCATCAGTTTTTAATTCCAGAGTACTTTTCATATGAAGGTGTTGCAGAAAAACACGGTTTTCATGTTAAAAACAGTGAAGAGAGAGAGATTTAAAATCTGCGGAGAAATAAGACAAACATGGAGGTAGAGAAGCACAGTGCTAAAGACAGAACATGAAGGACAGGGTGTTTCAGGAAGTGAGAGACGCTTCGGTCCAGCAGTGAGAGCGTGGAGCCGGGCAGACTGAGCGGTGCGGGGTTGTGCTGTGTGTCTCCAGCAGACGACGTGATGATGGAGACGGTGGTGGAGGTGTCCACCGAGTGCGGCCCCATAGAGGAGGAGTCCTTCCCCATCCCTCCGGAGTGTGAGCCTGCCGCCAAGAAGAAGAGAGGAGGTCTGAGCCCGCCCCTCTTCCTGTCACAGCAGCCGGGGCGGGGCCGACAGGGTGGCGCCTCATCTGTGTGTGTGTGTGTGTGTGTGTGTGTGTGTGTGTGTGTGTGCGTGCGCGTGCGTGTGCGTGTGCGTGTGTCTCCAGGGGGGCGGAAACCCAAAACACACCAGCCTGCTTCAAACGGTTCCTTCGACCTGGGCATCAAGAAGCGATCGAAAGAGGGAAAAGGTGTGTGACAGATTCCCGTCCCGTCCTCCACTGCAGTGTGGACTTCCTGTCCCCCCGGCGAGCGGGATCACTCTGACGTGCGCTGTGTCGTTCAGGTAACACCACCTACCTGTGGGAGTTCCTGCTGGAGCTGCTGCAGGACAAGAACACCTGTCCCAGGTACATCAAGTGGATGCAGCGCGACAAGGGCATCTTCAAGCTGGTGGACTCCAAGGCCGTGTCCAAGCTGTGGGGCAAGCACAAGAACAAGCCTGACATGAACTACGAGACCATGGGCCGGGCGCTGAGGTCAGACACACACACACACACACACACACACACACACACACACACACACACACACACACTAGATTTACCTCTGATCAACTCAGATTAGAAATGAGAGAAGCTTTGTCCACACTCACTGTGTTCAGGTTGATGTTTATAAATGAGACTAGAGCTAGGATGATAGTGTGTGTGTGCGTGCATGTGTGTGTGCGTGTGTGTGTGTGCAGGTATTACTACCAGCGCGGCATCCTGGCCAAAGTGGAGGGTCAGCGGCTGGCCTACCAGTTCAAAGAGATGCCCAAAAACATCCGGGTGATCGAGGACGACGAGGGCGAGGACGCGGACGACGGCGAGGCCTTAGTGTCCCCCCAGTACCTGGCTCACCAGCAGGGCCCCGCCAGCCTGGGCGCCACCTCCCCCGCCGCCTCCCAGCCGCCGCAGACCTACGTGACCGTCATCCCCAGCAGCGCCGCCAGCAGGTGAGCGAGGCGGCGGCGTGCTGGACGCCATCTGGCCGGCCTGCAGGGAAATGACCCTCTCTCTCTCTCTCTCTCTCTCTCTCTCCCTCTCCCCCGCAGGCCCATCCGAGCCATGCCGGTGGTCATGGCCAACTCCCTGGGCCAGGTGACGTTAAACTCCTCCCCCATCCTCACCGCCGCCGCCGGGGTCCCCGTGACGGTGGCCAACGCCTCGGGCGGCGCCGCCCCCAAGCTGGTGATCCAGGCGCTGCCCGCCATGCTGCCGGCCGGCTCCAAGGCGGGCGAGAAGATCACCATCATCACCATCCCGGCCAACCAGCTGGCCACGCTCATGCAGGCCGGCCCGGGAGGCCCGGTCACGCAGCTCATCCAGGCCAAGCCGCTGACCGCCACGCAGCTCACGCCGGCCGCCATCAAGACGGCCGCCGCCGTGCAGCTGGGCGCCGGCCGCCCGGCGCCGCAGCTCATCCTGGCCAAGCCGGCGGCGGCGGTGGCTCAGCCGCTGCCGCAGCTCCCCGTCCAGCCCAAAGCCCCCGGCGCCCGGCCCCACGCCGCACAGTCGGAGGCTCCGCCCCCCTCCAGCCCGCCAGCAGCAGAAACCCCGTCGTCCTGAGAGCCCCGCTCCCACCGGGGCCCGGGGCGGGGGGGCCACGGGAAGTGACTGGACACTGCCCCCTCGCCTCGCCGCGGCGCCGTGTGACGGCAGCGGCGGGGGCCGGGAGCGGCCCCTCCCCCGCCGGCCTGCTGCGGACTGACACGCACGGCGCCGCAGACTGTACAGGAAGCCTTTTGTAAGACGAGCAGACTGTAAACAGACGTGTACAAAGCTTTTTGATACGGGGGGTCAGGCCACATGTAGTCTCTGTCTTCACACTCACCGCCACTCTTCTCTCCTTTTGTTACTCGCTCCTCCAGCGGGGGGCCGACACGTCTGCCGCAGGAGACGCCCAGCTCCACTTTTGAAGTATAATATCCTATTTTTTCTTGTACTATCCGTGTATTGAAGTAGATTTTAATGAAATGTGTATTATAAAAAAAGACGTCAATCAAACCTGTCTGAAGTGTTCTGTCGACGTGCACGCTGTCCTGTCTGGCCACCGGGGGGCGCCGCTCCGCCGGACCGGTGGTCCTCACAGGAGGGTGGAACCCCCAGGTCGGAGTCAGCAAGACCAGGTTCCTTTTTAGGAAAAAAAAAATCTAACTTGACTCTAAACAGACATTTTGACAGGGTCGCTCTTTAAACCCATGGACATGTGAGAAGTGTCTGGTGAGCAGCTCTCCATTCAGAGGGTTTGGGATTCGAACACGGTGCTCACCCAGCGGTTCCTCCGCTGCACCACTGCAGGGAGACAGTTCAGGATGAATCCGGTGCTTCTGTCCTGCATCATCAGTGACTTTATGAAGCAGAGCGGCGGTGTCGCCCTCTCTGGACCAGCCGCCACCGGGTCAGCCTGACATGCCCTCTGACCTCTCCAGGTGACCTCAACCTGTCGCTGTCCAGCTGTTCAGTGTTTCAGCAGTTTGATCCGTGACTGGATCAATAGATGTCCTGATCAATTAGAAGTAATACACACTCACCGGCCACTTCATTAGGCACACCTGTCCAACTGCTCGTTAACACAATTTTCTGGTAAGCCAATCAAATGGCAGCAACTGAATGCACTCAGGCAGCAGACATGGTGAAGACGATGTGCTGCAGTTCAAACCGAGCATCAGAACGGGGCAGAAAGGTGATTTAAGTGAAGGAACGTGTTGGGTTTTTGGTCTGAGTATTTCAGAAACTGCTGATCGACTGGGATTTTCACGCACAACCCTCTCTAGGGTTTACAGAGAACAGTCCGGAAAAGAGAAAATATCCACTGAGCCACAGTTCTGTGGGCGAAAATGCCTTGATGCTAAAGGTCAGAGGTCAGAGGAGAATGGCCAGACTGGTTGGAGCCGATAGAAAGGCAACTGTAACTCAAATAACCACTTGTTACAACCAAGGTCTGCAGAAGAGCATCTCTGAATGCAGAACCGTGGAACCTGGAGGCAGACGGGTTCCAGCAGCAGAACACACCGGGGGCCCCTCCTGTCAGCTGAGAACAGGAACCTGGGGCTCACCCAGACTGGACTGTAGAAGGTTGGAAGAGCGTTGCCTGGTCTGAAGAGTCTGCATTTCTGCGGATTTGGATGGTCGAGTCAGAATTTGGCGTCATGGATCCATCCTGCCTGGTATCAGCGGTTCAGGCTGGTGCTGCTGGTGGTGTAACGGTGTGGGGGATATTTTCCTGGCACTCTTTGGGCCCCTCAGTACCAATCAAGCATGGTTGCAATGCCACGACCTGCCTGAGTATTGTTGCTGACCATGTCCGTCCCTTTATGACTACAGTGGACCGTCTACTGACGGCTGCTTCCAGCAGGAGAACGCACCATGAATCATCTCAGACTGGCTTCTGGAACACGACAGTGAGTTCACTGGACTCAAATAGCCTCCACAGTCACCAGATCTCCATCCAATAGAGCACCTCTGGGACGTGGTGGAACAGGAGATTGGCATCATGGATGTGCATCCGACAAATCTACAGCAACTACGTGATGCTACATGGACCAAACTCTCTGAGGAACGTTCCAGTACCTTGTTGAATCTATGCCACCAAGGATGAAGGCAGTTCTGAAGGCAAAAGGGGTCCGAACCTGGTACTAGCAAGGTGTACCCAATAAAGTGGCCGGTGAGCGTGTAACTGAAGCGCATCTGGTTTGATCTGATGTTACCAGTGAAGTTGAACTCGCTCAGTTTTCTCTCACTGCGGTAGGTTGAAATGTTCTAGTGGTGACAGCTTGAAGCTCATCAGTTGAGGAGACCCGATTGCCTTAAACCACTTAAGTTCCACTGACTCCATTTAAATGAAACACATTTACTGATTAAATGCAAGACATGCTACAAGTTTGAAAAACCTTTGAAACCTCTGAACAGCAGGAAAGATTTTTTTATTTTTATTTTATTTTATTAAAGATTGGATCCCCATTAGCTGTCACCAGGGTGACAACTAATCTTCCTGGGGTCCATAATTACACAAAACAATTACAAATAAGAACATGAGTAAAGTACACAAAACAGTGAACAGAATATATAAAACAAACACTCATGAAACGCAGTGCATGAAGACCATTAAACAATTGAATACAAGAAAAAAGAAGTAAAATAAATATATACACACAATTAAATAGAAGACCAGAAAACCAGATAGAACAGGGCAATGATACAAATGAAACATAAAACAAGAACTAAGAATGCACCTACAATGCAATCACGCTTTGAAGATTTTCGTGACCACAGTTTCAAAAGCTTCTATGTTGTTCTCCTTTCTTACAGTAGAAGGTAGCCTGTTCCACAGATCCGCTGCCCTGGACATCACTGTTCTCTGCATTGCCCCAGATTGAGCCTTTGGAAGCGATATGTAACCTGCCATATGGCATCTAGTCAAATGAGAATGGCGATCATGAACATAGATAATTTTTTCATACAGAGGCCTAGGTTTCATTTTTATCCGTATATTCTGAAAAAAAGTTCCAAGATTCCTCTGTAATCTCTTCTCCACATGTAGCCATGACAAACACTGATGCATATAGTCAATGTGAGTCTGAAATGGGCAGCGAAGAACTCGTCGTGCAGCTTTATTTTGCATCACCTGTAGTTTATGAATATCTTTTTTTGTGGTGCCCGACCATATGACTGAGCAATAATCCAGATGAGATAGAACTAAAGACTGAGTGACATATTTAACTGATGATTCTGTCATGGAATAAGCACATCGTCTAATGGCAGAAAGAGCTCTACCCATTTCTGTCAATCTTTCCAGTGTGACTCGTCCAGCTCAAGTGATCATCTATACTTACGCCAAGGAGAACAAACTTTTGCACCTGCTCCAGGGGTATATTATTTACGGTGAGGGACAAAAAGTTTCTGTTCTTAGATTGCTTCCTAGAGTCCAGAAGCATGCACTTCATTTTACTAACATTTAAAGCTAGTCTGTTAGACTCTACCCAATCAAATACATGGTCTAAATCACTTTGAAGCACATTATTCAAAATTTGCAGGTTCTCTGAACCGTAATATCAGCGTACATCAGAGTCATCAGCGTACATGGCTACATGGGATCTATCTAAGATGAAAGGAAGATCATTTGTAAAAATTGAAAAGCACAGAGGACCAAGGCAGCTACCCTGAGGAACTCCACATTCTAGCTTCAGCACAGAAGAAAAACTACCATTGAAGTATACTGACTGCGATCTGTTTGTTAAATAGCTGTTAAACCACTTAAGAGAACAAGCAGAAAAGCCATCAGCAGACAGTTTATTCAGCAATAAGTTGTGATCTATCACGTCAAAGGCAGCGCTGAAATCTAAGAACACTGCACCAACATAATTTTTTGCATCAAGTTCACCTAGCCAATCGTCTGTCATATGGACAAGTGCAGTGGAGGTAGAATGGCTGTCTTTAAAGGCATGCTGAGAATCAGATGTGATATTAAAATTCATAAAATATTGTGACATTTGTCCAAATATGAGCTTTTCCATAATCTTGCTCAAAACGGCCAATATACTAATGGGTCTGCTATTAGTGCCACTAAGAGCCAGCTTATTATCCTTAGGTAGGGGGATGACTTCAGCCAATTTCCAAATATTGGGGAACAAGCATTCTTTTAAACTCAAATTAAAAATGTGACAAACAGGCTTGGCAATATATTTAGCCATTAATGAGATCATTTTCCCATCTAAGTAGTCCAGCCCAAATTGTTTGCTGGTCTTTACTGATTTCAACAGTTTTTCTACTTCTTGCGGGTCTACAGGATCAAATGAAAATGTACAATTGTTACCTTTCATTATTACATTTTTAATTACTTCAATAGAATAGCTGCCACTTAGATCATTTGATGTATTTAGACTCTTAAGCCGTATTGATAAAGAAGTTATTAAAGTAGTTTGCTATCGCAATTGGTTTAGTTATATACTTTCCTTCAGTTTCAATAATAGCAGAGTCATGGCTTTTAGATCTTCCCAGTAAGCTATTAAGAACGTGCCAAAGTTGCTTTCCGTCATGTTTTGAATTATTAATTTTAGTGACGTAATAAGCTTTTTTTAGTTGTTTGTTCTTTTTAGTGACAGAATTTCTGAGTTTACGGTATTTATCCCATGTACCGGGATCTTTACTTTCAACGGCTGCCCGTTTTAATTCATCCCTTTGGGCCATGCAGGTTTTTAAGTCTATATTTAGCCATGGTGCCATTGTCTTTTTAATATTTATTTTCCTAAGAGGTGCATGTTTATCAGCCACTTTTTGGATCATATCATTAAAAACTTCAAGCGCAGCACTAGTACCATTCTCAGAAAACACAGCCTGCCAAGTCAACGCCTTTATATCAGAAATAACATTTTGTGGAATAAAATATTTATAGGACCTTTGCAATAAAACTCGGGGGTTACCCTTAGGTGCCTAAACTTTCCTACAAGAGGTGATAATGTTGTGATCACTAAAACCAATCGGGAGGGAAGCAACTTCAGTGCAAAATTCTCCAACGTTAGTGTATACATGATCAATGCATGAAGTGGACGTTCCACCAGATGATCTAGCAGAAATTCTGGTTGGCACATTGACAATTTGAGTTAGATTACAGCTTGTCAGGATGGTAATCAATCTGTCTTTTAGAGCAGAGGGAGTGAACCAATCTATGTTAAAATCACCCAGTAGATACATTTCGCCTGGTCTGTCAGAAACATTCATCAGCACTTGACACAAGTCTTCAGTGTACTGAACAGCAGCGCTTGGAGGTCGATAGCAGCTGCCAATCACCACTGGTTTACGATGAGGAAGTTGAACTTGTAACCACAGCAATTCAAGAGATGGGAGCATCAAGTCCTGTCTAATTCTAACAACAATATTATTTTGGACATAGATGGCTACTCCCCCTCCTCTTCTATTTCTGTCTTTCCTATAGATACTAAACCCTGATATGGCTATCTCACAGTCCTCAACTGTGTCATCTCAGTGTGTCTCAGATAATGCAATAATGTTAAAATGATGTAAGTCAATTAATCTGGACAGCTCAAATACCTTGGGTGTTAAACTACATATGATTAAATGAGCGATTAATAACCCTTTTTTAGAAAAAACCATAGGATCTTAAAAAGCAAATAAAAAACCAAAGATAAAAACTTGGGTATCAGCCATTAAGAAGATATTTACATAGATCGACAGATCGTGTAAATATCTTCTTAATGGCTGATACCCAAGATTGCAGTGAAATGAATGAACATTTCTAATGTGAACTGAAAGCAGGCAGTGAGCTGCTCAGACGGAGAGCTCAGTCCAAACCCCATCACCAGGGTGGTGGACACAGGCTCCTCTGGTCCCCTGCTCCCTGCTGAACGGCCTGCAGCTGGAATCCACTGTGTGTGAGAGCAAGAGCTCAAATTAAAATGTGCAACGAGGAAGAGATCTACAGTCCAAATGATTCAAATCATCCCATTTATCATCTGTCACTGAAGAAACATTCCCTTTAAACAGTTTGTCAACAAAACGGATAAATCATCATATCAGAATGTTTACATGACAGTTTAAGCAATACCAGAAAAGCAATGAGTTGCTGTAGACTGGCTCAACAGCAGAAATCACGTTTTAGACAGAACACACAAAAACAATTCAGTTCAAGTGAGCACAATGTTCACAGCTTCGCCCTGGACCTCTTCTGACAGAACATCACCGCGATCTGAGAGGAAACAACCAGAACTGTCATTTCATGTCACAGAACGATGAAGGTTCTTGATCCAAAACGAATTGAACAGCAGGGGAACGAGCAGAAATAAGACATGCATTCACATCATTATACACATTATATAGCAATAACTCGTGCCTTGATGTTTCTAAAGTCAGGAAAGGTTTCTAAATGTCATAGAATGTTTGGACAAAGCTTCTTACTGTGTATGTGGTCTTCTCATATTGAATGTAATGCATCGCATCCTTCGCCCAGTGCCACACACAGGTGGATGAGGATCTTTCCAAGTCAATGAGATTCATCTTCGAGCCAGTCATGCACAAAAAGCAATCAAGGCGACTTGCATTTTGGTTAGTCTCACATCAAGGGTAACTCCAAATATATGGGCAAGGGGTCAAGTCAACGCCACATGTTTTAGAGGAAGGATCAAAGACATAGTTCCAAAAATCATGTAATTTTGGGCAAATCCAAAACATATGCAATCTGGAGGCTGGCTCGATCACGGGGGTCTCTTTGAGGAATCGCACTGATCCTGCGTTGGTTCCACCTGCCTGATGAATCCTGTGTTCTCATCCTGGATCGGTCTTCTGTGCAACCAAGTAATCCTGAGCCCTCTGGTTCTGGATTGGATGATCCTGGATCAATGAATCCTCCTTTTGTGCAACAGACCCCAGGGATACAATATTCAGTCCTTGGTTATTCAAAAGAGTCTGTGAAAAGTTAAAACATTGATGTTATTTTAAGATGTGTAGATATTTCTTTTAATGATTTTTTTCCACTTTGTTCTTCTATCACCTGTTGACTGACATAATTTAATATCCATCCATCTTCTCCTTCCTCTCATGAACCGGGTCGCAGCAGCATTTTGATTCAAGCCAACAATGGCTAAAACAGCTAAAAACAACAAGGAAAGCTCAAAAGTACAGCGAGTCAAAATGCCTCAAAAAGTCAGAAAATGGCAGGGAAAAAATAGGCAAAATGCATCAGACAGCTAAACTTAAATAGATAAAAACAAAGAAACAGTCAGAAATGTCTGAAAAAGTCAAAACAATTCAAACTGTCAAAATAACTAAAATCACTTAAAAAGGATCAAAACAGCACTCACAGCTAAAATAGCTTTAAAACCTGCATCTGCTGAAAACAATGACAAATGTGAAACTGTCTAAATATTGACAAAAGTTCTTGAAAGCAACAAGACAGTCTGGATTTTTATGAGCTGTTCTCTTTATTTTGAGGGTGAAACATGTTTTGTAGCTCCAGGTGACTTTTATGTGGTGAAAAGTGGTTGAAATAAAAACTATTGTCTCAGTTCTCCCTCATCCGGGCTTCGGGATGTTTCGGGATGTGTCGGGATTCTCCGGCATTCTCCGAGCAGTGCCGGGAGTATCCGAACCTTTTAGGGGCGAGTGTCAGTCACAGCAGCTGTCGGAGCGCATTCGGGATACTCCGGAAATATCCGAGCAGTTCCGGGATTCACCGAGCCGGTTCGGGCCGAGCGTCGGAGCATCTCGCGCAGGCGCAATCGGCAGCCTGACCCGGAGGAGAAGCGCAACGGCCATTTTGCTCGGAAGGGGGCCTCGGCTTCAACACGTGAGAGAGAGGATCCTGAAGACACCTCTACCAGTCCGGGACGCGTGCCTCCAGTGGCACCCTATTCATGTGTGAACCGACAGAGGCGTAGCCAGCCAGCACCATGCCCACCATCACCCTGCCGCCGAAGGAGAACGCTCTGTTCAAGAGAATCCTGGTAGGCTGCATGGCTCCACCGCCGTTAGCCTGCTAGCTGCTGCTAGCTTGTCAGGTAGCCGTCAGTAGGAGCGGCTAGCAGCCAGCTCGGAGGATGCTGGTGAATTAACTCCAGACGGGAGTCCTCCAGACACCCGGTGACCCTCCGGTCCTCCGGGGCGGGGTGCCGGCCGCCACAGTCCGCTGAGGGAGGCAGCTCGGCGGGCTAACAGAGCGCTCATGTGCTGATGTAGCAGAGTTTGTGGCCTTGCTTCATGTCCAAAGTGTATCAATGACAAAGCTGGCAGACACATAACAGCCGTGCACGAGCCGAGCTGCGGGGCTGTGCCGGAGCTCCAGCCTGTCCCCGGCCTGCGTGCACGCTGTGGCGGGGTGGAGGGGCTGCAGCTCGGCTAGCCCCGCTGTGCTAGCCCCGGTGTGAGCATGCTGCCTGTCCTGACAGCTAGCTGCAGCTAGCTGCTAGCTCGCACCGGCTCCCCACTAACACGGGCTTTAAAGTTTCCCTTCAGGCAGCACAGACTCACTCTGAGGGGGAGGATCACGGACCGCCTCCATACTCTGACTTATGGGTGCTGGCTGGGACTTTCTGCCTGGTAACGGAGTATCAGGAGTAACGCATGGCTCTGTTGTTGTTTCTTGTCTGGATGGACCGGAGAGGCTGGAGCTCCTCATGTGGGATTAAACACTTCTTCTTGTTTTGACATTTAGTCCAAAGCTATTTCCCAAATGAGTCCTTCACTCAGAGTTGAATCCTCATGGAGCTCCCTGCTGCTGGTTCCGCTCTGTTTGGTACAGCACAGAAACTAGCTGTGAGGGGTTTGATTATCCTGCTGAATGAATCTGGTAAACCAGGTGGATGTGTTTAAAAGGCTGAAAATAAAGCTGCTGCAGATCCATATGAGTGTCAGTTTAAATCCTGTTTTTGCACATTTTGAGGTGACAAAGGGTTTATTTTTGCAGACCCGGCAGATCCTATTGGTCTTTATTTAGACAGATGGACTTGTTTTGAGGCTGGGGAGGAGTTTCATTTGAGGGACATTGTGGAACATGAGCATCTTTTGGTCATGGAGTCGGCAGATTGACACGATCAGATTATTAAACTACAGTTGATGGCATGTTATCAGAGAGCGTTCAGCTGTCAGGGTACTGAGGGTTTCAGGTTCCGTATTCCGTGGTGTTCTGACAGCCCTCCTTCACCAGGAAGAACCAGGTGCTGGTTGTGTTAACTTGTTTTTCATTCAGTTTGTCATTTGTTTCAAAGATGCAGGTTGGTTTATCATTTGTGCGCCTGTGTTCATAGCCACTTACTCCACAGTGCTCTCTCGTCTTTATTGAGCTTGTTAGTGTGGTGGAGGCTGTGCTGGCGTCACATGCTGGGTCTCAGAGGCTCCTCCAGCGCTGATCAGAGCTCAGTTCAGACCACAGGAAGCTCTGGGTCTCAGCCTCAGTCCACCGCTGCTCACTTTTTGTGTCCACAGCAAATTATAAAAATGAATGAAGTCGCTCCACTGGGGTTATCAAGATGTTGGACCTGCGTCTCCCCGTTGGTCTTGATAACCCCGCCCTCAGCGCCTGGCGTACGGGTGCCTCGCCCTGGCAGGCAGCGGTGTTGGAGCTGGGAACAAAGAACAGGTGGTGCCAGGCTCCGAGGCAGACCTGGAACCATCAGGGGGGGAGAGGAGCTGCTCAGGCCACCCAGCGGAGCTCCAGGAGCCCTGCTCCGAGCAGAACTCGTGTGTCCACCATGGCCCGTCCAGATGTGGACGCCTCGCTCTGCTCTGCCCTGTCCAGATGTGGAGCGATGCTGCAGGAATCTGGGCAGGTCTTTGGGGTGTTTGTGAGCTGGTGTGTCCAGGACCAGTCCTGGGTGTCCTGTGGTCCCTGGTGTCTCCGCCCCAGTCCTCTGTCCGTCCTGATCCGGACTCTGCTGTCTTGTGTTGCAGAGATGTTACGAGCACAAGCAGTACAGAAACGGCCTCAAGTTCTGCAAACAGATCCTCAGCAACCCCAAGTTCGCCGAGCATGGAGGTGAGAAGACCGTCCTGCTGCTGATTGGCTGCCAGGGCCCTCTGCCTCCGTAGCTGCTTCTGCCACACAGGGGCAGTTGGTGGTTTGCTGGTGTGTGTGTGTGTGTGTGTGTGTGTGTGTGTGTGTCCTCCGGTGCTGGTGTTACTGCAGTGTGTTTGCTCTGCTGCAGAGACGCTGGCCATGAAGGGTTTAACCCTCAACTGTCTGGGGAAGAAGGAGGAGGCCTACGATCTGGTGAGACGAGGCCTGCGCAACGACCTCAAGAGTCACGTCTGTATCCTTTGACCTTTGACCTGCTGGGTGGCCCCCCGTGTCTGTGATGTGGCCTGACGATGTGTAGCTCCGCCGGTGCCGTGTGTGTTCCTGAACTGTCGGCTCGCCCAGGCTGGCACGTGTACGGCCTCCTGCAGCGCTCGGACAAGAAGTACGACGAGGCCATCAAGTGTTACCGCAACGCGCTCAAGTGGGACAAGGACAACCTGCAGATCCTCCGGGACCTGTCCCTGCTGCAGATCCAGATGCGGGACCTGGAGGGCTACAGGGTGAGCCTCACCTCCACACACGGCTGTGAGGCGTCGGGGGGGACAGGGAGGGTGACAGGAGCGGGACGGCCGCTCACCGCGTCCTCTCTGTCCACAGGAGACCCGGTACCAGCTGCTGCAGCTGCGCCCGGCCCAGCGCGCCTCCTGGATCGGCTACGCCGTGGCCTATCACCTGCTGGAGGACTTCGAGATGGCTGCTAAGATCGTGGAGGAGTTCCGTAAAACACAGCAGGTACCAGCGGGGGAGGACACACCCTGAGGACGAGTCCTGCCTGTTGTGAGCGTCTGTCCCCTCTGCCTGTGTCCAGACGTCTCCGGACAAAGTGGACTACGAGTACAGCGAGCTGCTGCTGTACCAGAACCAGGTCCTGAGGGAGGCCGGCCTCAACAAGGAGGCGCTGGACCACCTCAACACCTACGAGAAGCAGATCTGTGACAAGCTGGCCGTGGAGGAGACCAGGGGTGAGCCGGAGCTCCAGGCAGCAGCAGCTCGCTGTCTGAACACTCTGCTGGGCTTTAGGATCAGCAGCAACATGAACCGCTCTTTAAAACATGTTGATTTTCTGGTTTAAAGCAGGAGAATGTAAGAGCTCAGCCGTGACACATGGAAACAAACTCCTATAAACACATTAAATGAAGGAAATCTACGTAACAGGCAGCGAGAGACAGTGAAGTCTGAACCACGCAGCCCATCAGCTCTCCTCTGTCCAACAGGGGAGCTGCTGCTGAGGCTGGAGAGGCCCGAGGAGGCTTTAGAGGTCTACAGGAGACTGCAGGAGAGGAACCCAGAGAACTGGGCCTACTACCAGGGCCTGGAGAAGGCCTTCAAGCCAGGTGAGGCCTCGGGACGCAACACACACACACACACACACACACAGGTTTGTATTTCTATCCTTGTGAGGACACTCATTGATATAATGCATTTCCTAGCCCCTGACCCTGACCCTAACCCAGACCCAGACCATCACACAGCCTAACCCTAAAGAAAGGTTTTTGACCTTTGACTTTTTTCAGTAACAACATGGTCAACAAAACACTGTTTCCCCTCATTAGGACCGGAAAAAGGTCCCACAAGGCACGTCGTGCCAGGTTTAGAAAAACGCGTAGACACACACACACACACACACACACACACACACACACACACACACACACAGACACACACACACACGGTGGAGCTGTTCATTTACTCTTCACCATCACATCACCAGCCTCTCCGTCTGAGTCCACTGATTCCCAGTAGAAGTGTTTTCATGGTGTGTGTGTGTGTTGTGTGTGTGTGCGTGCGTGCGTGCGTGCATGCGTGCGTGTGTAGGCAGTACAGAAGAGCGTCAGAAGATATACGAGGACTCGTGGGTGAAGTTCCCTAAAGGCCTGGTTCCCCGGAGGCTTCCTCTCAACTTCCTGACAGGTAAACATCCCGGGCTGCTCCTGATGGAGATACTCAGATTACAGGTTCAGAGAAGTGATGGAGGGTTTCCTGTGGTCCAGCAGCAGCTTCCTGTTAGTTCTACCATGTACTGCTGTGACAGTGGGAGTAGAGCTCCCTCCAGTGGCTCAGTGAGGTACAGCAGCCCAGATGATGAGCAGTCAGTCCTGACCACAGTTAGTTCTGCTCTGTAAAGATCCCACCGAGGCTGCTGGAGTGTGTTCAGCTGCCGTCCTGCTGCCGGGCGTCCTGCTGCCGGGCGTCCTGCTGCCGGGCGTCCTGCTGCCGGGCGTCCTGCTGCCGGGCGTCCTGCTGCCGGGCGTCCTGCTGCCGGCCATCCTGCTGCCGGCCGTCCTGCTGCCGGCCGTCCTGCTGCCGGGCGTCCTGCTGCCGGGCGTCCTGCTGCCGGGCGTCCTGCTGCCGGGCGTCCTGCTGCCGGGCGTCCTGCTGCCGGCCGTCCTGCTGCCGGCCGTCCTGCTGCCGGGCGTCCTGTCAGTGGGTGTGCGGCTGTGACAGCCAGACGGCGGGCTGCTCTACCTTCACTGTGTTGTTCTGTCAGGGGAGAAGTTTCGAGAATGTCTGGACGTCTACCTGAGGATGAACTTCAGTAAAGGCTGCCCCCCCGTCTTCACCACGCTCAAATCCCTCTACGGCGACGCAGAGAAGGTCGGCACGCACGCACGCACACACACACACACAGCTTTTGGTTTTGTTGTGGAGCTGACGTGTGTGTCCTCCTCTCCCTCCAGGTCACAATCATTGAGCAGCTGGTCGTCGGCTATGAAAGTTGTTTAAAAAGCTGCCGAATGTTCAGTGAGAACGGTGAGTGGAGGCTGAGTACCTGAAGGCAGGAGGTCTGCTGGGCTGGCTAACTGTGTGTGTGTGTGTGCGTTTGTGCGTGTGTCTGTGTGTCTGTCTGTGTGTGTGTGTGTGTTTGTGTGTGTGGGCAGACGATGGGAAGGAGGAGCCCCCCACCACCCTGCTGTGGGTTCAGTACTTCCTGGCTCAGCACTTTGACTTCATCGGGCAGCCCGGCGTGGCTCTGGACTACATCAACACCGCCATCGACAGCACGCCCACCCTCATCGAGCTCTTCCTCATCAAGGCCAAGATCTACAAGGTACACACACACACACACACACACACACACGAATGCGTGAACGAACGTGCTGAAGGTTTTGAAACCCTCCATCTTTACTTGTACCTCTGGATTTCTCCTCTGTGTATTTTTTCCACCCGTTTTTTTCTCTCCTAAGCTAGAAGTGAAGTTAAACTGCTGTGGAGTCATCATACTTCTGCTTATCATACTTCCAGTCTTCATATGTATTAATTGGTCTTGAATCATTTTAATAGCATCAGACTGAAAGCATGAGTCAGTCAGAGGATGTGTGTGGCGGTGGTGGAGTCGGGTCTCCGGCTGTGACTGCCGATCCTCTTCCTGTGTTGAGTTGTGTCCTGAGTGCAGAGCGCGGACGCCGTCCTGCCGTTCAGACCTGTGAGTTGAAGCCGGCGTGTGTCTCGTCGCTGCAGCATGCAGGTAACATCAAGGAGGCGGCTCGCTGGATGGACGAGGCCCAGGCGCTGGACACGGCCGACCGCTTCATCAACTCCAAGTGTGCCAAGTACATGCTGAAGGCCGGGCTGGTGAAGGAGGCCGAGGAGATGTGCTCCAAGTTCACCAGGGTGAGGCGCCGCCAGCATCCACGTTCCTCACACCAGAACCGCTTCCAGACACATCCGCCCTCTGAAGGCCGCCTTGAAGCCTGCAGGGGGCGCCGCACAGCGAGGGGGAGCAGGGGGTCAGGACAGGAGACCCAGGCAGGGACAGGAGGGGGGGGTGGGGGGGTTGGTCTTTTGTTTACACCTAACAGACAGAGGAGACGGGGTTTCACGTCTCAGGAGACTGAAGAGCTTCAGCGTTACATGTGTGAGAGGGAGAGGGAGATGTGTTTACAGTTTTCCAGAGTTGTGATTGGCCAGCCTGGCCTTCTGCTTCCTGTTACGCTGCCCCCTGCAGGTCTGACCTGCTCATAGCAGTGCTCCACCAGGTTTCTCTGAGAGTTTGAGGAGCGTGGAGGGGGAATCAACCCGGGGACCCTCACTGAGGGGTTCAGGGTTTGTTCAGGTTAGCATAGCGGAGGCGCCGTGGGGCAAACCTGGCTAACTCACTCCCAAGCTGATTGGAAGTAATGTTTTCATTGATTAGGGATGTCCAGACACCAGTTTTCTGCTGTCCGAGTACCGAGTACTGATAGGAGTGATCAATACCATTACAACAAATTTAAATGATGTTCTCTTTTTCCGGCATGTTCCTCTAACAATCATGAACCCACTTCCCCAGATTTCCCTGAACTTTCCAGGTTTATCCTGATGGATCTGTGCGCGTACTGATAGTTTAAAGTAAATAAGATACTTCCACAACTCAACTCCACTGCTGAAATGAAGCCATGCTGTTGTGCTCAAGTGGAAAAACAAAACTGTTTAGATACCAGCTCATCGGCTGCTCTGAGCTCGTCCTGAGCTCAACCTCTGAAGCACCAGAGCTGCTGAGATCTCAGCAGTGATGTTACAGTTGATGTTCATGGAAGAAAGAATGAATCACTCCTCAGCTGGCATAGCCTGAAGGACCAAACCTAGCAGTTCATTGACTGGACAGCCTTATTACACATGGCGCATATGAACACATAACACATGCATGGTGGCGCGCACACACATTTTTTGGGGCTCATTCCAAACAGCAGTACACATCTGGGACACACTGCAGTCTGAGGTTCCTGCAACACATGGACCTGATGTAAAGGTGTTCAAGGCATCTCAAGAGAACCATGTTTTTAGAACGCATCTTTTTTTGAGTTGATGCTCCTCAATACAGGACAGGACTGTGGCGGTGTTAATCAAAACAAACCGGTCTTGTCCTCCTGACATGCGGCTGTCCTCAGACTTATAAAACAGTCAGTCAGCCGTGACACCGGCCGAGCAGCAGGATGGAGAAGGAAGAAAAAAACCTGACATGCAGCCGGCAGACCAGGCACGGACCGGCGTGTCGGGAAAACTCCACATGGTGGCGGGGTGGTGCTGGAGCTGCGTATCGGGGCTGTCCTGAGCCAGTATCAGACCGAGTACCGACGCTGGGATCAGGACCGGACGTCCCCGTTATGTCTAACAGCTGTGCTCCGTGCGTTCAGGAGGGGACGTCCGCGGTGGAGAACCTGAACGAGATGCAGTGCATGTGGTTCCAGACGGAGTGCGCTCTCACCTACAAGGCCATGAACAAGTTCGGAGACGCTCTGAAGAAATGCCACGAGATCGAGAGGGTGAGAGAGAGAGAGAGAGAGTGTGTGTGTGTGGAGAAGCTGTCCTGTGCTGGTCCTCTCAGGACAGACCGCACTCGGGTGTCTTCATTCAGAGCAGAACCGTCCTGAGATGACCTGAGTGGTCACTTCCCCGTGGCGCTCTGAGTCTCCAGCGCCGCCCACAGTCTGACGCTGCTGTGTGTGTGTGTGTGTGTGTGTGTGTGTCAGCATTTTGTGGAGATCACGGACGACCAGTTCGACTTCCACACCTACTGCATGAGGAAGATGACGCTGCGGTCCTACGTGGACCTGCTGAAGCTGGAGGACGTCCTGCGGCAGCACCCCTTCTACTACAAGGCGGCCCGCACCGCCATCCAGATCTACCTGGCGCTGTACGACAAGCCGCTGGCCGACGACAGCAAGGAGAGCCAGGCCGACACAGGTCAGACCGCGGGGGGCCGCCCACGGCGCCCGGCGCCCCCGGACCGCCTCACACCACGCCTCCTTCTGCTCCACAGAGAATCTGACAGACAAGGAGCTGAAGAAGCTGCGCAACAAGCAGCGGAGAGCGCAGAAGAAGGCGCAGCTGGAGGAGGAGAAGAAGAACGCCGAGAAGGAGAAGCAGCTGAAGAACCAGAAGAAGAAGAAGGAGGACGACGACGAGGAGATCGGAGGCCCCAAGGAGGAGCTAATACCAGACAAACTGGCCAAGGTGGGCGTGGCCGGGCCCGCCGCCGCCGGGCGCCGCCGCTCTGACGGCTCCACTGACCCCCGGTCTGCTTCTCCCGCCAGCCGGAGAACCCTCTGGAGGAGGCCGTCAAGTTCCTCATCCCGCTCAAGAACCTGGTACGCAACAAGATCGAGACCCACCTGCTGGCCTTCGAGATCTACTTCAGGAAAGGTGAGGCGGCCCCGCCCGGTGACGTGAACCCTCCCCGTGTCTGGACCAACCCGCCGCCGTTTCCCCCGCAGAGAAGTACCTGCTGATGCTGCAGTCCGTCAAGCGGGCCGTGGCCATCCAGGCCTCCGACCCCTGGCTGCACCAGTGCCTGGTGCGCTTCTTCAAAGGAGGTGAGGCTCGCAGCGCGAAGCACGGCCTGCTAGGCCCGGGCCGGGCTTATCCAACGCTGTGTGTGCGTGTGTGTGTGTGTGCGCGTTTGTGTGTGAGCAGTGGGTGAGAGTGCAGACCTTCCAGAGGCTGTGCGGACGGTGCTGAAGCAGGAGATCTCCAGACTGTTCGGGGAGAGCAACCCTCAGAGCTTCAACAAGAACTACCTGAGCCAACACTCCAACTCCATCCCCCACCGGCTGGCTGGTAACACACACACACACACACACACACACACACACACACACACACACACACACACACTCTGCAGTTCCCTGAGTCGTACTGTCATCCTGGAGCGCCGTGCCTCAGGCGCCGTTGAGCAGCGGTGGTTCGTGCTGCGATGTTGTTGGGCGGACGCTCCTCTGACGCTCCTGTGGTTTCCAGCTGCGAAGATGATGGTGTACCTGGAGCCGTCCTCCGACAAGATGGCGTGTGAAATAGCGACCGCTCTGGACGAGTCGCTGTGTGGGCGGAGCATCCAGGTGAGTCCCCGGCCGGACGGGTGGAGCGTCCATGGCCCGGCCTCCTCTGAGCGTCTGTCTCCGTCTGCAGATCTGCACCGAGGTGCTGGAGGCGCTGCGCGACGGCCAGCTGGGCGACGGCCAGCAGAAAGCCTCGGAGGCCTACCGGGCCGCCTGCCACAAGATCTACCCCTACTGCCTGGCCTTCATGCCCCCCGGTTACCAAGACAACAGCACCGTCATCAGTGCCAACGGCGACCTGTCGGCGGGAGAGCACGACGACATGGCCAACGAGATGTGAGCCGCACACCGGCAGGGCGGAGGAGGAGGAGGAGGCAGCGCCAGCACGCCGTCAGACGCCTTAGTCCTCCAACCAACACACCCGTTTCCCCCGAGCCCCGCCCCCTCCGCGCCCCGGGCCCCGGGCCCCGGGTCCCGGGCTCTGGCTGCAGTGAGTCGCCCCCCCACATTGCACTGATCTGGATGGACTGAGCGCCACAGAAGAGACGAGCGGGAGCTGGCACACGCAGCCACAGTTAACTTTTTTAAACCAGGAGAAAAGGATTGTGGGAAAATGGACTCTGGCAGGCTGAGAGGGCTTCTGTGAACACAGTTTAGGTTTTCTAGAACTCCTGTGTTTTCACGCCGTGTCCTTCTTGTAGGTGCATCCGCTTCTCACGTTTTTAAAGTAATTTATATATTACAAACTGACAAATGGATTAATAAAACAATGTTTGCAAAACCAAACCAAACCATGCTCGTGTTGTGTGACAGGACGAGTGGACGCAGCTCTGAGGCGCCGCCACCGGAGGGCGCTGTGCAGAGGCTGATGGGAGCTGGGGGGCTGACACCTCCAGGTCCAGACCAGCGCTCAGCCTCCAGGGTGTGGTCTGGTTCTGCTCAGACCCTCCAGTGGATTCTGTTGGTCTTCCTGCTCCTCTGAACTCTGTGGTCGTGGTTTGGTGTGATGGTCTGATTCATTCAGCCACAGGCCGTCAGACTTTCTGGTCACACTGATTTGTACGTCTGATCAGATCAACCCTGGAGGACATCAGCTCCTGCAGGACGGGTGGAGCAACCGGTCTGACTGCAGCTGATCTCTGGACTCTCCTGGACCGTCGGTCCAGGTCGTATTGAATGGAGGATTACTGAGTCACTGTTACTTTCTGTTATAATCTGTTATTTGAAAGCTTCAACCAGAACAGAGAACCTGCTGATTTTAGGGAGGATTCTGCTGCATGACTTCAGCTTGTTTGATCTCTGGCTCTGTGAGGTTTGAGATAAACTGTTGATGTTTTTAATCTTTGAAATTGGATATAATCTGATCAGACGTGTTGATTTGCAGAGCATCAGTATAAAGCTTTTTAAGTTTTGATAGTTTATTCTTTTACTGTCGCAATTAGGATATATTTAAAACATGTCAAGCGGCCCTGCCTAGACGCTTTATGTATTGGAGATGAAACTGGTGAACATATTCACAAACATGCTGACAGCAACAAGAAGCTGTTAAATCGTCACGTCGTTTGTTCAGCGTAGAAACAGTGAGGCCCATAGACCGACCCGGGCTGCCGGAGGGTCGGACCCGGGCCTCACCTTCACTCACGGTCCAGGGTCAAGCGGCGAGAAGACCACTGCTGGGCCCCCTGCAGCTCAGAGGACTCGGCAGATGTAGAGGTTGGAGAAGTGAAGAGTGAAGTTCCTGGTATGGGACTTCAGAGAGGCCATGGAGACGGATTTCCAGCTGGTCTCGGAGGTTCTGGAGCTCAGGAAGGGTTGGTGGGGTCTGTATCAAGCTGTGGTCAGCAAGACATCCTCCAGAGGTAGGAGGACCTGAACCCGGGGGCATGCCTCCCTGACAGGAGGTGGGTCCTGAGGCTGCTGGGGGTCCTGGTTCACTGCCCTGGTGGAGGTCACCAGATACTGGCTCCTGGTTTTCACGCCTCTACAGTACCTTTGGACTGGCAGACCGGGGTAGTCCTCCTGGATCAGGGCCAGTCCGGAGCTTCACCGGAGAACCAGTCTGCCTCTGCAGGCACAGCCCCTTGACCCCTGGATCCTCAGCTTGCACTGATGATGGGACCAATGAACCGAGGCGTCCAGGTGGTCTAGTAAAAGGGGACGTGTGAAAACTCGTAGTATCTGTGTTCATCTACCACACACTGAACCATCATCCTAACATAATGAACGGTGTTTGCTGTGTGAGGGTTGACCAACATGCAGCAGCAATCCTTCCTCCAGGCTTCTTCTCTGCAGAGCGATCCAGACCAGGTCCAGCCAGCAGTCCCACACAGGCCGAGGCAACAGGAAGTACTTATTGCATGTTGATAACGTCTGGTGCTCAGTTCTGTGTGTGTTCTTGATTATAATGTAGCTGTTGTGAATTCACCCGCCCTCCTCTCCTGCTGGGTGACCTGTGACCTGCTGGACTCCTGCGGCAGCAGCAGCTCCAGTGCTGAGGCCGATGCTTCGGTGGATCGCTACCTGGCACATTACAGGAGCCGAGGCTCCACTGGTCCCCGGGACCCCGCCGGTCCAGCCTGGCAGTCTCATGGTTGTGTTGACCAGCGTCTTTGGTGCCGTGGGAAAGGATGGATTTAAACCGACACTAAGTAACTTTTCAACCTTGATAAAACAGTTTAATATGTTTTGTGATGATACATCGACTTACAGCCAGCTGAATGACCCTCTGTCAGCCTGAGGGCGTCAGTGTTGCTTCACTTGGACTGAGCAGCTGTGAAGAGGGTGGTAGGAACCCTGCTCACTGAAACACTCCAGATGTGCGCACTGCTTTACAGCATGCGTCACACGATAGAACATTGTTTAGCCACCATTAGATTCATGACCTCGTCGCTATCCGTCCTTCACACAGCCACTGGAAACAAATGAAGGCGAGTTCAGTCCGACAGCACGCCACCGGGAGCAGCATTTTACCACGCCACGCGCTAGGCCTCATGGGAACTGTGGTATTCTTTCAGGCAAAACACTACCGCTTTGTCCACTGGCGCCGCCAAAATCAACGAAAACTGAAAGTTCCTTAATGTTGCTTTAAAGGCAGGAGTCAAAAAGGAGGAACGTCCTGAATCCCAGCAGTGGAAAAACCAGCGTTTCTGAATAACGCTGCAACCTCTGGACATGTTGATAGTTCTATGAAGAACAGAGCTCTTTATATGTGTGTTTGTGTCCATGCACTCACACATGCACATACTGCAGAAAAATCCAGTGTTTCTGCACACAGAAGTCCTTCATACAGCTCAGCTCTCATCACGTGGTGTCCGATGGCGCTGAGTGTAGTGTCAGTTTGTCCAGCAGATGGCGGTGTTCGCCGTTTCATTGAGGTCTGGAGTAGTGAACCATGTGGGGGAACAGCTGGCTGGAAGGCCTCAGTGATTCACCGGGCTTCATGTGACCACCAGCAGCTCCAGGTCCCAGACCACCACCAGCTCCAGGTCCCAGACCACCAGCAGCTCCAGGTCCCAGACCACCAGCAGCTCCAGGACCCAGACCACCAGCAGCTCCAGGTCCCAGACCACCAGCAGCTCCAGGACCCAGACCACCAGCAGCTCCAGGTCCCAGACCACCAGCAGCTCCAGGACCCAGACCACCAGCAGCTCCAGGACCCAGACCACCACCAGCTCCAGGACCCAGACCACCAGCAGCTCCAGGTCCCAGACCACCAGCAGCTCCAGGACCCAGACCACCAGCAGCTCCAGGACCCAGACCACCAGCAGCTCCAGGTCCCAGACCACCAGCAGCTCCAGGTCCCAGACCACCAGCAGCTCCAGGACCCAGACCACCACCAGCTCCAGGACCCAGACCACCAGCAGCTCCAGGTCCCAGACCACCAGCAGCTCCAGGACCCAGACCACCAGCAGCTCCAGGACCCAGACCACCAGCAGCTCCAGGTCCCAGACCACCAGCAGCTCCAGGTCCCAGACCACCAGCAGCTCCAGGACCCAGACCACCACCAGCTCCAGGACCCAGACCATCAGCAGCTCCAGGTCCCAGACCATCAGCAGCTCCAGGTCCCAGACCACCAGCAGCTCCAGGACCCAGACCACCAGCAGCTCCAGGACCCAGACCACCAGCAGCTCCAGGTCCCAGACCACCAGCAGCTGTGTTCTCTGCCTCCAGTCTGCAGGACGTTCTGTGTTCTCTGTTTCAGGTGGAGCTGCTCCTCTGGAGTGTCGGTTCTGATCAGAGTTGTATCTTTGGCCTCTCCTCCTCCTCTACACTCCTGTTGTTCATTTCTTTGTTTCCTCGTCTCTCTTCCTGTCTCTCTGTCCTCCTGTCAGCTCCAGCAGTGTCACGTTTCAGTTCTCAAAACAAAGTAAGAAAGCAGGTTAACAAGAGGAGCGTTGTGCTTTAAGCTCCTCTTGAGGAGCAAATCAGTCTGGAAGCTTCCAGCAGCCACACTCCATTCTGTGCTTCCATGCTGGACACACACACACACACACACACACACACTCTTGCTGTCCTCAGTTTCACCAATATGAGTGAAACGAGGACGTCTTGCGGCCACGGTGGCCGTGAGGTTGATTCCCAGCGCTGACGTGCTAAACGTGGTTGACCTTGTGTTGACCTTATGTTGACCTTATGAACTCTAAAACACTGTTTCTTCTGTCTTCACTGCATTGTCCAAAGAAAGAAGTAAGAACTCTACAGTTCATAACAGTGGCGGCTGGTGACAATTTTTTTTTTGGGGGGGGGGGGGGGGGCGCAAATTACCTTGGAGGCAAGTTGATGCTGCAAACCTAGCCACTTTAATGTCCATGCAGTTACAGAGTAAGGAAGAAAGAAAAACTGTATATAATCAAACTTTTCATCTGTTTTAGTTTGAAGAAATGTCTGCACATCCACAGGTCCATTGTTCTCTGTATTGGTCTTTGCAACAATTACACATTGATTACAGAACCAGATAAACAGAAAAAAATAACTTTGTTTTTCCCCTTGGGGAAATCCAGCTGCCTGGTAACCAGCTTATTTACACATACAGTAATTGTCTCAGAAATTATTGCAATAAGTGATAACGTTGCACTAAACAATGTTATTTTGAGACCATTTTCAACTAATATGCCATAACAATGCAAGAACATCCTATCAAAATCAATAAACTTTCACTTCTAAAGAACATTTTATCCTGGAACTGGAAGAAAATTTAAACCACTACACAAAAATAATTAACAGAATGGATTCTCAGTGTCATTGGCAATGAATGAAAGCCAAACACAACCAATAAATATGACAGATAATGAAGTCTGTAAACAAAGCTGCCTTCACAAATGATTAAACATGGAGCTCTGACTGAAAAATCAGGAAAATTACCAGTTAATACCTTTGTAAATGAAAAAAAAATATATAGCAACAGAAATATCCTGTAAAGCGGACGCCTCAACAGATCATATGAAATATATGTTGCATCAGTCTGGGAGAACGAACAAATGAAACTTTTTTGCAGCCGTCGCTATTACACTCATTTATTCTTACCGTGCACTTGGAGAGACTTTACTCAATTAATTTTCATTATTCCAGTTCCACTTTCATACCATCTTTCTCAACAGTAGGACTCTCACTACTCTGCCACTGTGGACGTTCGTTAGAGCCGAAAATGAAAGTGCAGATGAGAGACAACAGCAGTGTCCAAACACAACGAAACAACAGAAATAACACGATTCTAACTGGTTGATAATAAAAAGTGGGCGTGTGTGTGGCGCACAGAGCTGCGCCACAAACCCCATTTGTAAGGAACCAATTAAAATGCAGCCTTAAAGCTGCTGTAGGCAGGGTTTTGCTAGTCAGTGCTAATTTTTCTGTGTTTTCTTTGGATTAAATGTTAGAGTATCCATTGATAATCCTGTAGGAGTGTAGCATAACTGCTCTACCGCGAGGGCGCAGCGTTTCCATCTGTCTCTGTTCTGAGCTGAAAAGGAAGCTCGACAGCTCCCGGTATCTTTGACCAATCAGAAGAGCCCATGAGGCTCTAACCGTGATTGGTCCAGGGGCGTTCGTCGCACGTTCTTGTGGGAGGGGCTTAACTTGCATAAGGGCGTGATGTGCTGGGTTTCAAATGGCCATCTTAGATGGGTCAAATCGCCATCTTGCTTAGGTAACCCTAAGCAAGATGGCGGAGATGCGGAATCCTGCCTACAGCACCTTTCAGTCACGTTTTAGTAAAAAGTTTGAGGCACTCCATAGGGATCCATTTGTCCGGCGCCCCCATTCATCTTCTTTGGAATAATAGCGGCTGGCGACCAACAACTGAGGTGCATACCGCCCCCTACTGTATCTCTTGGTGAATGTGTCCCGGCGCCCTCAAAACCAGAAAGTGTTATTCATACAGAAATACCATGAAAAATTATTAAAAAGAAACAAAGTATGCCCTTTTGTATGCACAACAAGGCTGAAAAATACAATATTTTACATATATTACAAATAAAAATTATACACTGTTTTATATTTTCTGAAAATTGTGTAGACTGATTGTACTGACTGACGATAAACTGATGAGGGCGGCGCCCCAGCGCCCCCTATTGACCAGCCGCCACTGGTTCATAAAGGGATTATTTTGCTTCCAGAAAAAGAATTCAGAGAGAACACGTTGAGATTCTGAAGTAAAGACATGTTAGCATGGTTAGCTTGGCTGGCTAAACGTCTTATCAGCAGCTCAGTACAAACCACAGTGTTTCTCAGAAGTAGTTAAACAGGACAACACACACGCTCATCAACTTTATTAAGACACTTGTCAGCATAACATTCATGTCATCATAATCACTCTTCCTCTTTTCGTCTCGATTCTCAGAAATGTGACTTGCTCACGGCGATCAGTGCAGCCGAACCTCCGTGAAGCAGCTGATTCCTCTGCTGAGTGTTCTGACGGGTCAGCGGAGCAGCAGGGACTGACGGAGGGGAACCCGGCCTGGGGTCACTCCTCCAGGCCGAGCCGGCTCTGGCTCTGTCTCCATGGTAACCACCGCTGCTCAGCATCCTGTTCTGCTTCTAGCCACTGTCAGTTTTACTTCATCTTTCCCTTCATTTTCAAAATGCCAGAGCATGAATACAGTGTGACGACACGAGTTTTACAAATGTCCATAAAGTAATAAATTGTGCAGCCTCGGCAGTGCCAGCTCTTGTCCATTTTTCTGCCTTAAACTCGTCCACTTGTCCCTGATACAGTCCACCTCAGACCGGAGCTCTTCGTTCGTGGTCATAATGTTCTGGCTGGTTGTGAGTGTCCTCTTCGCCTACGGCGTCTGTCCCGCCGTCACGGAGACTTTGACGGGCAGGATCCTGAGCGGGGCCTCGTCCACCGTGCTGAAGAACGGGAACACCTTGCCCCTGAAGGTGTGTGTGAAGGTGTGGATGTGTGTGTCGGCGTCGGGGTCGCAGAAGGTCAGCCGTTCTGCGTCCAGGTCCAGCTGGACTCTGACGGTGCGCGGGCGTCCCTTCACCGCCAGCTCAGTGAAGCCTTGGGAGGGGGGGGACGCCCTGAACTCGTCTCGGTAGAAGCCCACCCTCCAGAGCCCGGAGAAGACGTCCGTCCCCCCGCCGGCCGAGTCCTCCCAGACGCCCAGCTCCCACATGGCGTTGTCCCCCACCTGCACGTCCCAGCAGTGGCTGCCCGAGCCGAAGCCCCGCGAGCCCAGCACGGCGCAGGCCTTCAGCCGCTCGGGGTTGGCGGGGAGCGGGCGGGGGTCTCCGCAGCTCAGGCCGGTCAGGCCGTGGGACAGCAGCAGGTCTGCGGAGGCCGTGTTGGGGTCCAGGACCACCGGGGAGGCGCTGGCCTTCAGGCTGCTCCACACGCTGAAGCCCAGGTTGCCCAGGTGCTCGGCCTCGTCGATCAGAGCGCCGGGGGGCAGCGGGGGGGGCTCCGGCAGGGCGCAGCGCCGCACCTCCTCCGCCGCCGCCTTGTAGCCCAGCAGGAAGGACGCGTCGGAGGCGCCCAGCGTCTCCTCTGCAAGGGCCAGAGCCTCCAGGTCCCGGTTCACAGCCTCCACCTGCTCCTTCATCAGGGAGCTCTTCAGCTCCTCCTCCTTCCTCAGGGCGCCCACCCGGGCCTCCTCCTCCTCCGCCAGCAGGACGCGCAGCCCCTGGAAGTGCTCCCGGATGCTGCGCTCGGTGGTCCGGGCCTGGACCGAGACGTGAGCCGCGGCCCCGGCCCACCGGTCCCGGACCAGCCTGCGGGTCCTCAGGCCGTCCTCCAGGCGGCCCAGCAGCTCCGCCCGCAGCAGCCGCGCCGCCTCGTCCAGCGGCCGGAAGGCGTGGCCGCGGTGCTTCTCCGAGTCCCTGCAGACCAGGCAGGCGGGCTGCTGGTGGTCCAGGCAGAAGAGCCGCAGGGGGTCGGAGTGCAGGCCGCACAGGGGCTGCTGGGGGGCGGCGCTCCTCCGCTGCCTGAAGGACTCGCACAGGTTCTTCAGGACCAGGTTCCCGGCCGGCTCAAAGCTGGAGCTCACCCGGCACACCGGGCACTGCCGGGTCCCGGTCTGGGTCCACCAGCCCCGCAGGCAGGCTGCGCAGAAGCTGTGGCTGCAGGACAGCAGGACGGGGTCCTGGAAGACGTCGTGGCAGACGGGACAGGACAGGTCCTCCTCTGAACAGGAAGCCATGTTGCCGTCAGGCTGCGGCAGGAGACTCCTCCTCCTCTGGACTTTCACTCTGCCTCGTGTCCGGCGGCTGGAGTCCCGCTCGGCGTCCAGACCCACTCTTCCCTCCGGAGCGCCGCTCTGTCAGGGAACTCCGCCGCTGTGGTCTCAGTGTGTGAGAGAGTGTGAGAGCCGCACAGCGTGTGTGTGTGAGGGGAGAGGAACTTCTGGTGAGTCTCACACTGGGTGGAGCTCTCTGGAATCCAGGCTCTTCAGACGACTCGTGTCTTTTGAACCGACTCACTAAAGAGAATCAACTCTCATGAAAGGAACTCTTATCAAAAGAAATGTGTGAAATAATTCCTGGTTTTAAGTAAAGTGTGTATTTGTCATCAATTTGACCAGATGAAGCTTTTCTGTGTTTTTTCTCAGACGTGATTTCTATGGACATAATGGTAAACCTTCTTTTTATAAACATTTATTTGAATGAAAATGTCAAGACCATGAACGTGTCATGGTATTTCAACCGGTCACACACGATCCTTTCCTTTCTTGAAAATCATCAGACTGTTTTTCTTCTGTTCTCCTGGCGATTCACTTTCAAGAACCGACTCAGATCAGCAGGTTCTTCCCTGAAAGGTTCCTCAAGGTTCCACGTCCCACCAGACCTGTTTGAGATCACAGCTCACGAAACCAGACTGCAGCTTTTCAGGTAGATATAGAGTCAGACCTGTAGGTGGACATTTTTCAGAATTTTCTATTTATTTGCCGTTTTCAGCTGTTTTGCTTGTTTTTCCTTCTTTACTATGTTGCAGACACTAAGGGAACATTTTGATGATTTTACATGTAATATAACTAATAATGTTCCCAAGAGTCTGATCAAATGTTCAAACAATTATATTAAACTATTAAAGGTGACGTAGCGGTGACTCAGAGGCGGGGGGACAGAGTGAAACCAGCAGAAACAGGAAACTGTGATGACATTTTCAGTTAAAGCATGATAACATGTTGACCTCAAAGGGTTCAAGTTTCCTCAGCAGACACGTCTGTCAGAGGATTTCCTCGGTATTTCAGGAAAACTTTAGTGCGTCATCAGAGCTAAATGTCATCCTCCTGTAACAACTCATCATCAGGAGGGGAGAACTAACTAACTAATATATATATATACATTTATATACACACACACACACACACACATATATATATATATGTGTGTGTGTGTGTGTATACACTAATATATAGGGGTGTAACGATACACAAAAATCTGGGTTCGATACGTACCTCGGTTCTGAGGTCACGGTTCAGTTCAGTTTCAGTTACAGTTACAGTTACAGTTACAATGCTTAAGGGGTTATTGGGCCAGAGCTTCGTGCCGACACTGGACCGGGCTCATCGCAGCTTGCGGCCGCCGCCAAAAGAAGGGGAGCCCCCAAGAGCAATTGTGATAAAGTTTCACTATTTTCAAGAAAGAGAAGAGGTTTTCCGAAGGGCCGGTGTCACCCTGCTGCTGTTACAAGATAAGAGGATAAGCATCTTTCCCGACGATACAAATGAGGTGGCCAAGAAACGAGCGGCGTTTCCTGAGGCAAAACGACTTCTCCGGAGCTGCGTCAATGTCAGATTTGGGCTTCTTTATCCTGCAACCCTTCGCATTACTACAGCCACTGGCCAGGAGAAACGCTTCACGGATCCATCAACAGCGATAGACTTTATCAAGAAAGAACTGCAATGAATGACTGGACGAAGAAGGACGCGTGATTACACGTGATTGATTGCATCAATATACCACCAAGGAAATAAAGGTACAGACATAAGTTGACATGTTTTGTGGTGGTAAAGAGAAAGTAGTTATTGCATGCACTGTAATAATTCAGTGCTGAAATGACTGCGTTTGTGGCTTATGTAACATTTCTCGTTATTATTTTGGTTATTATTCAGATTCTGACAATCTGTATCCTTGTATTATTTCCCCCAATCTTACACAAACAGATATTTGTTGATGGTTTTGGAGTTAAGAGTTCTATATTGTTGGTCCCTTTACGGGGTAGTCAGGCAGTTTTTATGGTTAGCTGTTGCACAATACTAGCGAGAAGGGATGCGATCTCTGGGGTAGATCAGCATGAGGTTTTATTGGCTCTCTTTTTTTGTTTTATTTTGAGTTTTAAAGACAGGAACACATTTCTTCAGCCATTATACTTTAATGGAAGATTTGCAGGCCAACACCCACATTCGCTTTATTAGTTGGAATGTAAAGGGTATTAATAATCCAATTAAACGAACAAGGGTTTTCACGCATTTAAAATCACTAAATGCTGATGTGATGTTTCTTCAAGAGACACATCTTCGGTTAAATGAACAAAATAAACTTAAAAAAACATGGATTGGGCAAGTATTCTGCTCAAAACATAAGGATAAAACGAGGGGAACTGCCATATTAATCAAGAAAGGGATTCCATTTATACAATTGGCAACATTGCCGACAACAGAGGTAGATATATTATTGTTGAAGGTAGTTTGTATGATAAGCGTGTCATATTAGCAAACGTTTATGGACCAAATTTTGATGACGATAATTTTTTTTCTTCCATCATAGAGGCTTTACCAGATCTCACACATTGTCAGTTAATATTAGGGGGGATTTTAATCTTGTACTCCATCCTCAATTGGATCGATCAAACCCAGGACCAAATAGTAAAATCTCTAAGGCTGGCGCCGTTATTCACAATTTTATGGAGTCTTACGCTCTTGTCGACCCTTGGAGATATGGCAACCCAACAAGTAAGCAATTTTCCTTTTTTTCCCCAGTTCACCGTTCATATTCAAGAATAGATTTTTTTATAATTGATAGAAGAATTTGTCCAAATGTGACAGGATGTCAATATAATAGTATTGTCATTTCAGATCATAGCCCTGTGCAAATGGATGTAATTTTTTCGAAATGCCCTAGAACTAGGAGAACTTGGCGACTTGATCCTCTGTTAATGTCAAAAGATAAATTTTAAAATATGCTGTCGGAACAAATTGAGTATTTTTTAAGTCTCAATCAAACCCCAGAAATTCAGATGAATGTTCGTTGGGAGGCACTAAAAGCCTATATTAGAGGTCAGATAATCTCATACACTGCATTTCAAAGGAAAAAGTATAAACAGCAACTTTCCAATTTATCTGACAGTATTAAAGAAATAGACCTTCTATATGCTGAAGCGCCGTCACCAGAACTTTATCGGAAGAAATTATTCTTGAATGCTGAGTATGAAAGTCTCTCTATCAAACAAACAGAACATCTATTTTTCAAATCAAAACAGATTTTTTTATGAACATGGGGAAAGGGCTGGAAAACGTCTGTCTCACCAAATTAAACAGTCAGTCGCTGCAAACACTATTTCTGAAATTTCTAAAGCTTCGGGTGATAAAACTGCAGATCCTTATACCATTAATGATGAGTTTAAACAGTTTTACTGTAATCTTTATAGTAGTGAACCAATTGACAATACTAAGGTAACAGAATTCTTAGATGGCATACCTATTCCCCAAATTTCTTCAGAGGACAGAGTACAAATTAATAAGGAAATATCTACACACGAAGTTGTTCAGGCCATTAAATCTATGCAGAGTAACAAAGCACCAGGGCCCGATGGTTTCGGTATTGAGTTTTATAAAACCTTTGTTAATAAATTGGCACCTTTACTAAAAAATGTATACCAGGAAGCGTTTCACCTTGGAAAATTACCCATTACTATGACACAAGCCATAATAGCAGTTTTACATAAAAAAGATGAAGATCCATTACAGTGCAGCTCATACAGGCCTGTGAGCCTTTTGAACTGTGATTAGAAAATACTTACTAAGATTTTAGCAAACAGAATAAACGGTGTTATAGTGAGGGTTACTGATTCTGATCAAACAGGGTTTATACCTGGCAGACAGTCTTTCTATAATATGCGCCATTTCCTTAATGTCCTCCATATGCCAGAAACTACAAACCATTCCGAAGTAATCATTTCCTTAGATCCTGAAAAGGCATTTGATCGCGTAGAGTGGCAATACCATTTTGCAGTTTTGAAGAAATTTGGATTCGGTCTCTCATTTCAAAAATGGATTCAGATAATATACTCATCTCCGGTTGCGTCAGTACAGACAAATAATATAATTTCAGATTATTTCCAGCTATGTAGAGGATGTAGACAGGGGTGTAGTTTATCGCCTTATTTATTTGATTTGGCTATCGAACCGTTCGCTATAGCTCTTAGAATGGATAATGAGGTTGCAGGGATCTCCAGGGGAGGCATAACGCACAAGGTGTCTCTTTACGCGGATGATTTGCTGTTATATCTGTCGAACCAGTTAAATCTGTGCCAAAATTGCTTCAGCTACTTGACAATTTTAGTCGTCTTTCAGGTTATAAATTGAATTATACCAAAAGCTTACTGTTTCCAATTCATAATGTAGAAAATGAGTTTTCAAATTTTCCCTTTAAATTAGAAAAAGATATGTTGAATGGACTTCCGGTTGGGAGCTTAATGGAGTAGGTGGACGGTGCGTTTGCTCCGGGCAACAACCAGGGCTGCCTATTTTTCTGTGCCCCTGCAAGCCTGATCTGGGTGCCTGCACTTTTGGAAATTTTTCCGCTTTCGGCTATATCAAGCTGGGTCCAGAATTTGCCTCACAATGCCGTCTAAGGGCCAAAAAGCTGCCGAGAGGGAAGAAGCTAGCGGTGCTAGTGCTAACTTATCCATGGACGCTATCTCTGCGCTACTAGAGAAACACCGCAAATCTCTGGCTACTGATTTCAAGACATCGCTGACCAGATTGGAAGCTAAATTTGACCAGCACAAGCTTATGATCGACGACCACGACCAGCGTATTTCTTCCCTGGAGCTATTGGCAGACGATGTTAGCCAGCGGGTTAGCGAGCTAGAAGACGCCATTTCCTCTCTCCGAGATGACAACACAAAACTCAAGGCTAAAGTTAGCGAGTTAGAGGACAGAGGAAGACGCTCCAATCTCCGCGTTCTCGGCCTGGCAGACTCTACGGAGTCTGGCCGCCTTACGGAGTTCTTTGCAGCGCTGCTCCAGGATGTGTTCGGTAAAGACACGCTGCCATCCCCGCCGGAGATCGACAGGGCTCACCGCATCGGTGCCGTGAGGCCGGCCCCGGGCGCGCGGCCGCAGCCAGTCATCATGCGTTTGCACCGGTACCAAATTAAGGAGCAGCTCATCAGAGAAGCTCGACGCAAAGGCACATTAGACTACCGTGGCAAGAAGATTCGCATTGTGGAGGACTACAGTGCCGAAGTCATGTCACAACGAGCACGATACAGAGACGTGATGGTGGAGCTTTACAGACGCGGGTTGAAGCCTGCTCTCCTCTACCCGGCCCGTCTCCGCCTGACGCTGCCCAGCAGAGCCAAGAAATGGATCAACAGCGTGGAAGAGGCACAACAAGTTATTGAGAATCATACCTCCTGATCACCTGGACTTGCATAGATGGACAAACTAGACTCTTCCTGGCCCAGCCATGATACCTCAAGACTGGTAAAAACAACACGTACTCTCACTGATAATCAGTTTGTATCTTTGAATCTATACTATCATTTTTGCTTTCTGATTCAAACAAGGTGTGATTAGGACTCTGCATGCGTGACTATGACATTATATTGTATTCAAAGATGCACCCAGGGCTATGGGTTTGTTTTCATTTAGTATCATCAAAGGGTTAACTATCTTTTGAAGATGTTTATTCTTAGGAAGGGGCAGCTGTTTTCGTATTTTCTGCCTGGTGCTGGAGCAACAACACTTGCTTTTCCTTTTTTTTTCTAAATCGAATGTTAAGCACTTTCTGGAGGGCGAGTTTTTTGAAGTTTATTAGTTTGTGGAGCTTGCTGCTTTTTTTATTTTCTTTTTTAATAGCAGCTGTCTTTTGGGGGGTGGAGGGTGGATGGGTACCTGTCACCGCAAATGTTGTTACTTCTAAAGAAATGGGTCAAAGTGCTGGTCACTTTGCCCACCTTCAGACACCAGATTCTTGTAAACTATCGCATGCCTACAAGTTAAAAAACTTACGGCGATGACTGGTTTAAATATCATGAGCTGGAATGTGAAGGGCCTAAATCACCCTGTTAAAAGGAAAAAAGGTCTTCTCCCATATTAAACATCTCAAATCACAGATTGCTTTTTTACAGGAAACTCATATCCGTACGTCAGATTTAAATAGATTACTGCACTGGTCTGGGCAGTCTTTTCATTCCACATTTCAGGCCAAAGCTCGAGGTGTCTCTATTCTCATTTCTAACGATATCCCCTTTGAAGTCCACTGTGTGTCATCAGACACAAATGGTCGATATGTGACTGTCTCTGGCAAATTATACAATTCATTGGTTGCTTTAGTCGGTGTATACGCCCCGAATACGGATGATGCAGATTTTTTTAAGCGTTTGTTTTCATCCTTGCCAGACCTTAAAGTAATACTCCACCCAAAAAACGATTTGGCCTCATTTTCTACTCACCCTCATGCTGAGAAACACTCTGGAGCACTTTTTTGACGTTTCAAATGCAGTTGGAGATGTTTGGGGATTTTCGTTGTCAACAAACAGGGACCGACAGAGCCCGACAGAAAAAATGGTCCATAAAATCCACAAAACGTTCCCATTTTCCTTCATACTGCTCGTCCGCTGTAATCCAAGTGTCCTGAGAGCGTAACGTCCATAATTAATTCTTAACGAGGTCATTTAGTACATTTTAAGAGCATAAACAGTGCGCTCTGTACAGCTCCATTGCATGTCTGCGCGCGCACCCTGAACTACGGAAGCCGCGGCAGACCAAGCCAGACGCTTGTGCCCTTTCAGCAGGACACCGAATTCAAAGCTTTAAAACAGCAGCCAATCACTTTTTTGATTGTCCACAGCTCGGTCACTCACAGCAGAATATATACAGCGGAACTTCTTCTTCTACACTTGCAATTTAGAAAAGTAGTCGCTGAAAGCGCGCAAGCGTCTGGCTTGGTCTGCCGCGGCTTCCGTAGTTCAGGGTGCGCGCAGACATGCAATGGAGCTGTATGAGAGTGCCCTGTTTGGGCTCTTAAAATATACTAAATGACCTTGTTAAGAATTAATTATGGACGTTACGCACTCAGGACACTTGGATTACAACGGACGAGCAGTATGAAGGAAAATGGGAACGTTGTGTGGATTTTATGGACCTTTTTTTCTGTCGGGCTCTGTCGGTCCCTGTTTGTTGACAACGAAAATCCCCAAACATCTCCAACTGCATTTGAAACGTCAAAAAAGTGCTCCAGAGTGTTTCTGAGCATGAGGGTGAGTAGAAAATGAGGCCAAATCGTTTTTTGGGTGGAGTATTCCTTTAATACTTACCACCTCATACTTGGCGGTGACCTAAATTGTTGGCTGGATCCGGTCCTGGACAGGTCCTCGGGTACTCCCAGCACAGTGAGCAGGTCGGCCTGTATTGTCAGTGACTTCCTCTCAGATTTTGGTGTCTGTGACATTTGGCGTTGGTTACACCCACATGATAAAGTTTTCTCTTTTTTTTCTCTAGTGCACCACTCATATTCCAGAATTGACTATTTCCTTTTAGATAACTACTTTCTCCCTTTTGTGAACGCCTGTGAGTACCATTCAATTGTCATATCTGATCATGCACCTCTATCGCTCTCTCTGTTGTTCCCAGATATTCCCCCTCGGTGCAGACAATGGCGTTTTAACTCGACTCTACTTTCAGATGAGAAATTTGTAGACTTCATTGAGAAAGAGATAGTATTTTTCATGGACACCAACTCTACTCCAGATGTTTCCTATCTTACTCTATGGGACACTCTGAAAGCCTATCTTCATGGGCAAGTTATTGCTTATACAGCTAAGATGAAACGTAATTCAAATCAAGAACAAAGCGATCTTATATGGAAAATAGGTGTAATAGATAAACAATGTTCTCAAAATAGATGTCCCAAACTATTTAAACAACGAGTGGAGTTCAAAGCCAGATTTGACCTACTTAACACCCACCGTGTTGAACAGTTACTCCTAAAAAATAAAACTAGATTTTACACGTACGGGGACAAATCAGATAAATTATTAGCCAATCAGCTTAAGGGTTTCAGGTCCAAACAAGCAATACCAAAAATTCAACTAAGCACTGGCCAAATTACCACTGACCCTATAGAAATAAATACACTTTTTAGAGAATTTTACGCTCAGTTATATACTTCAGAACATTGTCCAGAGCCTAGTGCCGTTTATAACTTCCTTAACGAATTAAACATTCCTTTACTTTCCGAAGCTCTATCAAAGGACTGGAAGAGCCCATTTCCGAGGCGGAAATTATTAAGGCCATAAATACAATGTAATCATACAAGAGCCCCGGTGTTGACGGATTTCCATCTGAATTTTTTAAGAAATTTTCAAAGACTCTCTCACCATTACTTTGTTCAGTCTTTTCTGAGTCTTCTAAAATGGGCTACCTACCTCCGTCCTTTTTGGAGGCGTGCATTATACTCATAGCAAAGAAAGGAAAAGATGCCACAAACTGTTCCTCCTACAGACCCATATCACTTCTCAACACGGATGCTAAGGTACTTGCTAAAATATTGGCCTGCAGGTTGGAGAACATTCTTCCGATAATTATATCCAAAGATCAAACCGGCTTTATTAAAAACAGGCTATTATAACTACTAGAACTATTTTAACATTAGACGTCTTTGTAATATTCTATATTCTGCCCATGAGGACCAACCAGAATGTGTAGTCTCAATGGATGCAGAGAAAGCATTCGATCGTGTTGAGTGGCCGTACCTGCTCGCTGTGCTGGAAAAATTCGGGTTTGGGCCCGCTTTTATCTCATGGATTAGATTGCTCTATTCTCACTCTACCGCCATGATTCGTACCAACTCTCAACTGTCCAGGCCATTCAATCTACACCGTGGTACCCGCCAAGGGTGCCCTTTGAGCCCAATGCTTTTTGATCTTGCCTTAGAACCTCTCGCCATAGCACTACGGACCTGCAATAAAATCTCTGGAATCTGGAGAGGAGGTGTGGAGCACAGGGTCTCCCTTTATGCTGACGACCTCCTGCTGTATGTGTCCAATCCGAATGACTCTATTCCTAATGCCTTGACACTGCTAAACAACTTTGGTATAATCTCAGGCTACAAATTAAATTTCAACAAGAGTGAGTTATTTCCAATTAATGACCAGGCACGTCATCTGGACTTCTCCCATCTGAATTTTAAGATCGAATACCATAAACTTTCATATCTTGGGGTTACAGTAACTAAAAAGTACAAGGACTTGTTCAAAGAAAATATCACGGTTCTATTAAACCAGACAAGGCGGCTGATCTCACAGTGGTCACCCTTATCAATGTCTTTAGTGGGGCGTGTGAACTCTGTCAAAATGGTTATTCTACCTAAATTCTTATACCTCTTTCAAACATTACCCATCTTTGTTCCAAATTCCTTTTTTCAACAGCTGGACTCAATCATAAACTCTTACATCTGGCAAGGCAAGAAGCCTCGCCTAAGTAAGATGTACCTTCAAAAACCTAAACTTGAGGGGGGCCTTGGTTTGCCCAATTTTCGTTTTTACAACTGGGCTGCTCACCTAAGGTGTCTAGCACAATGGTCCCACTAGTACGATCAGCCGGTTTGTCCTGACTGGGTAGCACTAGAAACCTCTTCGCCTAATTGCTCTCCCTTAGCCTCAGCGGGTTCTGCTCTGCCTCTGCCTCCCCTTACAATATTTGACAATCCTGTGATTAAAAACACTCTGAAGGTTTGGGTTCAATTTAGGAAGCAGTTCGGCCTAGATGGTTTCTCTCTCTGGAGCCCTATTCTAAACAATCATTTATTTAAGCCATCTGTTACTGATGTAGGCTTTCAGAAGTGGCACCGAGAAGGGGTTAAACGTTTTAAAGATTTGTTAGTAGATGGTACCGTGGCATCGTTTGCACAGTTGAAAGAGAAATTTAACCTTCACAATAATGATTTTTTTCGCCATCTACAGATACGACATTTTCTTACCACACAACTGTCTACTGCTCAAATGTGTTCACAAGCAAATATTATGGACAATATATTATCACTTAAACCATCCAAAGGTCTGATTTCTGGGTTGTATAATGCCATGACAGAGTTCAAGAAAACACCAGCTGATAAATTTAAAAAGGCCTGGGAGGAGGATCTGGGTCTTGTTATATCAGATGACTCCTGGTCCTCTGCTCTCAAGCTTGTCCATGCTTCCTCTTTTTGTGCGCGCCATCGGTTAATTCAATGTAAAGTTGTACGCAGAGCGCACATTTCCAGGGCCAGACTGTCTTCTATGTGTCCTGAAATTAGCCCATTGTGTATTCGATGTAATCTTACTGAGGCCACCCTAGGCCACATGTTTTGGTTTTGCCCGCACCTAAAGGGCTATTGGACGACAATTTTTAACACTCTGTCCCAGATACTTGAGATTAGGTTGGAACCAAACCCTATATTGGCTCTCTTCGGGGTTGTGGAGGAACATGTACAAGTGAGCGCCGGGACGAAATATTCCCTGGCCTTCACTTTACTTCTAGCACGCAGAGCCATTCTTTTCAAGTGGAAAGACCCCAACCCTCCTGTGCATTCACAATGGTTGCAAGATGTCATGTCTTGCCTAAAACTGGAAAAATTAAGATTTTCCTGGGAACAGAAACTGAACGCATTTGAGACAACATGGGGTCGTTTCATGCAATTGTATCCAGCTCTTTGAAAAGAATGGGCTATATGGTCGCATCTTCATGAACATGGCAAATCGTGTGAATAATGTACTAATGGGGTGACAGGTTGGGAGGGGTTATTTTGAGTTCTGTTTTTTTTTTTTTTTTTTTTTTTATGTTAGGTTATGTTTGTATAGCTGTCATTGTATCTGTGTATTCTCCGGTAGGGGACTTATTACATTTATGGTCCTACTCAGTTCTGAAGAACTGTGTTATATCTAAGTTTGTTCCCTGCCAGCTTCAAATGTTCTTGATTATTTGAAAATCAATAAATATATCTAAAAAAAAAAAGAAAAAAGATATGTTTAAATAGTCTCTGTGTCCGGGGATCGGGTCGCCGGGCACCCTGCCGTCGGCTGCCACCCAATCCACACTGCACCCGGCCCCTACGGTTCCCTCGGTGGGTGGTGAGCCCACCGGAGGTCAGGCCCACGTCGTCCATTCAGGCTGAGCCCGGCCGGGCCCCGTGGGCAAAGACCCGGCCACCAGGCGCTCGCTTACGAGCCCCAACCCCAGGCATTCGACCGTGTCCCTCGTGGTGTCTTGTGGGGGGTGCTCCGGGAATACGGAGTCCGGGGCCCCTTGTTAAGGGCCGTCCGGTCTTTGTATGACCGGAGTAGGAGTCTGGTCCGCATTGCCGGCAGTAAGTCAGACCTGTTCCCGGTGCATGTTGGACTCCGGCAGGGCTGCCCTTTGTCACCGGTTCTGTTCATAATCTTCATGGACAGAATTTCTAGGTGCAGCCAGGGGCCGGAGGGGGTCCGGTTCGGGAACCACAGGATTTCATCTCTGCTTTTTGCAGATGATGTTGTCCTGTTGGCTTCATCGAACCCGGACCTACAGCATGCACTGGGGCAGTTCGCAGCCGAGTGTGAAGCGGCAGGGATGAGGATCAGCACCTCCAAATCTGAGGCCATGGTCCTCGACCGGAGGAAGGTGGCTTGCCCCCTCCAGGTTGGTGGAGAGACCCTAGCCCAAGTGGAGGAGTTCAAGTATCTTGGGGTCTTGTTCACGAGTGGGGGACGGATGGAGCGTGAGATTGACAGGCGGATCGGTGCAGTGGCTGCAGTGATGCAGTCGTTGTATCGGTCCGTCGTGGTGAAGAAGGAGCTGAGCCGAAAGGCGAAGCTCTCGATTTACCGGTCAATCTACGTTCCCACCCTCATCTATGGTCATGAGCTTTGGGTCATGACCGAAAGGACAAGATCCCGGATACAAGCGGCCGAAATGAGCTTCCTCCGTAGGGTGGCTGGGCGCTCCCTTAGAGATAGGGTGAGGAGCTCAGTCACCAGGGAGGAGCTCGGAGTAGAGCCGCTACTCCTCCACATCGAGAGGAACCAGCTGAGGTGGCTCGGACATCTGTTTAGGATGCCTCCTGGACGCCTCCCGAGGGAGGTGTTCCGGGCATGTCCCACTGGGAGGAGACCCCGGGGAAGACCCAGGACACGCTGGAGAGACTATGTCTCTCGGCTGGCCTGGGAACATCTTGGGATCTTCCCAGAGGAGCTGGAGGAAGTGTCTGGGGACAGGGAAGTCTGGGCATCCCTGCTGAGACTGCTGCCCCCGCGACCCAGCCCCGGATAAGCGGTAGAAAATGGATGGATGGATGGATGGATGTTTAAATATTTAGGAATAAATATCACCCGCACAATAGCAGGATTGCGTACTCAAAATTTTGACACCTTGTTAGAAAAAACTACACAAGACTTAAAAAAATGGGCAACGCTACCTATCTCACTTGCTGGTTGAATAAATATTGTGAAAATGGTTGTTTTGCCAAAATTCCTTTATATATTTCAAACGATACCTGTTTTTTTGACAAAGTCTATCTTAAAGGTGCTGTAGGCAGGATTCGGCATCGCCGCCATCTTGCTTAGGGTTACCTAAGCAAGATGGCGATTTGACCCATCTAAGATGGCGATTTGAAACCCAGCACAGCCAATCCTGTCCTGTTTTCTCCGACATCACGCCCTTATGCAAGTTAGGCCCCTCCCACAAGAACATGTGATGAATGCCCCTCGACCAATCACGGTTAGAGCCTCAGGGGCTCTTCTGATTGGTCAAAGATACCTGGAGCTGTCAAGATTCCTTTTCAGCTCAAAACAGAGACAGATGGAAACGCTGCGCCCTCGCGGTAGTGCAGTTATGCTACACTCCTAAAGGATTATCAATGGATACTCTAACATTTAATCCAAGGAAAACACAGAAACATTAGCAGTGACTAGCAAAATCCTACCTACAGCACCTTTAAAAAAAATTGATACTTTAATAGCAACATTTATCTGGAGTAATTCAAATCCTAGGATGAAAAAGACATACCTCGAGGTTTCAAAAGAAGAAGGGGGACTTGGACTACCAAATTTTACTTATTATTACTGGGCATCAAATATTGCCAAATTATTACATTGGAAATCCGCTTTTGAGGATGATCAAGGTGAGATTTGGGCACAGATGGAGTTGCAATCTAACCCAATTCCCCTGGTAACTTCACCATTACCTTGCAATCAGAAAAAGCAACTAATTAATAATCCAGTTGTTAAAACATCTATTCGAATTAGGTCACAGTTTAGAAAACATTTCTCCCTCAGGCAAGTTAGTAGATTTTCCCCGATATCTAATAATCCATTTTTCCTACCATCAATTTCAGATAAAGCATTTCAAACCTGGCATAACAAAGGTTTGAAGTTTCACTTCAGCTCTTTTCAGAGGACATGTTTCAAACATTTGATGTGTTATTGAGAAATCACAATATGCCTGCTTCTCATATGTTTCAATATTTTCAAATACGCAGTTTCTCAAAGACATTGTTCCCTTCCTTTCCTTACCTACCTTCCAAAAAATCTAGTTGATGTAATTTTGGAACTGGACCCTTTTGGACAAAAACGCATTTCTATATTATACAGACTGATACAACAGATCAAACCTATACATTGGGAGAAGACAAGAAAGGCCTGGGAAGATGACATGAGTTCTGTTCTGTCTGAGGAGGAGTGGAAATCCTGTTTGACTCAAATTCACACATCGTCTCTATGCATCCGCCATGGCCTAATCCAGTTTAAAGTGCTTCACCGTCTTCATTACACCAGAGCAAGACTGGCCAAAATCTTCCCAGGAGTGGACCCAGCTTGCCCCAGGTGCGGACATGGCCCAGCTACTGAAGGTCGTATGCTCTGGGCCTGCTCCTGTCTGGACAGTTATTGGAGAAATATTTTTCAGACACTGTCTCTCATCAATGGGCAAACTTTACAGCCTAATTTTAAAACTGGTATTTTCGGAATGCTATCTTCACACTTACAATACACTCAGTCACAGAAAAATGCCATTGCATTCGCTACTTTACTTGCACGCAGGCTAATACTGTTTCACTGGAAATCAGACAAGGCACCCTCATTCTCACAGCGGTTAAAAGAGGTGCTTTCATTTTTACCAATGGAAAAGCTAAGGTACAGATTGGTACCATCACAACAGAGGATTTTCGTGATGTGGAAGCCTTTTGTTGAATTCGTAAAAGGGTTTTCCTTTGATGTTTAACTATATGACATTGTTACATTGTTACTCCTGTCTCTTCCTGTGTTTGTTTTGTTCTGTTTTTTTTTGTTTTGTTTTTGTTTGAGAGCTGAGGGTGAGGGTGAGGGTGGGGGGGAGGAATTTCATTGTGTTGTAATGTACAAAATGACTGTCATAATCTGAAAATTTAAAAATAAAGTTAAAAAAAAAACTTAGCCTACTAGTAAAAAAAAAAAAGAAAAAAAAACTTACTAGTAAAAAAAAAAAGAAGCTTTTCTGCACTCTAGAATATTTATCTGCTCCTTTATTACAGATTATATATAGGAAATGAGGCACATACATTGTCAGTACATTATCAGAGTTTATTTAGCTTTTATTTCTGTTTCTGTATTGCGGGGTGGCGACAGAGTGATTACATACTTTCGTTTCTGTCTGCAGACCTTCTCATCCCTCCAGACAGAGTCTGCTCTCTCTGTCCTCCAGTTTTTCACTCTCTGGGTGTCTTTGTAGACGGAGCTACAGCCTGTTCGCTTCACGCAGTTTCAAAGTTAGCGTCTGTCATGTTTTGTTAGCTGTGGCTCTCTGGCGCTAACCTTGCATAGCAGACGGGCCTGCCTGATTCAGTTACCCAAAACCCAAAAGGACCCCATGTGGATGCCTGGAGCTGCACCCCTTGCTCACCTTTGAGTTTGCTTTCAATAAACCTAAATGAGCTCCCAGAAGAAGTTGAAAATAATCTCATTCTTAAAACTACTCTCAAAACTTGACCAGATATTGCCAAACATGCTGGCCAAGGTTTCTCATTAACATTACAGCCGTTAAAGCTTCCAATGTATGTATCATTTCTTAACAGAGCTTAAATGTGTCAGTGGAGTTCTATACTATAATATAATATTAGCATTAAGCAATATACATTTTTTTTTATGAGCCCCGCCTTCATCTCATAGACCCCCATGTTATCCGAAAAAGCGCCGGTCAGCGTCAGCCAATAGATTTCGAGCTTCCGCCTTGTTGTGTTGTCAATCAAAGTGTGGAGCAGCCAGAGAGCACGGCCGCTCGCCCAGCAGAGGTGAGTTAGCTCTGCAGCAGCCGCCGCGCTCACCTCGGATATATCCACTGTCTGCTGAACATCCACCGTAAACAGCTCAACATGGAGGATGCTGTAGGACTCGGAGGCTCTCATTTTCACCCGACAGGTAATGCACATGCACAATTAAAGGGGCGTGGCTTGGTCGCTCATGAAAGCAGAGGGAGGGCGGAACCTCGAGACGTTGGATTAAAAAAACCTCTCTCTTTCAAAAATCCGGACACGAGCTTTAATCCAAAACAAAGCTTTCCCCCTGGTGCGAAGGTGAGCATCTTTACAGAATCCCACGCTCCCATTTCTTTGGTTTTCTCCAGGCCAGGCATTTTGTGAAGTCCTTATGCTCACCTCCACTGGATCGACCAATTAAAAATTCAATTGAAAACTCTCTATTAGACTTCAGCCAGTCTACATCTAACAAATCAAAAAAATATCGGTAATATTGGGAATATTCCACCCCAAAAGTAGTCGGTATCGTATCAAATCCTAATAGCGCGGTATCGCCTATCACTGTATCTCAGTGCTGCACGCCTAGACATGGTGAGGTTTGGAACAGCAGCACTGGCGGCCATCTTGCTCCATTATTCTGAGCTGAAAAGGAATCTCGATAGCTCCAGGTATCTTTGACCAATCAGAAGAGCCCATGAGGTTCATGTGATACTGAAGGTAAAGTCAGCAAATAAAAATCCAGTTATGTGGCAAGTAATTGATTAACGAAAGGTGTGAAATCTGAGCTGCGGCAGGAGTTATCAAAATGCTTCCTTGTGCGTCATCTCCAGCATCATTCCAGTGATCCAATGAGGAAATTATGAAATTCCTTCTGTAATCTATTACTATTAAGCTCAATGTTTAACTTTTGCAAGAAGTTGAGTGTTTAAATATTGACAGATTTAGTTTGTGTTCAGTTGAAGTTCACTCTCACTCTACGCTCTGTGCATTTGGAAAGTTCAATTTCACGTTGGGTAAAATAAACTATATTAAAATACTCACTTTTAATGTTAAAGACAATGATGTGTAGCATGAGAAAAATGCATTATAACGTAAAAATATAAATGTTAAATAAATAAAAATGTTTGAATTATATTTTTGAACTAAACATGCAATGATTCACATTATTTTGTCACCTTAGTAATGTTCATATATTTTGAATATGTTCACATAAAAGTAATCTCTCAAGTTTTCATTCTATACCTGGTTTTTTGTAGCCTGTATCTTGATTGAACATTAATACCTGTGCTTGTGAATAGAGCTGTTTAGTTATTATTAAGTATACAGTGTCACAACTGCATCAGTGAAGTTTAGAACAAACCAAAAAGTTTGAGAATCAGTAGAAAACTGGTCAAGTCCCAGTTGTTAAAGAGGAAGAACAGTGCTCTGAACGAGCCAGATGGCCGCCGGGTGCAGAGGGTCCGGGGGAGACTTCTGACTTTTATCTGTCTATATCTGTGGCTGCAGCTCTGCAGGTCTGGTGTCTGCTGGCTCATCCAAACGCCCTGTAAAGAGCTTTTACAGTCATGCGACATTTTTTTCAGTCCTAACGACGGCCGAGTTATCTGCGTGTGGAATATCAGGTGAGGCGTGGCGTGTGTGGATGGGCGTGTGTCTCACGCTCAATGCAACGTTAGTGCAGAAAAATGTAGAAATTCCCTGGTTAAATGTGGCAGTTTTTGTTTTGTTCTGATGTGCCCTACATGCTGCTCTGCTTTCACTTTCCAGATGAAACGCACTGGACTGGTTTTCCAAGAAGACGCTTATCGAGTGACTCAGTTTCCTGATGTAGCGGGAAATCCAGACACCCCCGCCCCAAAAAAAAAAAAAAACCCAAAACAAAACAAAAAAAAAAAAACACAGAAATACCCTGTAGGATGAGTCACATGGCTTTACTTTAACCACTGAAGCTGGGGGATGGGCTCCTGGCGCTCCCACACAGCAGCCAGGCCAGTGCAGTCCACTGGGTTCATTTGTTCACTTGTTTGGACAATGTAACATTTTAATGAGCAGTTTGAAGCACAAATGTTTTATTTATTAATTCTCAAATAGAAATCCAACAACGGTTTCCCCATAGTTTTGCTCATGTTGTCATTACTACAGAGAGGCAGGAGGAAACAAATATGACTCCAGGGGTCTATTTCACCAAGCAGGTTTTAAGAAAACTGTGTTCAATAACCCGGAATTGAGGGAAACTCTGAGATTTCATTACACAAAGGGAGAGAACTCAAACCAGAGACAGAGGAGTAACTCCAGCCTGTTCCACCAGGAGAGGGAACTTAAACTGTCTGTCAGTTACCGCAGTAACACACTCTGTGACTCTAACCTGGTCGGAAGCAGGTTTTTCTCAGTCAACCCTGAAGTTTCTCTCTGGCTCCGCCCCCTTTCAGCCACACCGCTGTTCCATTTCCTCATTCTTTCAGTCAGCTGGACAGTTTTTGTGTAGCTGTCAGAATTTCATGTCCTTTTATCAGCGATCCTGCAGATGAAGGAACAGCATTACTGCAGCGTGATTTCAATATTTGTCGGGAGATTATTTACAGACCGCGCATAGATGTTTTGACCTTTCCGGACAGTTATCTTTATGAACGGTACCGCTTCACGTCTCAATCCATACACTACATTCACAATCTTTTCCGTCCATATTTTGTAACATAACCAAACGCAGTCGCGCACTCACATCCCAGCAGATATTGTGTGTTGCGCTGCGGTTCTTCGCAAATGGGAGTTTTTTATATAACACTGGAGATGCAGAGCACTGAGGAGTTTAAATCACCACCATCATTACACCACAGCAAATAAAAGACATGACACACATTTCATTTAGTCTTCTTTATTTCCTACAATAATAATAATAATGATAATAATAAAAATAAAGGGTTTAGTTCATGTTCCAATAGTGAACATAATTCACTGTGACCATGAACCCACCTGCAGCTTCTGCTCCAGAATCTCAATTTCCAATTTGTCTTCTTCATCTGGAGGTCCAGATGCTGCTGTTCTTTAAGGGATTTCTCTATCTTGTTAAGTAAGTGGATTTTGTAAATTTCTTTGAAAGATAACTGGGAATACATAGAGGACATTAAATTATCCAGCTGCACATGAACTGAATGAAATGAGCCTCTGGTGTTTACTGAACATCATCTCACAGTGTTGATCTGAGATGTGGGAGTTGAGGGACCATCCTGCTGCTGACCAGCCATGATCTGTTAAAAAGGATGACAATTTGAATATTTCAGTGTCGGCTAAATGTCAAGCTCTATGTTCCACAGGAGTATTCAGAATTTTAATGGGAAGAGAACAATCAGTAACGTACCTCCATATGACTTTCTGGATCCTCTGTGAAGGCAGCAGACACGGTTTCATCCTCCTCATCCTGGATAAATAACATCTTTCAGTATATTTGCGTATATTTTTCCAAACTAACATTTGGCAGAAATATTCTGAGTATTTCCTGCTGACAGTTTCAGGTTGGTTGTAGCATGAAGGGACTCCAGCAGCAGATAGAACCTTCACAATCTGGGCCAAAAGAAGGAAAGAACATGAAAGACAAAACATATATTTGTATCAATAACATTTTCAAAATATTATACTCAAATAATAGATAATAATATTAGATTAAATAGGATTAATTATTTAACATAACGTGATATAGATGTGTGACATAAAACAACTGCACAGTCCATCAGCCGCTTAGTATTTATGCTACTTTACAATGTTAAACATGTTTAAAAAGATGAACCTCAGTGAGATTATGCCGAGGTCTTTTGAACAATGTTTTTATATTTCATCTTTAGCTGCTGCCATGTGGCTTCTTCCCCGCGGGATTACAACTAAATGAAATACCTTAATTGGTGACCATTCAAACAGTTTCCCTGTAATAATATTTAATATTCAATAATATTCTGATATAAAGGACTACATTTAAACTTACTCATTGACACGGGCAGCAACTTTCTGCCACGGCATCTCCCTCTCCTTTGCTGCTGCAGCAGTGTTGCATTTTTTTTGTAAAACTGTGTTCCAGCTTCCATATGTCGCTCTGCGCTTCTCTGTTGCCATGGTGACTCGTTGAATCGGTGCTCCATTAAAGCTGCTGTAGGCAGGATTTTGCTAGTCAGTGCTAATTTTTCTGTGTTTTCTTTGGATTAAATGTTAGAGTATCCATTGATAATCCTTTAGGAGTGTAGTATAACTGCACTACCGCGAGGGCGCAGCGTTTCCATCTGTCTGTTCTGAGCTGAAAAGGAATCTCGACAGCTCCAGGTATCTTTGACCAATCAGAAGAGCCCATGAGGCTCTCACCATGATTGGTCGAGGGGCGTTTGTCGCACGTTCTTGTGGGAGGGGCTTAACTTGTGTAAAGGCGTGATGTCAGAGAAAACAGGACAGGATTGGCTGTGCTGGGTTTCACATCGCCATCTTAGATGGGTCAAATCGCCATCTTGCATGGGTAACCCTAAGCAAGATGGCGGAGATGCGGAATCCTGCCTACAGCACCTTTAATGCTGGCTTTTTATAGTTTGCGTGCACGTGCTAAACTCCAGGTGAAACTACTTGAAGTTGAGTAATCCAACTCAAATCAGCTGTTGTGGAACCAAAAACCCAGCATTTTCCTTTTCAGAATCGATCAACACAGAGTTCAGGAGTTCCCTCAGAGTTTTTTCAACCTGGTGAAATAGACCCCAGATACCAAAAATCACCTGCTTAGTGCCGTCTGGTTTCTGCAGGAGGGCTGCAACGCTCCTGCTTTTAGAAATCAAAACGGAAACCATGATGGATGTAATGAGAGACCGTGACCAGAACAGAGACACGGAGACCGCGCATGTTGGACCAGTTATTGTACGTGACCTTTTCAGTTCGCTCTCCTTCCTCATGATCTGTTTTATGACCCAGCATGCCACAGTGAGAGAAGGGAGAAAGGTAAGTGACCTTTGGCTAAACCCCGCCCCCCTTAGTTATTGTTGCTAAGGAGTAAAGCTGACTTCATGCTTACGACGGCAGCGAGACGGCGATTAGCCACCTAGCTTACTCAGTTAGCTAGTGACCCTAATGCTAGCAGCTGTGGCTAACATCAGTGGCGGGTAAGCTAGGTGGGTGGCTAGCTTGAATAGCCCTGAGAACATATTGTGTGTCTCATGCACTAATGGTTCTCTATGGAGCCCAGCCTGTTCCCATCAGTTGGTAGTTCAATGCCATGATCTTGTGTGTGTTTGGGGGCGGGGTTCAGCCAAAGCTCCTGGCTCCGCCCCCGATCCACCTCCTCCACCTCTCCCTGCAGTACTGCTAGCAAACAGGAGCTGAGTGGCATAGTAACTGAAGCAGCAGGAATGACGACAGACAGACGTCCAGCTGGTTCAGCTTGACTTTATTCTGATCGTCACGTCCACCTGGGGGGTGTCGCACAAAACCAGGATAGATACATCCAGGATTAATGAGCAGGCGCGGCCTGAGTAAGCCTAGTCGGTGTTTTCTCGGATTAATCAGCTGCACGTTTGCCGAGCCAGGATGAAAAGACGCGGCTTAGTCAAGCCAGGTGTGGATCATCTGGATAAGTGCGGGTTCAATGCGTTCTTAAGAAGACCATGAGATCGATCACAGAATCACTGATTGGAAATGGAACAAGAACGTGCATCTTTCTTCACCCTGATGAGCAGGCAGTGCTTCTTCAACTATATGAAGAAGTAAAATATATAATCCACAAGAAAGGAACAGGAGTGTTGTAAAACAGGAAAGGGAAAAAGCCTGGCAGTTAATAACGGACCGGTTTAATGCGTAAGTAGTGCCAACATGTACAGTTAATAAACTGTCCTCCACAGACACAGTCCTCATTACAGGTCCAGGATGGAGCTGAGGACTTTTCAAGTCCAATAATCAATACTGGTGTTTTCAAGGAGCGTAACTGTAGCTTAGTGAAAAGCTTGTGTCTGTTGCTTGCGCCCATGTACGTGTACAAAAGAGAGGAACTCCTTCCTCGCTCTTTCAGCAGCACTCGAGTAAAATGTAAGTTTCTTTTGCCTGGTGGGGTCTGTGCTGGAGTTGTGGCAGTGCCAGAAGCCGGTCTGTTCCTATGGTGCGTTCCCACCGGACGCGTTGCAAGCGTCACGGGCGTTGCTTTTACATTCAAAATCTATGGTGGACGAGCTTCAACGGACCGAACGCGCGTCAGGCGCTTTTCGAGCGGCGCTTTCCGAGCTTTTCAAGCTTTGGCGACGCGCGTCACACGTTGCAGGAATCAACACCTGAAGTTGGGAAAATTGAATTTTGGAAGCGTCAACGCAGAGCGTCATCCAATCACAGACGAGCACTCCGAGCGCTGTAGAGATGCGCGGATGGCTCATTTTTCCATCCGCCCGCCCACATGAACAATTTTTTTTAAATCAATTTTCAAAACCGAACCCGCCCGGCATCCGCGGAATAGTGTTTCGGTGTATTGAAGTTGCTTTTTTTTTTTTTTTATTTGAGTGCTTCAACCACAACCCGCCCGATTGTAATTAAAATCTTAATTTCGACACGTCATCCGCGGGCGCAACCGCAATCCGCGCGTCTCTAGAGCGCTGCTGCTGGCCAGAAAGTCGTCAAACTGGGCCCGGGAGAGGCGGAAGTACCGCTGAAAGCGAACCTCATCCTAACGAAGCTCCTGGAGCAAATGCTGAAATTTGCAAACGCCGCTGCACAATGGGATGAACCCAAAAACGTCACACAGGCGCCTGACGACGCCGTTTTCTGGCTTTCTTTATTAAATAAAGCCAGGCCAGTGTCTCAATGGGATTCGCTATTGTCAACATGAAGACAGGACACAGAAGCTCCTCCCACTCCCGCCAATGAGCTGCCGCACGTCGCGTGCGTTGCAAGTGTCGTGTGTAATTTGAACACGCGTCGAATTCCACACTTTACACGCGTCAACTTTGAGGCGTCAGTGACGCCCGTGACGCTTCAAGCGTGTAACAGGGGGGGATTATTCGAAATAGTTATCGCTGGGGGATGTAAATGGATATTAGTGGCCGGCAAAGTATTGAAATTGGGTGATTGAGAGCAGGGTGTGACCAACAAAGAGCAATCCACGTAATGAAATACAAGATACGGTTTACTTGGTCTAAAATATTATAGTGTTAAAAGAAGAAAAAGAGTTAAAACAATACAAAACTATTCTAAACGGGTCTTAAATACTGCGTGGGAGGTCCAAGCACTTCAATATCAGTTCCCGGGTGCCGCTCTGGGGACAGGGCTTCTCCACCCTGCGTGGATGGAGGCTGGATCCCCAAGACAATCCCAACGTCGTCTGGGGTGGGGTGTAGTTCCTCCTTCCGCGTTGCTCCGGTCACCAGAGGGACGTCTGGACAGCACCTGCCACGTACACAAACCAGGCCAGCACGAAGCAGGAACCAAGCGACTCCAAGCTCTAGGCCAGGGGTCGGCAATTAGATTTGGCGGCGGGCCACTTTTTTTGGGGGCACTTCAATCGCGGGCCAAGGGGTCTCCAGGCTAGCGGACTGGAGAGCGGGGCGCGAGCGCGCATACTGATCGATGGTGTGGGTTTTGTTCTTTTTTGTTTTCATGACTGTTTTTACTGTTCAGCACTTTTATGAATATGATAAGTGCTTTTACAAAAAATAAAGATTGAGATGCTCCGCCTGCCACCGTCGCTGCTCTGTATCTGACATGAGGAAGTCTGGTCAGCTCCGGCTGCAGCGAGGCGCCGGCCTCTGGCTGCATGCTGCCCTCCGGAGGCGGTCTGAGCTCGGTGAGTTCCACCGTCTGCAGGAGCTGCGCCCGGACGGCCGGTTCCAGCGCTGCTTCAGGATGACGCCCGGTTTCCACCAGAAGCGGTGAACAAGTGAGATCGCGCACGCCGCTCGCCTTGGCATCATGCCAACTGTCCTGCGTGGTCGGAGCCCTGCTGCCCTCCGGCAGCACGTCCGTGAAGACCTCCACGCTGACAGGCTTTCCTGGGCCAATTCTCTATTTCAACCAACTCGAGCAACGAGCAATGGAGTGGCGGGTGGCGGGCGGCAGTGCAAGTTGACGGGCGCGCCGATTTTTCCCTGGAAACGCCCGCCGCGCACTCACTTGCGCTGTATGTTCACTAGACGAGGTGCCACTCCTCTTTAGTTTTCAGTGACAAACCGGAAACTACAACTAAACAACACATCTTTCAAAGATTGTCTATTGCAACACAATGACAGATATCGCACTCCAACAGGGGTGCGTGCGTCCGCTGGAGGGCCCGGGGTAATGCGTGGGTTTGTGCGCGCGCGTGTTGGAATCCTCTCGCGGGCCGGATTGAACGGTTCGGCGGGCCACATTTGGCCCGCGGGCCGCTAATTGCCGACCCCTGCCCTCGGCCATGTAGTGAGCACCACACCAGGCGAGTATAATACTCACAGGCGTGGCAGGGTTTCTTCCCTGCCGCTGCGTATCAACAGTGTGTGGTGCTCGAATTGGATCGCTCCACTGGTCCCGTGGTTCCGTCACGGCTCCGGAGTGTGCTCCCTTGGCGGTGTGGCTGCTCTCCTCCCGGTGCGCTGCTTCCCCTGTGTCTGCTCTCCTGCTGCCAACAGCCACACTGACTTTTATGCACCTGTCAATTTGCCACAGCCCAGGTGCGCTGATTGAACACAGGTTTGGCTAGAGGCTCACATGAACAGGGGTTCCAATCAAGGTGAATGGGAAGGGCTTATTCAAGGAAAAGAGGAAAACAAAGGCAAACACAGCAACCCACAGCACACAAATAAAAACAAAGCCCTTTCCCAAGCGCCCGATCACAAACGCGTCCGGTGTGAACGCACCATTACTTTCTGGAAGCTCCATCCTCACTACTGCTCAGTAGTTGCTGCTAAGCACCTGAAGTAATGGCAGACAAAACGAAACCGGGCCAGCGGGAGCGCGCATTACGTCAGGCTCAGAGCGATTCGTACCCGAATCACTCATATTGCTGTGCCTTCAGTGCCCTGCACAGGAAAATAGGAGCGACTGCGATCTTGCAAAAATAGCTCTTGCTGCCCATCAGGCAAAGGTGAAAACGTTTGTGGGTGTGAATAATTGATAATTTAATATTTAAAACTGCCCTGTGCCCTTCTAAAGGTGCATTAAAGGAATCATATTATGCAAAATTCACTTTAAAAGGTGTCTTTACAGTCTTATTGCCTCCCAGAGCCTCTGTATCCCCAGAAGTGAAAAATTCAGTCACCTCCCTCAATTGTGGCTCCACTTTTAAGAAAATATACACTCCAACACGCGGTTCTGAAATCTCCCTCTTCTCAACGTCATGAAGAGGAACGCCACTCCCCCCCCGGAAGAGAATCCAGCCTTTGGCCGGCCCCCGGACAGGTCGCTCATTTCGGCTGTATTTTCTCATCCATCTCCAGTGTTTTCATAAAGTCAGCTCCTCCACCGTCTTCAGGTGGGTCAGCTGACCAGCTGACAGTTTTCGCTAACTTAGCCACAGTTAGCTCGGACGGGAACGTAGTGGAGCTCCTCTCCCCAGCAGAGAGGCTCTTTGAGTCGGCCACGGCTGTGACGGCGCCCGGGCGTCTGACTTCCAGGAGCCGAGTTGGGGCCGATTGGGTAAACGGCCCGGAGCTGCTCCACGGAAGCTGGTCCCGAAGCCAGCGGAGACGCACGGCTCGCGGGCGGCCGCCGGGCCGCTCCTCTCCTCGCCGGGACGCTGCGAAGCTCCGGAGCCCAGCGGAGGCGACCTGCGCCCGGGGCGCAAGGTCAACACACACCGGCAGCGCCGTCCGGATGAAGAGGGCTGCTCCTCTGAGAGGCTCTCTGCTCTCGATATCACACCAACACATGATATAAACAGAAATAAAAAAAAAACACACCTCATTTCGCTTCTGTAAGGTCGCTCTGCTCGTCCAGACACATTGATCTGTGATTTATAGACTTCCAGCGGGGATGAGTTCATGGTTTATGTTTTGATCTCAAATGAGAGCTTTTCTTTATCCAATAGTTCCTTTTGTTTGGTTCATTCTATATAAAAACAGTAATTTCTGCGTTTGCTGCTGTCTGGACCCTGTTCAGCTGATTCTCTCCTCCCGAGGCGGCGGAATAACAACATATAGAAAAAAGTTTACGTCCGTGAGGTCGTGCATTGTGTTTTATTTTGAAACTTCCGGTGTAACTTCCTGTAAGGTGCTTTCTTAACGACAGCGAATGTACGAGGTGGGCGTGGCCAGATGCGTTCAAGTTCATCACGGAAAGTAGGCTGTCAAAAACAGGCTGTTCTGAAGAAGGCTCCTCAGAGCCACTTTTTAGACCCTCAAACTCCGAACATAGGACGAATTTGGGGCAAACAAACTTATATACTATGTTTTTGGGCGCCCGTGACCTATATGACGTGACTGAAACATAGCATAATATGACTCCTTTAAGGAGTTTGCATGTTTCATCCTAAACAGCGCCCCCTGCAGGCCTTGGGTGTAACTGCAGCTTAGTGAAAAACTCGTGCCTGTGGTTTGCTTCCATGTACGTGCACGAAAGAGGGGAGCTCCTTCCTCACTCTTTTAGCAGCGCTCGAGTAAAATTTAAGGTTCTTCTGCCTGGTGGGTCTGTGTGGAGCTGCAGTGCTGGAAGCCGGTCTGTTCTGACTTTCTGGGAGATCCATCCTCAATACTGCTCAGTTGTTGCTGCAAAGCATCTGGAGTAATGGTGGATAAAACAAAAGCCAAGCAAATCAGGCCAGCGGGAGGCGCATTACATCACATCCTCTCAAATTCTCCCCAAGAAAATTCTGGTTCTGGACCGGCACTGCAACTTTAAAGTGACAATTTAACGCTGTTAGAGGTACTTACAATGAATATGTCAGGGGTCAGGGCACACTGTACACATTATTGAATATTTATAACATATTTATGGTGGAAAATAAGTATTTTTAAAGTTGAAAACTCCTTAATGCACCTTTAATGTGGCCCATGTTACTCGGGTTATGTGAAGTAGAATTTCAACCGTGTTATCCGCTGTTCAGCTGTTCTCATGCTGTGTTCTGTTTCATCCCTCATCTGTCATGAAGAACAAACCTGTCCGGCCAGAAAAGAACCTGCAGCAGGTGAAAACCAAACATAAAATATTATATCTGTTACAGGACCTAGAGACTGCACCACCTCAGTTACATTCTAAGTATTCGCTGTCTAGGCTGAACTAAATCTGTGTGAGATGCATCCTGCTGAGCTAATTGATAATTCTTCTACAGAATTCACAAACTACCCGGTGCTCCATGCCAAGCACCTGCAGAAACAGGTAGAGCAGGCAGGAGGGAAGATTCAGAGGGAGAAGAGGAATCTGGAGGTCAAGTCAACTTTATTTATAGAGCACATTTACAAACGGCTTAGCCGCATCAAAGTGCTTCACAAAGAGCAAAGAGAAAAAAAAAGACATAAAAAGTGCAAAAATTCATAAAAACAATCAGAAAAGCAAACTAAGACCTAGTTGAAGGCCAGCGAAAAGAGGTATGTCTTCAGGTGAGATTTGAAAATCCCTACGGACTCGGCTGCTCGGATGTGGGGGGGGGGGGGTTCCAGACTCGAGGGGCCGCTATAGAAAAAGCTCTGTCCCCCCTAGTTTTCAACCTCGACCTGGGGATGACAAGAAGGCGATGGTCAGCCGACCGTAGCGCTCTGGTCGGGGTGAAAGGGAGGAGAAGATCAGCCAGGTACGGTGGGGCAAGGTGGTGCAGAGATTTAAAGACTGTTAAGAGAATTTTAAAATCAATGCGGTAGCGGACGGGGAGCCAGTGGAGGGAAGCAAGAACCGGAGTAATGTGATCGTGTTTTCTAGTGCAGGTGAGGAGTCGAGCGGCCGCGTTCTGGACTAACTGCAGGCGGTGAAGTTGGGCTTTTCCTATGCCGGTGTATAGACTATTGCAGTAATCCAGGTGGGACGTGACAAAGGCGTGGAGGGCCTGCTCTAACCCTGCCTGGGGAAGGTACGCTTTAATCTTTGCCAGGGTCCTCAGGTTAAAGAAGCTTCTTTTGACAACTGCACTAATCTGCTGCTCAAACTTAAAAGAACTGTCTAAGAACACACCCAGATTCTTAACCGCTGACTTAGAGTTACTGGTGAGAGAACCCAGGGTGTTGGTGTTAAGTGCTGAGGGGGTTTTGCCAAACACAATGACCTCTGTCTTCTCCTCGTTGAGGAAGAGAAAATTCGCTGACAGCCACGCCTTAATGTCCGACAGGCAGTTCTGCAACGGCTGGAGAGCAGTGGGGTCATCGGCCTTAAAGGGGAGATACAGCTGGATATCGTCTGCATAGCAGTGGAAGGAGATATTGTGCTTTTTTATGATATCTCCTAAGGGCAGAATATACAGGAGAAATAAAATAGGGCCTAGGATGGAACCTTGTGGCACCCCACAGGAGAGGGGGGCTGCAGAAGAGGTGAAGTCTCCCAGTTGAACAGAGAAAGTCCTACCAGACAAGTAGGAATGGAAAAACTCCAGGACTGTACCTTTGATGCCCAGGTTTTCGAGGCAAGACAGCAAGATCTTGTGGTCCACTGTATCAAAGGCAGAGGTGAGGTCCTGGAGGACCAGGACCACAGGGCTACCTGAGTCCGCAGCCAGGAGCAGGTCGTTCAGGACACTCAGGAGGGCAGTCTCTGTGCTGTGGCCAGATCTGAATCCCGACTGGAATTTTTCAAGGAGGTTGTTATTTCTTAGAAACAGTTGCAGCTGGGTGTAAACTTCACGCTCAAGAACTTTAGAGAGGAAGGGCAGTTTGGAAATGGGCCTAAAGTTTGCCATGGTATGGGGGGGGTCGAGGTTGGGCTTTTTTTAAAAGAGGTTGCACCACAGCGTGCTTGAAGGCAGGTGGGATGCAGCCGGTGGACAGAATACTGTTGACTGTTGAGACGAGAAAGGGGGCAACTGAGTCAAAGACTGTTGGATCCTTGAGCAGACGCGAAGGAATACAGTCAGAGGGGCAGTAGGAAGGCTGCAAGTGTCTGACAACGGCAGAGAGGGAGGATAGTGAAACGGGCTCAAACTCTGAGAAGGTTGCTGACAGAGGCGGGGGAGGGATGGGGGGTGAGAAGGGGCAGCAGGGGGCCTGAGTGCAGCTATCTTGCTGATAAGTATTGTTGGAAACTATCACAGAGGTCAGGGGAGGGCATGACGGGGGGATAATTGCGAGGGTTGATGAGGGAGTTCAATGTCCGAAAGAGAACCTGGGGTTTGTGATAGTTTGAGGAAATCAGAGTTGAAATGTGCTGTGACTTGGCATATTTCACAGCTCGTTGGTAGTCTGTCAGGGAGCTGCGGAGCATTTGAAGGGAAACGTGGAGATGGTCCTTCTTCCATTTGCGCTCAGCGCGTCTGCAGACGTGCCTGAGGGCACGTGTGGTGGCATTTAGCCATGGTGTGGGCTGAGATTTTTTGCCCTTGAACTTGAGGGGGGCAATTGCGTCCAGAATTGTCGTGCAAGCTAATGAGAACATGGAAAAAAGCTCATCAGCAGGAGTACTGACTATAGAGTCTGGAGGCAGCCTACACACCGGGGAGACCCTGAAGGCAGCCGAAAATTGCTCGGCAGTATATGGATTAAGACAGCGAGAAACCTGTTTGGGGGCCTTATAAGAACTACCTGTGCATTGTAGTGAGACAGAAAACGGAATAGGGGAGTGGCCAGAGAAAGCCATGGGACAGATTTCATTAACGGAGACGGAGACACCATGGGCTAGGATGAGATCGAGAGTGTGGCCCTTTTCATGGGTGGGGCCATCAACAGCTTGAACGAGACTGAATGAGTTAAGTAAGTTTCAAAAATCCCGGGACAGAGGCTGTGAGACACAACAAACATGGATGTTAAAGTCACCGCAGATAATGAAATTGTCATATTTGACCACAAGCCCAGACAAAAAATCAGCAAAGTCAGAGATGAAGTCCTTATTGAATTTGGGGGGGGGGGGGGGGGGGGGGGGGCGGTAGACCACTGCACACAGAAGAGGTGGAGACAGGTTTAGTTCAAAAAGTTGCAGTTCGAAGCTATCAAAGCCATTGTGAAGGATCTGGCGACAGTGAAAGGACGTCTTGAAGATGGAAGCAAGGCCTCCACCTCTCCCTGATGATCGGGGAGAATTTAGAAAACTGCAGTTGGGTGGGCAGAGCTCAGAGAACGGTGTGTTATCTCCAGTGGAGAGCCAGGTCTCACATAGAAACAGGAGATCCAGCCTTCGAGCAACAAAGAAGTCATTGAGCGCAAAAGTTTTGTTTGAAACAGACCGCCGAGGTCACTGATCTGGACATCGAAATTAAAAAAAGGAAGCAGGATATTTCACTTAGAGGGTTAGGGTCGATAAATTGGAACGAGAGGTGAGTCTAGCAGTGCACACTGTAACCATATCTGTAATTGAGTATGTTAATCATTTTTACTTTTTCTCTCTCAACTCCAGAATGAAAGTTGAGAAATGACAAAATAAAGAAAAATTAATTTTGGAAATCTTTTTTTTTCCTCTCTCTTTTACTGTGAATGTGGGCTATACAATTGATATGGAGATGTGGAATTTAGAGATTGACTAATGCTAGACAAAATGCACAGACACAGCAAAAAGTACCACACAAGATCATTTATTCAAAATTCAGCACTTAAAGGTGCATTAAGGAGTTTTTCAACTTTAAAAATACTTATTTTCCACCATAAATATGTTACACATGTTTAACGATGTGTACAATGTGCCCTGACATATTCATTACAAGTACCGCTAACAGCGCTACATTGTCACTTGAAAGTCACAGTGCCGGTCCGGCTCCAGAATTTTTTTGTGGAGAATTTGAGCGGAATGATGTAATGCGCCTCCAGCTGGCCTGATTTAGTTAGGTTTCGTTTTGTCCGCCATTACTCCGCCAGATGCTTAGTGAGCAACAACTGAGCAGGATCTTCCAGAAAGTCAGAACAGACTGGCTTCTAGCACTGCCACAGCTCCACACAGACTCCACCAGGGAGAAGACACTTAAAGGTTACTGCAGCGCTGCTAAAAGAGCGAGGAAGGAGTTCCTCTCTTCGGTGCACGGAAGCCACAGGGACGAGCATTTCACTAAGCTGCATTACGCCCAAGGCCTGCAGGGGGCGCTGTTTCACATAAAACGTGCCAACTCCTTAATGCACCTTCAAAGCAACACTAAGGAACTGTCAGTTTTCCTTGATTTTGGCGGCGCCTGTGGACAAAGCGGTAGTGTTTTGCCTGAAGGAATGCTACAGTTCCCATGAGGACTAGCGCGTGGCGTGGTAAAATGCTGCTCCCGGTGGCGTGCTGTCGGACTGAACTCGCCTTCATTTGTTTCCAGTGGCTGTGTGAAGGATGGATAGCGACGAGGTCATGAGTCTAATGGTGGTTAAACAATGTTATATCATGATGTGACGCATGCCGTAAAGCAGTCCGCACATTTGGAGTTTTTTAGTGAGCAGGGTTCCTACCACCCTCCTCACAGCTGCTCAGTCCAAGTGAAGCAATACTGACGCCCTCAGGCTGACAGAGGGTCATTCAGCTGCTGTAAGTCGATGTATCATCACAAAAGATATTTAACTGTTTTATTAAGGTTGAAAAGTTCCTTGGTGTCGCTTTAAGGCTATGAAAATAGAACTGGCACTATATTGCTCTCTGACTACTCGCCAGTGTTGTCCGGGAAGATGGGAGCGTTTTCCAATTTCACTAAGGTCTGTTTTTTTTTCTGTATAATAATTTTAAAACTTTTATTGTAGGACTTGTATTAATAAAGAATGGATTCTTAAATGTCTGTGTTAAAAGTTATTTTTGTCTTCATACAATCTGCAAATAAAGAATACTAAAGTCAACCAGAACCAGCAGATGCAGTGACTACAGGTGTAAGATTTGGCTGCAGGATGATTAAATAATGTAATGTGTAGAAAAAGCACGTAAATGCTGTAGACCACGCCCATTTCTCACATTACAGACAGCGGATTCATCTTATCCTGGTCGTTAGCCTGGTGTGGAGCAGCTCGCTGCAGAGAATAAATCACCATGGTTCTCCTCCAAGATAAACTGGACCAGCTTTTGTTCAACCGACTGGAGGCTAACTTCATCCAGGATAACCACAGTTAACCGGCTTGATCCCTGATCCTGGTTTTGTGCAATACCCCCCTGGACATGCTGGACATCACAGCTTGGACGGCTGCGCCTCAGAGTCCTCCATCCGTCCCTCCGCCCGGCCGTCCGTCTGAGCGCCGCCGTGCACGCTCAGGAAGGTGTGCTCCTGATTCAGGTAGCTGCTGATGAACTCTGGGAAATATCTCTTCAGGACCACCTCCAGCAACATGCCTGCTGCTGTGTGCAGCATCTGTTTGGACCTGTACAGAGACAGACGGAGGGGGGGGGCTCAGCCCCGATCAAAGGTTCCTGCTGGTTGAGTAACGTTTTCTGACTCAAAGTGCTGAAAGTCGTTCTCAGATCTCTGTTTAGCAGGACGCAGCGTTTCCTCCAGGACGGTAATAAACTGTTTATCTGAGGTGAGTCAGGGCACAGTGGGGGGGGGTCTTATCACCCTCCTCACAACTGCTTCCAGCAGGTCATTCAGGTCGTATCAGCCACTCTACACATGAAGTACTGATTACAGAGAGACGAGCCCTCAGGTGGGCCATGTCTCAGTCAGAGGATAAAACAAGACGATCAAATCTACAAACAGCAAAACCACAGCCTGAAAACAGCATGAGAAGATGAAAAAAAGCTGAAATGAAACTGACTTATGCAAAACCTGGGAGACGCCAAATGGAATAAAGAAGCAAAAACACCGTTAAAAACAGCTGAATCCAGAGAAAATGTCTCCTAAAGGGGGAAAGGTCAGAATGGTTTTGTGCTGAAGTCTGATGTAACAGTCCTGGGAGCTGCTGTGTGTCTCCACATGGACTTTATTTATGTAAAGTAGTTTGAACAACTCCACTGACTTCATTTCACATCTCTAATGTAACACAGTGACATTTAATGTCACTCTCACACTGCTGTCAGAGTCATGTGACACATGACTCTGACAGCAGTGTGTTGGACCGTCTGTCCCACTGTCCTCAGCCCTGAGAGACACGTGTCTGTCCCACTGTCCTCAGCCCGGAGATGTCTTACCTGGGAGAGGGACACAGCGAGCTGAGCTGCTGCCGCACGTCTCCGGTCAGCTGGGACACCAGCTATCTGCTCACCAGCCCTGGTGAAGGAGCCACTGCCACAGCTGAGGGATGACACACACACACACACACACACACACACACACACACACACACACACACACACACACACACACACACACACAGTGTGTGTCCGGTGGTGCTGCAGCGCCCCCTGGCTAGAGAGAGCAGACCTGCACATCTACAACAGTGCCTGTTTCTCTCATCCTGTTTGAACTGAGGAAATTACAAGATCAGAATTAATTAATTGATTAATCATATTAGTCCGTCAAAATATTTCATGTTTTACTACAGATGTAGTTTGAAACTCAAAGTTTGAACATTTTATTTTCATCTCCAGCTGAAGTGTGAAACGTTTCTCCCTGATCTTTTGCCTCAAAGGAAAAGGTTTGTGTTGTCTCCACGCCCCACACAGACCCTGTGTCTCCTGAGCTATAATGTAACGTGATGGGTTGCCGGTTGAACTCCAGCTCCTGGCTGTGCTCTGCAGAGAAGAAGCCACCAGGCCTTCATCCCTGACCCCATCCCTCTGTTTCTGAAGTCATTACAAGTTTCTCATGAGTGTACAGGAGCCTATTTAGTGCAGAACTCACCTGTGATCCTGAAATCTCTGCCGTGGCGGAGTCCTCTACCTGTCCTCGGTAGAAAAAGTGGCTTGCCCTGGGAAACAGCTGCTTTCAGTCATGTCTCTGAATGGAAAAACTGCCTGACCACACCAGGATGTGACCCTGACCACACCAGGATGTGACCCTGAACGGGATACAGTCAGGTCGGCACCAATCCAAGTCGGCCCTGGCCAACTCGGCACCGCCCCCGGGATACAGTCAAGTCAGCATCGTGGCCGAGTTGGTCAGTGCTGACTTGAATGTAAGCTGCTTACCAACTCAGCCAAAAGCCTCTTTTTTTTTTAATCACGATGCGGCTGCGATTTGCAGTTTTTTGACGATCTGTTTGAACCGAGTAGCTTAGCTACGAGTGCTTAGCGGCTGTCTGGTCATGTGACCGGTGCCCGAGGCATTCTGGGAATCGTAGTGCAACGAGGCCGGCTGCAGTGTGACGATTTGCAGTTTTTTTTCAATCAATCAATCAATCAATGTATTTTTGTATAGTCCAGTATCACAACAACAGCTGCCTCAGAGGCTTCAAGATGTTACATTGGTTGGTAAAAATAAAAACAGTGAATAAGCATAATGTTAATATGTCAAATTCACAGTAACGAGACAAAATGAAGCAACCACCGCCTTAGACCCTCACATCCGGCAAGAAAAAACTCCAGAAACCCAGTGGGAGAAGAAGAAATCTTGGGGAGAACCACAGTATGGAGGGATCCCTCTCCCAGGGACGGACGGCTTTGGCAACAGCTAGCATGAGACAATAAGAAGTAAAGCCTAGGACTATGTTGAGTACAGTCCGTTGGACGGTCCAGCACAAGAACCACGGATCCCGTGCCGGCTGCGCCACTTCTCCTCACGTAGCAGGCGGGGGACTGGAGGACAAACTGTGTGATTATGGTAACTGACAGGTTAGAGGTGGAGAATGTACCTGGAGCTTCATGTTTGACATCTTGTTTGAACCGAGTAGCTTAGCTACGAGCGCGCAGCACGAGCGGCTGTCTGGTCATGTGACCAGATCATGTGACCAGGCGGCGTTTGATTAAACCAGTCGCCTGCATTATAATATAATTATAAAACTGTGCAAATCGTTGCGCCACAGCCGGCATCAGCTCCAGGATTTTTTTCACAAAATTTTCACAAAATGTAGTATAGCAAGACAGGGAGAAAACGGTTTTCAAATGTGAACGTCATAATGAAGCTTCGCCTACACATATAAGAAACTCTTTACAAAGTGAAAAAAGCAGAATATGCCCCCTTTAAACCTGCTCTGTCGCCGTCTTGTCATCAACCCAGAGCTGGTTGCGTTTCCTCCATTAGAGGTCTCATTATCCAGTTTTTCAGTGTTTCACAGAGGTGCTAAAGGGCCCTGCTCCAGGGAACACGGACTTAGAAAGCCTACAGATGAATAAACTGCGAAACAGAGCAGTTCTTTAAGGAAGGTGGCAGATTTACTGGACCTGCCATCAAATGAAAACTCTTTCATGGAATAACTTTAGTTTCTTTACTTTGGACAGGTAGAAGAAGGGTCCGCTCTGCTGCTCCAGCAGCTTCTGTCCACAGTGAAACATGAGGAGTCCAAAGTCGAAGAGCGGGCCGGGAGCCTCCTTCCCCTCCACCTGACGGAGGACAAACTCAGCCTGTCATCTGGTTATCGTCAGTGTTTGCTCCCAGTCACAGTGAGCTCGCTCTACTGTCCAGAAAGAGCAATGACTGCATTCCAGTCATATCTGGACAGAGATCATGTTCACCAGCAGGACTGGAACCAGCACTGCAGAGAACAACTGAAGGAACAGAGAGACGGTGAAGAGAGACAGATTTACTACCGGCATGTTGTGTTCCACCATATTCCAGGCACGAGGACACAGCATGAGGACAGGAGCCCGAGAGACACATGGAACGTCTGTGGACACATGGAGGAACCATCAGCATGGATGGATGGATGGATGATGAGTGGATGATGGACGGTGGCTGATGATGGATGATGAGTGGATAATGGATGGATGATGGATGGATGGTGGATGATGATGGATGGATGCAGTGGAGTCCTCACTGGGGATCCGGTTGTGAACTACCTGAACCACATTGTGAATTCCTTTGATCTGGTTGTAGAACGTTGGACAGTTTCATTGAAGTCGACCTGGATCAAAAACAGACAGAAGTTCAGGAAGTGGACTGCTCTGCTGCCATGGGGGCAACAGGAAGTGGTCCTCCATGGTCCACCGTGGTCCACCATGGACCGGACTGAGCCTGTTCTTTATGCAGTGATGCTTCAGGACCTGAACCTCATCAGCTTCCAGTCTTTCCAGAATGTCCTCGTCTCTTACTTCAAACTACAAACTCACTTCATTTCACATGCAGATCAGTTTGATCTGGAGCGGTCTGGATCAGATCAGTACTTTATGTTCTGAAGCGGTCTGGATCAGATCAGTTTGATCTGGAGAGATCGTATCAGTAAAAAGAAAGCATAATAACCTCTGAATAACCACAACTCCTCTTATTTCTTAGTTTTTGTGCACAGACTGAGAAATGTTCTACTCTGATAACAAGTCTGTGCAGTTTTACCAAGGTAACTTTCCTTTAGAACATTCTGTTTCCATCCTGGCTTCTCTCCACTGGCTGATTTTACTCTAACCTTCTTTCCGTTCATCCCGGTGTTGTCCTGACATGAGGACAGGACAGGTCAGGTCCACCTCATGTAGCTTGGTTTGCTGCTACACTGCGACAGAGGCTCTGATGCCCACATGATGCACCTGCAGGCCTTGTGCTGGAGACTGCAGACCCTTAATGAAGCGCTGGGTATCACAGGGAGCCAGATCATCCACGTCCACGTGTCTCCGGCGGAGCCTGGGGGGCACGGGGAGGACCCTCCATGCCGGGTCTCTCCAGAAGTGTGCAGTGCTCTCAGGGAACGAGGGCAGACCACCGGACAGGTCCAACTCTGCCTTCCTGTGCACTCTGAACTGCAGGACCTGAGGAGGACACAGGAGCATGAGCGTCTCCTCTTGAGGACGTTGTTCCAGTCCAAAGAGCTCCGTCCCACCTGGTCCACCTCCTCATCAAAGGTGGAGATCAGCTCATGCAGAAAGTGACGGCAGTCAGCCGTGAGAAGGGCGGAGTACTCGGCTTCCAGTCCTGGAGGTGGAGGACAAACTTCCATGATGGGTGGACTCTGTGGGAGACACGGGCCTTTAGGCAACAGACCAGAGGTATGCAACCTGCAACCTGCAACCTTCAGTATACAGCCTGCAAACCTGCAACCTGCGACCTTCTACCTTCAGCCTTCAATCTGCAGAACTCTCTGTATGTTTGCATGTTCTCCTTGTGCATGCACGGATATTCCAGCTTTCTCCCACAATCTGAAGTCCAGTGTAAAAGGCCAAGTCTTGGGGAGGAATCTGAAGTGCACCTGGAGAACCCCACACATACACGAGACGCCAGCTGAACCTGTAGCCCTGTGTTTCAAAGCCATGGCGTCTGACACAGCAAACAGTCGGTCAGCTCCAGGACCGACCACAGCAGCCAAAGCCCCTGAACCACATCCACCCCTCCGTCTGCACCGTGCAGCCGCCCAGCTGCCACGGCGCTGTGGGAAGAAGCATGAGGAGATACTCACAGGCGGGCTGCCGGCAGGTCACTGCTCGCTCCACAGACATGGACCGGGCTGCCCCCCCTGCCCCGTGTTCAAACAGGACCACAGCTGTTTGACTCTAAAGTCCTCCATGGGGGCTCTGCACATGGCGGCTGGAGCTCTGTGAGCAAACACTGCCATTTGAGAAAAACCCAGAGGGGACTGCAGCAATAGAGGAAATGAAATTAAACCGCTGAGTTTAAGTCAGCGTCTTGCTCAAGGACACTTCAGCGCATGGACTCAACAAGAGAGAGCACAGGCACAGCTCCACCCATTATTCAGCCACGTGAACTCCAGGTTAGACTAGTTTCTGATGAGCATCGCAGCGCGAGGGGGGCTCCACTGGCCCATCAGAGAGCTCTGATCAGAACAGGATTTATTCAACCAGACACCGAAGTAACAGACCAGGGAACATATTATGGAGAATAAACATTAGAATTCTCAATAATGATACAGCAGCGAAAGAGACAAAGAAAGAAATTAGTGACAGTATTATGATTAATAAAATGGCCAAGTGGACCCGACCACAGTGGGATACAGTTAAAGCGGTAGTGAGAGGAAAACAGCCAGTCTGAAGAGCACAAGGAGGGCAACAAGCAACGAGCTGGAAAATACTGTAGAGACCGAGAGAAGCAACAACAAAAGGGTAAAGACATGGAACACATATATCAGATGAAAGAAACTAAAAGACAAACAGAAAATATTTTCAATGGAGAATTAGAAAACAAACCGAGAAACCACAAAACAAACCTTCTATGAAGCAGGTCCAAAAGCAGCAGAACTCTGATCAGAACTCAGGACACAACTTATAACGAGCTCAACACAAGACTGGAGACCAGCGGCCAACACACTGCTGACTGAGACAGAGGACGTTCACACACTCTCCAGGAATGACGATGAAACCCTGTATTGACAGCCATCACTCGGAAGGAGACGCCATTCAACAGGCTTTGTCTCCACCGGACCTTCACACCTCACAGTGTGTGTGTTTCTCCGTGTGTTCTTCTGCTGCTCCCACTCTGTGTTGTGAGAGTGTGTTTCTCTGTGTGAGAGTGTGTGAGCTCCTGTCATTGTCTCTGTCTCTCCTGGTCTCCCATCCTTCCTGTGGCCTCGTCTGTCCCCGGTCCCCTCACCTCTCCTCTCCTCTCTTCTTCCATCATTCCAGTCGTCTCTCGTCTCCGCCCCTCGTCCTCACGTCCATCAGCCTGCTTCCCCCAGGTGTCTGCTGCCTGGCTGTCAGTCTTCCTGTCTTTCTGCTGCTTTCACTTCCCTGGTTTTTTGGACTCTGCTCGTTGTTCTGACCCGGCTCTCGATTCACCGCTGTGGATTTGTCTTCCTGTTCTCCTGCTTCCTTATTCAGTAACTCTGTTCTGGATCGGCCTCTGCCTCCTGGTTTGTTCCTGTGATTCTGTGGCTTTGGCCCTAAATAGACCCTGTTAACCAGATCCTCCTGGTAGAGTCTGGTTCTGGGTTCCCCGACGGTCCTGACAGAGCTAACTGTCCTGGGACTGACACCTTTCCGAATGACTGGTATGAAATGTTGAAAGAAGATCTGGCTGAGGTACTGCTGGAGTCCTCGGCTGTGAAATCAGTCTTCACTGTAGGCCAGGGCAAAGAACGCTGTGAATCCTGTCGCCCAATTTCTAGAATAAATGTAGACTGCAAACTATTTCCATCTCTGATCTCTAAAGGAATGGAACACTGTCTCTCAGAGTTCTTCACTGAGGATCAGACTGGGGTCATGAAGGGTCAAACACAGGGTCACATCAGGAGAAGCACACACCACCCAACAGGCCGGATGCAGAGAAGGCTTTCCAGAGTCAGCAGGTTTTTCTGGAGAAAGTGCTGCAACGGTTTCACTTCAGTGATCAATGATGTTCTGAAAGCATGAACACTTGATCACTAACTCAGTCACCATTGATACTCAGTCAGTAGGATTCTTTGACATGAATGAATTTATTCATAAGTTTGAGTGAAACAAGGATTTGTTTTTTTTATTTATTTTATTTTTTTTAGGGTTAGGATTTAACCAGTGAAGGGTGAAGCTGAGATGCTCATTAAATCTGTCTCTCTCTTCAGGATGTCAGCCCCTATCTGTCTATCTATCTCAATCAATCAATCAATCAATTTATTTTTGTACAGCCCAGTATCACAACAACAGCTGCCTCAGAGGGCTTCAAGATGTTACATTGGTTGGTAACAATTTCAAAGATTGATAATGACTCTGATAATAATAATGAATCACAGTGTAGTGTCTATATAAACAGTCCACAGACAGAACAGAGTGAGAACGTTGACATCAGACCAATAAACATAGTGGCATGAACAGTCCACAACAGCTCGTCAATGACTGAACTGAGTAATGTTATAATGTTAAAACAATAAAAACAGTAAATAAGCATAATGTTAATATGTCAAATTCACAGTAACGAGACAAAACGAAGCAACCACCGCCTTAGACCCTCACATCCGGCAAGAAAAAACTCCAAAAACCCAGTGGGAAAAGAAGAAATCTTGGGGAGAACCACAGTATGGAGGGATCCCTCTCCCAGGGACGGACAGCTTTGGCAACAGCTAGCATGAGACAATAAGAAGTAAAGCCTAGGACTATGTTGAGGACAGTCCGTTGGACGGTCCAGCACAAGAACCATGGATCCCAGAAGTAGAACCGAAGCCAGTCCACGGGCAGGACCGACAGGAGTGTCCTCCCGGTCCGGACAGAGCTTGTTCGAAGGCCCTCGTAATAATGGAGTCAGCAACTGAAACTAGAGAAGACTCCCCCTCGAAGGGGGGGACAACAGGTGAAAAGCAATGAAGGGACTAAAGGGAAGAACATTCAGACATTAGAGGACAGGGCTCAGTGCACCGTACTTCCCACAGCAGTACTTCCCTAGCTGACCTGATCATAGGCTGCATCGAAGAGAAACGTCTTGAGTCTAACCTTAAATGTGGAGACTGTGTCTGCCTCTTTGACACCACTTGGAAGCTGGTTCCATAAAAATGGTGCCTGATAGCTAAAGGCTCTTCCACCTAGTGTCCATTTAGAGACTCTAGGAGTCACCAGTAACCCTGCATTTTGAGAGCGAAGTGCTCTGATTGGTTGATAAGGCGTTAAAGCATCTTGGAGATAGGTCGGAGCCATCCCATTTAGGATTTTGTAAGTGAGGAGAAGGATTTTAAATCTAACTCTAAACTCAACAGGAAGCCAGTGAAGAGATTTTAGAACGGGAGTAATGTGTTCACGTCTTCTAGTTCCGGTTAATAATCTGGCGGCCGCATTTTGAACCAACTGAAAGCTTTTTAATGCACTTTTTGGGCAGGCTGCAAGAAGGGAGTTGCAGTAGTCCAGTCTAGTAGAAACAAATGCATGGATGAGTTTTTCTGCATCGCTTCTAGGTAGAATGTTTCTTATTTTAGCTATGTTGCGCAAGTGGAAATATGCTGTTTTACAAGCCAGGTTGATGTGTGCTTTAAAGGAGATATCCTGATCAAATAAGACCCCGAGGTTCCTCACAGTAGAGGAGGAGGATATACTGACGTTATCTAAGGTGATAATCTGTTTGGATAGACACGCTCTCAGTTTATGGGGGCTTAGTATAATGACCTCTGTTTTGCCAGGATTCAGACGGAGATAGTTCGTAGTCATCCAGGATTTAATTTCTCTGATACAGTCACTCAGTCTGTCTATTTGATTAGTTTGATCAGGTTTCATAGATAAATACAGTTGTATGTCAATGGGACAGTGCCCATTCAGACCTCCCACCTGGACTTGCCGCTTCCTGACCCCCCAGAATAAACTGTTCTTTGCATTCTTCAGACTCGCCTCTGTCTTGCTGTCTGCATCTGAGCCTCAGTACAGACCGTAACACTGTGTGTATCTAAATGTTTTTTAAACGGGTTAAAAAGAAAACACATCTTTTAAATTTTGTATAACCATTCGGATTTACTTCACGTGCTAATACGCCGTCCCCTGGACCACTGGAAGGAGTATTTTGTCCATTTTCATCAGTCCAGCTGTTTCCTCTTCACCTCCAGCAGCTGAACTAAGCTAACAACGATGCTAACAGCTGGGAGCCAGCAGCTGGATGCACAGAGACAATAAAGGTATGTATGATCTTGTCTCACTATAAAAATGATAGGGATAGGGCGTGGGTCCAAAATCTTCGGAGTATTCCTGTAAGGTGCCATGTTCCCCGTATGGCTGATGCTGTCTGCTTGCACTGTTTGAAATCTCATCTATTCTTCTCACAAGGTTCATTTCAACTGAAAGCTGGCAGCTGAGCAGGTTGTTAACCTTTTGACCACGCACAACGTACATTTTGGACATGTAGTCTTTCCCTTTGTAACCTATCATTACATTTTGCCAACCGAGGCACAGCAGCTCTCCTCCTGGGCTGTCCAGAGGAAGGTCAGATGGTTCTAGCACCTTTTGGGCGAGGGAGTGGAAAGTTTCTTCATTATATTGACGTCAGCTCCTGTGTCAATTTTGAATTCGAACGAGACAGAATCAGTTTGGAGCATCACAGTCTATGCTTCACTTTTGTCTTGGGAATTGCACACTGAGCCCAGAAAGTAGGAGGTTTGCTCACAGTTCACTGTTTCTGTGGCTTCATTAACTGACCTGCCACTGCAGCAGGCTCTGGCCCAGTGCCCAACTTTGTGACAGTTATGACAGGTAGCTTTTGAAGCTAGGCATTTCTCATCTCCCCTGTGCTGTGATTTGCCACATTTTCCACATTTTTTTCCAGTTTCTCCCCATTTTCTGTTTGTTATAGTCTTGTCTTGTTTGTGTTGTGGCTTCCAGCTGGTGTTCTTGGTTTTGTGCCGCTCCTCTTGCACTGTTGCTGCTGCTGCTCGCCTTGCTGACTGGCTTGTGCTGTGACCTCCTCAGATTGCCTCACGGTCTGTACCGTGAGCGCCACCGTTAGGTCCAACATCACTTGCAGCTTGCGCTCATTGTCCTGGATCCTGACAACGATCCGGTCTCAGATGTGTTCCTCTCTGGCTGCTCCGAAATCACAGTGTTCCGACAGTTCATAGAGAGCTCAGATAGAACTCTCCGCTGAGCGGTGACCTCATCATGCAACGGGGCTCGAGTGGCATGACTGAAAGTTTCGTACCTCGCCGATCTCGGCGTTTGAGAGATCGAGTGTTGATAAATGCTGAATTTGATCGCCATTAACAATGTTACGCCCTGAAATATTCATAGTTCTGAAGCCGCACCCACTGAGGTCTGATTTTGGTGACTGAGTGTGTGCTGCTTTTGCTTTATGGCGTGTTTGAGATGTGCTTTCTAATTATTTTCATGCTCCATCAGGTTTTTCTGCGCTGCACCGCAAATCCACACTGACTGAAACTTGCGTACGCGATGTCAGAGCTGTCGTGAGATTTTATCTTTCCGTACGATCATGATCACATTGAAAAATACCGAACCCGTCTTTCATATGGTCGTACGATGGGCGTACATTTGATAAATGAGGGCCACTGCATTTATCAGTTTACGACACTTTACAGCTTTACAGTCAGTACCACAGAGAGGACTGCAAGGGGAAGCTAACACACAGGAAGAGTGTGTGTGTGTGTGTGTGTGTGTGTGGGGGGGGGGGGGGGGGGGGGGGGTGTTGGCAGCGTGACTCTCTCTTCCTCGTTCTGCTCTGGTGGAGGCTAGAGACGCGGAGGGCGTGCCATCTGGTGGCCAAACTATGTCATTGCAACTGAATGTGAGCACAATTTTTTTCTTTCTAAAAAATTAATTGGGGGGCTGTACGGACGGAGGGTGTAGGCTGTATGCGACCCCCGGGCCGGCAGTTGCTCATCCCTGGTCTGGAGAGTGCCTGTTCTTGGTTCTGTTATAAAATAAAGACGTTTTGTGGAAAAGGATAACAACTCGTCATTCTGCATGGTGTCAGGGACTGTCGCTGTAAAGGAGTAAGAACAACGACTCAAAAGCACCACGGCAAAGTCTAATCCTCCTGCGAACTTTTCCTTTGAAAAGCCGACTGAATGGCCGGACTGGAAACAGCGTTTTGAGCAGTGCAGGATCACCACGAAACTCGATAAAGACGAGGGCGCAGTGCAGGTGAGCGCCCTAACCAAGTAAAAATAACCAGATTAAGACTGGGGCATTGTGGTCTTGCAGCTTGTTTAAAGGTACTGGGAAAGCACCCGGATGGGAAATGTCAATGTGGGAAATTAGAGACTGTTGCACATGTGGTTTTATCTTGTGATCGGTACTCTGCAGAAAGAGCGGCTTTGTATAAAGACCTTTCAAAGCTTAAAATGACTGTATTTTCAGTCAAGTCAATTTTTGCCTATGGAATACATTTGCGAGACATAGAAAAGGCTATTGTAAGATTCCTTCTTTCCACCAACCTTTACCCGAGAATATAAAGTACTGCGAGTAATTCTTTGAACAGCAGAGGGCAGCATTACACTGTATATGTGTACAGCCTGCCGGAAAGGAAAAGAAGACGAAGAAGAAGAAGCTCATTTCCGGTTTGGCTCCTCTGATGTGGAACATAACCGTGTCGCTCACAGTACAGACCGTGAGGCAATCTGAGGAGGTCACAGCACAAGCCAGTCAGCAAGGCGAGCAGCAGCAGCGACAGTGCAAGAGGAGCGGCACAAAACCAAGAACACCAGCAGGAAGCCACAACACAAACAAGACAAGTCTAACACAAACAGAAAATGGGGAGAAACTGGAGAAAAATGTGGAAAATTAGGCAAATCACAGCACAGGGGAGATGAGAAATGCCTAGCTTCAAAAGCTACCTGTCATAACTGTCACAAAGTTGGGCACTGGGCCAGAGCCTGCTGCAGTGGCAGGTCAGTTAATGAAGTCACAGAAACAGTGAACTGTGAGCAAACCTCCTACTTTCTGGGCTCAGTGTGCAATTCCCAAGACAAAAGTGAAGCATAGACTGTGATGCTCCAAAACTGATTCTGCCTCGTTCAAATTCAAAATTGACACAGGAGCTGACGTCAATATAATGAATGAAGAAACTTTCCACTCCCTCGCCCAAAAGGTGCTAGAACCATCTGACCTTCCTCTGGACAGCCCAGGAGGAGAGCTGCTGTGCCTCGGTTGGCAAAATGTAATGACAGGCTACAAAGGGAAAGACTACATGTCCAAAATGTACATTGTGCGTGGTCAAAAGGTTAACAATCTGCTCAGCCGCCAGCTTTCAGTTGAAATGAACCTTGTGAGAAGAATAGATGAGATTTCAAACAGTGCAAGCAGACAGCATCAGCCATACGGGGAACATGGCACCTTAAGGGCTGAACCAGTAAAAACTGAACTAAGAGAAGATGCAGTGCCGTATGATGTACACCAGGGGTGTCAAACATATGGCCCGCGGGCCGGCCCCGGCCCCCAAGAAGGTTTGATCAGGCCCGCAGGATAATTTGAAAGTGAAAAAAATGCGTAAAAGACATGGATTTAATTTTTTTAATTAGCTGCAATTCATGGACTATCCGCTAGGGGGCGCACTGTTTTGATCAGCCCGAACACAGCATTGAAGTGGGGAAGAGATGGAGGATATTTGAGTACATTCCTAAGGGAGGTAACGATCAGCAGATGGCGGTAGTGCAACCACAGGGGATGCAAGCTGCCATAAAACAGCAAAGAAGAAGAAGACCGACCACAGCAGACGCCCTGCTCATTCCCCCGTCTGAGAGATGTGTGTGTGACCAGGCCTGATGCGGACGTGAAAAGGTGCAGAGACAAGATTGCAGGACTGGGGGAGTTTAAGAAACGTTTTCTGGTATTTGGTGATGTTAGGGATATACTTTAATTGGCACTACTACTATGGAATAATTGTATTAACTGCACATTAGGCCTTTCCTGAGAGAAGTACACCAAGGTTATAAGATGCTCTGCTAAGGTGTAAACATACCCACACGTTCCGGAGAAACCAACACACACTCACTAGTGTTCCAAAACATACTGGATAAGGATGTCAGCTCTTGGTTGGCAGCTGACATCAATACCAAATTGTCCAATTGCGAACAAAGTCCAGCCTATCTGTCGGGGCCCCGCCCAGAAGAACATGGAATAAAAACTCTGTTTCATCAACAATCAGGATCCTTTCGGGGCGAAATACTTTGTATCTTTCCCTGTAAGGTCCAGCGCTGAGCATTACATCTGGCTATACTTAAAGGGACTTAAGGCAACTTTACAAAATGTACCTCAGTGCTGCCGCGATAGGCGCTGTGGGTAACTGCAGCCACCAGCCAAGGCGGCACGCGAGCGCGAACAAACATTTTCCAGAATGTCCAGCTTCACAGCGCTGCACCAGGGATGCTCCTGCTGTTTACTACGTCGTGGTTTACTGCAGGACCACAGTGCATATTATGTGATTTTTGTCAGCATCCGTTTTCACTCCCAAATGCAGCTGAAGTTCCTCCATGAATCAAACGCAGATCCAATATTTATTCGGGTGCCTGCGGCTTCGCTCTTTTTTTTTTTTTTTTTTTTTGACTCACGAGATAACGCTGATAAAGTCCTTTTTTTTTCTTTGTGGTGTTTTTTTGTGGGCTTTGAGTGGATGCAGTTATCCGATTGTATGGGGCGGGGGGGTGCGCTCGTGCTTCGATTCACAGACGGGAGCCAATATAAATTATACCGGGAGAGCGGACAAATGAAGCAACAAATAGAACTACAAATGAATTTTCTTCTGTTGATTCTTGGTTCGTCAGCAAGTGAGCAGCAGCGTATTTGCGCAGCACGATTCATCTGAAGTGTGGAGGAGTGGTGTGGGTCTCCTCTCTGCTCTGCCTGCAGCAGGGGGCGCTGCTGAGACCGGCCGCCTGTGAGTGTTTTGGGACGGGGGAGGGGCTCACGGCAGCACTCGTTGCTTGTTGAGGCAGCGGAGACGTCCTGTCACGTCTCCAGAGCACCAGAAAAAGTCGCTAAATATGTGGCTAGTCGCTTTTGACAAAAAAAAGTCACCAAGAGGCTTTGGAAAGTCGCCAGATTTAGCAAGAAAGTCACCAAGTTGGCAACACTGCCCGCCCCTGATCCCAGCAGTGTTTGAGTCCGTGTCCACGGCGGCCATGTTCTTCCTGTTCGGCAGCGCGCATACAGCGTCAATTTACGTCACATCCGCACGATTGCGCGGGAAATTCGGACCCGAACAGCAACAAATTATTTGGCACACAGCCTGTATAAGGCAACAGACAGATACGCAGATTGGCCTGCGATTTTAGGTTTTTAATGCTTCACGACCCATTAGCATTGAATAAACTGGAAATGCATGTGAAGTTTTTCACAAATCTTGCCTTAAGTCCCTTTAAACAAATGGTAATAATCTGAAGTCAGTCGTTTTGGCATTCTTTATACCAAGCATAGAATAAAAGAACTGGGTGGAGTCGGCCGGACAGAAGTCCTGGGCTCCAACAATACTTGAGGCAGAGTTTTCAGTTTTTCGCTCAGCTTTCACAGTTAAAGCTTCTGATCTGCCGGTTGACATCCAGCTAGAAATAATTGATTTGCAATGTGATGCTGATTTGAAAGACAAGTTTGGCTCTGTAGGTCTGGACAAATTTTATCATTATCTACTACCAGGGTACCCCAAATTAACAGCCCTGGCTGCTAAAATTTAGTGCATGTTTGGGACAACCAACCTTTGTGAGCAAATTTTCTCAATAATGACACAGTAACATAGCCACAATGACACAATGACATAGTAACACAGCCGGGACGGATTACCGCTGCAGCCACAGCGTCCAGAGTGTTTCTCTTCTCACCGTGAGCTGAGCAGCGTCTCCTCAGCTGAGAGGGACCAGGACACGCTGAGACCAGGAGACTCACATTTCATTTTACAAGTGTTCTGAGGGTGAGAACGGAGAGGGTTCTGGGAATTACTCCCTGAGTGATCATCTGGAAACAGCACGGTTCCTGTGTTGGTTTAAGGTTTTCACCACAGAGCTCATGAAATGAAGTGTTGTGGAAGAAGTTTTCAATCTGATCTAATCTAATAATCTCGTCTCCTCCGGATGATTGATCATTGACGCTCTCAATTCTTGCTGCCAGTATAGGTCCTTCAGGCGCTGCAGGTCCTCGCTACAAGTTCAACTCCATGGGTGACGTGGTGGAGAAGATCGCTCCGGCTGTGGTCCGCTGAGTATTTAACCAACAGAGTGAGGACTTGATTTCATGGGTTAGAATGAGGTTTAGGTTAGGGTGCTAGCGTTAGGGCTTGGTTATTTTGGGGGTCTGGGCATTCATTTTCTTATTTCCATGCTGACTCTGTGTCCTCCGTCTCCCAGGCACCCCCTGTTTGGCCGGAACATCCCTCTGTCCGGCGGCTCTGGGTTCGTCATGTCGGACAACGGCCTGATCGTGACCAACGCTCACGTGGTGTCGAGCACGAGTCCGGTGTCGGGCCAGCAGCAGCTCAAGGTGCAAACTCCATTCATCAGTAGAGAATATGAAGGAAATGTGTCTCTGTTTTCTAAAGAAAGCTCTCAGTCGAACACGGCGCCGTCGTTCTGTTCTTCCTGAAGGTGCAGATGCACAACGGCGACGTTTACGAGGCCAAATTCAAAGACATCGACGAGAAGTCCCACATCGCCACCGTCAAGGTCAACCCCCCGCCTGGCACCGTGATGGCAAAGAGGCCAGAAAGAGAAGCTTTTCTGAAGCTGACCTGCAGACTGAAGCAAACCAGAAAGCATTAGATGCATTGAATGTTGGGAAAAAAAACAATCAAATCTCCAGTAAACTGCAGGACACAAAAGTCTCCTGGTGAGGGAAACTTCTGAACATTTTCTAGAAATGGCATTAACATGAAAATAGCCAAAACAATGTACTTTTGAGAAGATCCTGTTGAGAACTGGTCGGTTGAATTCCCCGATGTTACAGTTCTTCAGAGTCCTCCAGTTCCCATTCTGGCGCTTCGAGAAGTGACTCATGAGCTGAGAGTTTCAGGTCCTGCTGGATTCTTATGCGCTGCGTTCGTCGTTCATTGCTCACACAGCCAACCCTCTTGGTTTTTCTATCATCAGATTGTTTTGAGATCCGCTCACCGAGCGTCATCTCTTACCCGGACTGGTCCTCCTTCTGGTTTGAGGAATGAAATCCGGGGGGATTTTTATGGAAACTTCTGAAAATCTTTGGGCTTAGCTCAGTTTGTTCTGCAGATGTCTGATATTGTAGCGTCGTCAACAGGCGCAGCAGAACTATTGACCGAGTACGACTCAGAGTAATGGATTGTGTGGCTCGGAGTTACGTTTCACCCCGTCCACAGCTGACTCTCTGACCCCGAGAACGACCTCACCGTCACAGCGACCCTCCTCAGACTGAGACCAGGAGAATAAGAGTCTTGGAATGCATCCCATACCGGACTGTGTCGCTTTCTCCCAACTTTCGCCTGTGTAGCCATTGTAGTGTGAGGCTGCAGCCCATTGCAGACAGATCACTGTGCAGCATATAAACTGTTTACATCAGGCGGCGGCACGGTGCCGTACGTGACTGCCGACTGTCGTAAAACTAGATGGGAAATGAAGTAAACTCATTTTTGAACCCGAAAGGCTTATGCACAAACACATTCAGAAAAACGAAAACGAAGGGCATTTTGTCTATAATTTCAGTTAGTTTCAATTAGTTTTGTGAACTCACAATACAGTTTTAGTTAGTTATTGTTTTTTGTTTGCTTTTTAGTTTTTCTTTAGTTTTTGTTTTTTCGTTAGTTTTATTTAACGATAATAACCTTGGTCCCAGTCTACATTAACAGGCTTTGTTAGCCTTGGGACTCCTGGAAGCTAATACTTAGCGAGCTAGCTAAGCTAATGGTAGCACTCTTATGGAGGATGTGACACAGAAAAACATATTTTTGTTACGGTGCACAGGACAGAGACTCACGCGGAAGGAAACTGGACAAGGAAGTGGGTTTTGAAAGTTTATTTGAGCTGGCACTAGGAGTGAGAGCTGCAGAGTGAGAGCTGAGTCGAGTCTGAGTCCGAGAATCGAGTCCGAGGGAACCGTATCCCGGAGTTGAGCCAGACGGCCTGCGGTGCAGGTGAGCGCCGGAGAAACGGTGCTGCGGGCCTGAAGTGTTTCACACTTTGGACAAAGCATCTGATTGGTTTCTGGCCGTGCGCTGATCACTTCACTGGCTTCTCTCGTATTGAGGCAGCGCTAAATTTCCAGCGGTAGTTTGTGTAAATGGAGAAACTTTAAGGAATTATTTATCAAAATCAGTCTTTGTTTTTTGCTGTCATTAAGTGATTGTTGTTAAGACAGAGTGTGTTTGAGCTCCGTGGAGAACGGCGGCAGACCGCCAGGTGAGAGCACAGCCCGCGGGAGGCGCTCATAAACGGATCAGAAACTATTCTAAGTGTCTGAGCTCTGTGGCGAACCGAGTCAGGCAGAGAGTTTGGAGTTCACATCCTGACAGCCCGTCCGTGTCCGTGGACGGAGGTTGTATTATGGCTTGGGAAAAGAAAAATAAATCCCCCCCATCGCCTGTAATGTTTCCTCTTATCGACAGGTCAGTTAACTTCCCAAAAATGCTGGAAAACACAAAACAATAATAATAACTTGCTGGAGAAGGCTTTGTATTGGTATTTGAGCGGGTCTGGTGGTTGGATGGGAAGATGAAGACCTGGCAGCGCTGTCAACGGGATTTAAACAAGCGCCAACCTCCACTCATTAAACATGAAGATAATGCTGAAGTGCAAAAAAGCTGTAATTCCGGGTAAATTCCAGCAGGGGGCGATGATGCTGGTTTCAAAAAGACCCCGGGTCTCATTGGAACCCGTTCAAAAATGCCGATTTTCAGAATGAAAATAAACATATAAAGCTCCGGTTTCAGGACATATTTTGGTCTCTATCACTAGTTTCTATAACCTGCTGCTTCACCAGACTCTGATTTTCATATAAATCATCTGTTGATTTTATATTACGAGTTAAAGTTTTGCATAAATCGCCCTATCACAGCGCCTCCTCTGTCCACGTGATGCGGTCACGTGATGGGGTCACGTGATGGGCGGGACCAATCACATTACATCCGGTTTCAAATGTCTCAATATGGAGACGTCCTGCTGGACTCGGTATAGTCTGCAGAACGGCGTTTGGGAACGCTGTGGGTGACGTCATGAAAGTTAAGTGGCATGCTCCATCTGTGCATTAGTGAGGTTAAACTGCGTCACTAGCGCGGCCTACTACTTCCGGTATTCAAAATAAACTTCAGGTTTTTCAAAGTAAAATACAAAACACTTAAATAATTAAATAATGACTGCAAATTAATGGATTGTATTTATTCACCCTTCTGGAGGTGGGTCACATAAACATTGCAGTGACAAAATAGAACAAATTGTAAATACAAAATTAAAACCAGAACAATAACAACAACAACAACATCAACTTTTTTTTTTTTTTTTTTTTTTTTTAGATTTTTTTTGTGTGTTTTATTGCTGCAAACCAAACCTTTAAAATAAAACTACACCACTGGTGTCCTGGGTCTCCTGTACCCCCCTCCACCAGTCCGAGCTGGGGCCTGTTTGGAATGGAGTCCCATGGCTGAGCGGATTTGGTCGTCTGTAGCCTCCTTAAAATTCTTCCGAATTGCTTCTGCAAACAAAGCAATAGAACAAATGAAGAAAAACTGCAAATGTGGCTGCCTATTGTATTATGTATTATGGTGAATTATGTGTATTATGGTCAAGTATTGGCATCTGAATATATCTCGTCTTCGAAGTTAAACAGTAAAATGTTTGGAAAATAGCCGAAGCAGAAGCTTTTAACCTCAATTCCTACAGAGAGAGCAGGCCCTTAATTACTGAACAACAAGTTAGCGCTGACTAGCCGATGCTGTTGGGCCTAGCTTGTAACACGGCAGCCCGCCTGCTAGCAACCAACACAACATGCAAGCAAATGCTAAATTAATGAATGACGGTAAAAGGACCAAACATTGCAAAAATAAACAATTTTCTGTAGTATTTGCTTCGACACCCACCTCTGTATGCCCGAAACAGCACTTCTTCGACCAACTTTTCCGCCATTGTTTCAGTACAGTGGAGCACATGAGCACAAGGATTTCACAGTTGGAAGTAGCGCAGTCCACAGGCACAAGTTGAAGCCGTTTTCAGGTTATGGTCGTACATTCTCCATAAGACTGTAAAGTAGTTAAATTTTATCACAGACTACTTCTCTCTGAGCGGAATAACGTTTTCCCAGAAGTGGTTGCACGGTGCGTCACGTGACCATACTACACCAAAGAGGTTTTTGTCAACAATGAAAGCAACATGTTGGCAGTCAGCGTTACAGAGGCTGAGAAAACACAACCGACATCTAATAATCTAAGGGAATTTCAGCCTCAAACTTCGTTGTCGAGTGCTCAGCAGGATCTGGGCTTTCAGATTTACCAAAGGTTTTGTGGAGGTTTCATACGTTTTGATACAATAACACGAAAACACCGATCACTCTACTGTGAAAGCTGTGCACTTCAAAGAGCTGGCTCTGCCATCAGATTTTTGTTTGATTTGTATTCCGAAGATGTAAAATGGTGTAATTATCGACTCTGAAATGCGGGATATTAGACGTCTACATCTAAACTATACCTCATAAAGATTATGGCTATTAAAGTGATCTCAATCCAATATTTAGAGATCAGATTTGCAATGTGTAGTTATTGTTTTAAATACACAACCACTGAATAATGGATTAAATTCAGTTGTCTAGATTCGGTCTATATCTAGACGTTGAAATGCAGTAGAGATTTCGACGTCTAAATCTCAGCTATATTTATACTATACTGTATATCGCTCGATGGCTATCAGAATTATATCAGTTCAGTATTTGAAGATCAGTTTTGCAACATACAGTTATTGTTTTAAATAAACAACTTTTAAATAATGGATTAAATTCAGTTGTCTAGATTCGGTCTATATCTAGACGTTGAAATGCAGTAGAGATTTAGACGTCTAAATCTTGGCTATATTTATACTATACTGTATATCGCTCAACGGCTTTCATAATTATATTAGTTCAGTATTTGGAGATTAGCTATGCACCTTACAGTTGTTTTTTTAAATAAATAATTAGAGAATAATTGATTAAACTGCAATGTCTAAATTCCGTCTAAAAACAGACGGAATCTAGACGGTTGAAATCAGGTCTAAAAAAATACTAGACGTCTACTAGCCGTCTATTGCTCAGTGGGTTCTGTCCATTATATTAATGATCTATGGATTTAAAGCAGAACTATGCAAGATTTGCTTTAGTGCTCCCCTACTGGTCTCCTGTGAAAGCTCACTGTCCTAAAGTTCTCTGCATCACCCTCGCTAGCGAGGGTTTCATGTTTGTTTAACGCGCTGTTATACGTGTCCTCCCGTATGAGCACCGTAAAGCAGGTTTGTTCTCACCAGATGTAGTCGGGTCGATCCTCTGAAAGTTGCAAGTGCTGTTTTACTCAGTCTGTCGGCTGGATTCAGGGTTCAGTGTCTTGCCCAAGGACACTTCGACATGCAGACAGTGGGAGACAGGACTCAAACTATATAACCTCCTGATTGTGGGACGTCCGCTCTCCCCCACTGAGCCACAGCCGCCCCCTAATTCATCATCCTGAACTGAGAAGAGAAATGACTGTTTTCACTGTGACGAGAGACTGAAGTCGTTTAAAAAGTGTTTATTGAACTATTTCACCAGACAGTGTGAAAACTGTAAAATGATACAAAGCACAAATCAAAAAATCAGTTTACGTTTTAAAAATAAAGCTTAAACCAAATGAAATGTGGAAATCGTCCTTCTGATGTCAATCAAGTCTGTTTAAATAGCTTATTTGTGAAGGAAGCATTTTTGTCAACAATTGAACATGAATTAATGAGGCTTGGATCTGAAAAGAATCAGGTGATTTTCACTTTGGAACTTGAACGCAGCAGCGGTGCCCAGAGCAGAGCCGTCAGCAGGGTCCTTCACGCTCCGGAGACACACTGTCCTTCAGAGGCGGCCGTCCCGCTCTGTCCAAGGCGCACAGCGTGAGACGGCGTCCCACTCAGTGGTGTTAGAGGAAGAACCAGTCTTCCAAACCAGCTAGCAGCTAAGCTAACAGCTGACTGACGGAAAAACCCACAGACATCATACACATGCCTGGTTGCGTGTGGAGAGACGTGGCTACGTGCCGCCATCTTGGAGAGGGGGTCCGAGAAGCAGCGGTGCAGGAAAGTGGATGGAGGTCAGGGCTTCTCCTCCGTCTTAAAGGAGAGTTACTGGCTGAATTTCCCACACATTTCCAAACGGTTTGCTTTGTTAAAAACATCATGTGTGGCACTGACACAGGATGCTGGATGTTTTGAAAACAAAATCCAGTATAAGTGGAGAAGATGCTGGACTTTCTGTCCCTCTTGCAGATGTTCTGATTAAAGCAGATACTGTAGAATCACTGTTCACCGGCAGAGTCTGCATCTGAAGAATAACATGTAGAGAGCTGCTTATAGTGAAGTAAACCCAGACGGGACAGATTGAATCCTCCACTCCGCCTCCAGGTTCTTCACAGAAAATACAGCTCACTGTACTTTATTAACATGTTCCTGCTGCTTGCAGCTGCTGACTGGAGAAATAACTAACCTGAGACCCTCTTTAGGCTGAAATACATGAAATACATGAATTTCTTAGTCCTGCTGATCATGTTTTGTAACAAACCCTGAACATTATTGATACAAAAGCTCACATCAAATCATCACATTATTCATTCTGATGCATTTTGAGCTTTTAGATATTTTATTTTCTCTGTTTTATCTTTAAATTTTCTCAGGTTGAAACAGTAAAAATTGCAGCTTTTATTTTTCCCACAGGAGGCTGACTGCAGTAGATGCTAAACCTGAGCAAAAGTAGACGATGCTGGACATGCTTGGAAGAAGACTGGAGGACACACTGAATCTGGATGACAGCCTGATGCTGGACGCCATGGCCAGAACTAAATGTCGTCAATAAAGGAGTAGTTTATAGTTAAAGTAGTTTAAAGTAGTTATCTGTGGTTATCTACAGATGGTTTTCCTGTTTCTGGTATGTATCATGTTGAAACTCAGAATCAATCAAAATTAACAGAATGCAATAATTAATATGACAATAGCAATAATAATCATAAGTGACGATACAATTAAAATATAAGAACAATATTGTTTATATTAATGGTGATAATAATAGGCATAACAATGCAATACAATAATAATGATGATCAGAATCATACAATCATAATATCAATTACAATCAAGTACAACATGAATCTTCAAACCAATTCTCTCTATAAAATTCTGAATCAGCCTGAACAGTTTCTGAGTTCATTTTGTTGTATTTATGTCTGCGTGTCCTCCAAGTCCAATGTTTATGATAAAAGAAGTTTCAAACTGATGGATTTATGATCACTTCTATGGTGAAACACCTCAAAGTGCTGTGGAGATGAGCTCCAGCCCTGCAGGTGGCGCTAGCGCAGCACGCACGCTGCAGACCGACCTTCATTACGGAAGAGGCAGAAGAAGAAGCTCATTTCCGGTTTGGCTCCTCTGAGTTCCGGTCCGCTTCCCTCCTGGTACGGTCCGGTGTGTCTGTCCGGGTGTTGTTCACGCTGCGAGCATCATCATGGAGGACAAGGCCCAGATCCAAGAAGCCATTAAGAGCCAGGGGGAAGTGGTCCGGAGGCTGAAGGCGGAGAAGGCGAGCAAGGAGCAGGTCAGTGAGGCCGGGGGGTCCGGGGGGGCCGGGGGGGGGGGTGACATGTGTCTGACAGCGTCAACCCAGGAACACATAAAGAACACCCGGCCATTCATTCTGACTCTACAGTCAGACTTCAGTCAGACTACAGTCGGCTTACAGTCCGCTACATCACGCCGCTGACCAGGCGTCCTGCTCACTGCCAGCTGTCAGGAGGAGACTCCGGGTCGGTCCCGGTAGTGCAGCTGTGGGGTGTAAAGCACGCAGCTGGCCTGGTTAGCTGCAGGTCACTGCCTGCAGGTTTTATCCTAGCCTCAGTAGCCTCAGTAGCCTCAGTGGCTAGCTGCTAGCTGGAGTCCAGCCGCGGTGCGAACACCCTCCGCGGCGTTACGGATTAACTGGTTCCCCTGGTAACCGGTGTCCTGTTGGCTGGTCCGACATAAACAAAAGTTTAATCCGCCTTTTTTAGCATTACTGGTCGGAAGTGTTTACATGCTGGCTCTCAGCAGTCTGATTACAGTGTGAAATAGCAGCTGATGCAATCAGAGGAGCTGTGAACTCAGACGGAAGTGTTGAGGAAGGAGCTCCGTCAGACATGTGGAACAGAGTTCAGTCCCGCAGCGTGTAGCTCTCTGTTATCCTGAAGGATCCAGCACTCATCCGCAACCAGCAGTCACAGTGTGAAGGACTGAAGCGGAACAAATGAAACGTTCCCCCGCTCCTCGCCTTCACTGTACCCAGCAGCACACCTGACTCTGACACTTGACATGGATTCAGTCCTGCTTATTGTGTGTGTGTGTGTGTGTGTGTGTGTGTGTGTGTGTGTGTGTGTGTGTGTGTGTGTGCGCACTTTGAGCTGGCTGCTTTGATTGACTTGCTACATCTCGTGTTCTGCCCCCCACGCTGTGATGATGATGATGGTGATGATGGTGGTCATGCCCCGCCCCCTAGTGCTAGGGTTGCTTACCACTTTTCTCCTGTTCTTCCCACCTGGCCGTGGATCTCCACTCCCCGGACTCGAACCCGTGACCCTGCCGGGCCGCTCCTCTGGACTCTCCTCATTGTGGACTTACTTTTGGGACTCTGGGACTGTTTTTTTTTTTTGTCTTGTTTTGCTGGGATCGAACATGCTGTCCATGTTGTGTGTGCGTGTTTGCCCGGGTGTGACGGGCCTCCGTGCTGCCTCGCTTGTGCGACGGCTGCACCGCTTCTCCGGGATGTCTGCGGACCAGGTAGGAGGGCGCCGGGGTGTGTGTGTGTGTGTGTGTGTGTGTGTGTGTGTGTGGAGGCCGGCAGCGCCGTGGCTGAGTGTGTGCTCTCCTGCAGATCGATGAGGAAGTGGCCAAACTGCTGCAGCTGAAGGCTCAGCTGGGAGGAGACGAGGGGAAGCACCAGTTCGTCCTCAAAACAGCCAAGGTAGGAGCGCCCCGCCACTCTGACGCGCTCTGTCCAGGAAAACAAACGTGACCGATCACCACACCGCTCCAGAGCGTTCTGAACCCCGCCTGCTGCTCCGTCTGTCTGTCAGGGAACCAGAGACTACAACCCCAAGCAGATGGCCATCAGGGAGAAGGTCTTCAGCACCATCGTCAGCTGCTTCAAACGCCACGGCGCCGAGACCATCGACACGCCTGTGTTTGAGCTGAAGGTACACACACACACACACACACACACACACACACACGGTATGATCAACATCAGTCATAAGTGTGTGTGTGTAGGAAACGCTGACGGGGAAGTACGGAGAAGACTCCAAACTGATCTACGACCTGAAGGACCAGGGAGGAGAGCTGCTGTCTCTCAGATACGACCTGACTGTATCCTTCCATCAGGACGCCGCTGCTTCTCACTCCCAGAATGCCTCTGCTCTCATTTCAAACCTACTACTTCCCGTCCTGTGGACATGATGCGTCTCTCATGTTGAGCTTCAGTAGGTCAGAGTCCTCAGACAGGTTTAAAGTGCTCCACTGATCTCTGATCAGCTTGACAAACTGTCAGAGTGCTGCAGTGAGTCTTCCCTGATTGGACGTGTCTGCAGGTCATGTGGTCCTTGACTCCGCCCCCTCCTCCAGGTGCCTTTTGCTCGTTACCTGGCCATGAACAAGATCACCAACATCAAACGTTACCACATCGCCAAGGTCTACCGGAGGGACAACCCGGCCATGACCCGGGGACGCTACCGCGAGTTCTACCAGTGTGTGAGTGTCCGGCCCAGTGTCCCGCCGTCCACAGAGCGTCCGTCTCTTGGTCCTGCTGCCCTGAGACCCTCTGATGGACTGGTTTGTGTTTCAGGACTTTGACATCGCAGGACAATACGACGCCATGATCCCTGACGCAGAGTGTCTTAAGATCGTCTACGAGATCCTGAGCGAGCTGGACCTGGGAGACTTCAGGATCAAGGTCTGTCCTCGCCCCGTCCCCACTCTGTCTAGGCGTTATCCGCGATTTTAATTTAACCAGAACGAGAAAAATGCTTTTGACATCATGCACTACAAAGTCCATGCTACATTTCAGTGAAAAAAAATCACACATTGATCAGCGTGTTCTGGATATCTGCCCCGCAAAGCGCTGCTGAGGATTCAGCGTGACGACCTCTCTGCTCCACTGGCAGCAGGGGGGCGGGGCGGGGGCGGGGCGGGGGCGGAGCCAGGCCGTCTGCAGCGCGTGCACGACACAGGGAAAGTGGCGATACCTCCACTTGCTGTTAGAAATTCATTTTTGCAGCTACTTTCTGCATTGAACGTGTAGTGACAAGTAGGGCTGTCACAATTATTACAATAATCGTCAATCACAAATTTTTTGCATATTCGAAAAATTTTTTCATATTCGTGATTACCGTGAATTATTTATTTTATCCACAAAGTTGCATAAAACTCAGAATCTGATGTCATGGTGGAGCGCCAGCATCAGCAGCGTCGCAGCCTCACTCACCCGGCCGTTTCCCTCTGGCCTCGGCTGGACGGTTAGCGAGGCTCGGCTAATAACACGGAGGGTGAGGCGGTCCTGGTACCAGGGCACCGCTGTGGATGCATTTCAGTTTTCAGCCCAGCTAAGGGAGCCCAGTGACGTGGAGGAAGCCATGTGTTAATTTTGCTGTAAAACAGTGCCGGTCAAAAGCGCTAACATGCTAATGCTAATAATATGATACTACAGCGATCATCAACTGGCGGCCCGACGAACCGTCCAGGCAGGCCCGCGACTAGATTCCAACACACGCGCACCCCCCCACTCCGCAACCGCGACCCCCCCAGCCCGCGAGTGGACGCCCCCCCCCCCCAATATATTCGTCAATCGTGATTTTTTTTTCCTGACAATTAATCGTCTCCTGAAATTCCTAATGGTGACAGCCCCAGTGACAAGGTAAAATATGGTTCACCTGAGACGAAGGGGCCATTTAATTTGAACAAAAAAGAGTCGAAGTGGCTTCTGCTGTTTCCTTCGGAGGACTGTGCGCGCGTATGGGATGTGCATGTAGCATCGTGCACGCTGGGTGGGAGCAGAGCGGCGGGGGGAGTGGGAGGGTTTTCTCAATGTGAGGAACCAGTCAAAGAGCTCGGGGGCGGAGCCAACATTTCAAACTGAAGTCAGGGCTCAGAATTGTGCAGAATCACAGAGAGCTCCTTTAAGGATTGAGCGAGTCCGATTCCATTATTGATACCGCTTATCGATACGATTCCTTATCGATTCTCTTATCGATTCTCACTGAGTGAGAAATGAAACAATATCAATGGGATGTTTGCATTAGCTCTTTAATATCTTCATCCTGAACAGAAGAAAAAAATATCCATGTCGTGAAAACTTTGGAAGCTGCAGTCGCCCCAGTTTCATCTTTTGGTGTGAAAAACAGCTGAACTCTGGAGCTTCTTCCTGACGCCAGGTTGGAAAGCTCAGAACCAGATTCCACCGCCTCCCACCGGATGCCCCTGTCTGGTCCAGCTCTGCAGCTCTGTCACTCACACAGGGTGTGTCTGCTGTCAGCTGATGGAGGTTGCCAGATCTACCCCAAATATAATGTTAAAACTGTCCAACAATAGAAAGCAGTCCAGACCTCCATCTCTGTAGAAAATGCCTGTTAAAACAGTAAAAACTGGATTTGCATTTAAAAAAACACGTCACAAACACATAGCCAGTCCATCAACCCCTCGGGTTCAAAAGAAGCTTGATTGCAGAAACCCTTCCAATCTGGCAACACAGCCGCTCCGGTCATGGAGCTTTGATTTGAGCAATTTTGGTGTCTTTGACTTTCCTGCAATGAGTAAGAACAACATCGTTCATTCTTCTAATGCAGATAATGATTAGATCGTGCTGTTTGTCATATATTCTACCAGAAGAATTACAAAAAACAATGTGAAGGAAAAAACACGACTCAGATTATATTTTGAAATCACCGATTTTGGAACACGTAACTACTTTCCATCTGGAACCGACTTGTTTCTGTTCAGACTGAAGCAGCAGGGCTCCGGAGTGAGGAAAAATATGATCCTTGCTGAAAGTTTCCGGTCCCCGGCTCTGTAGCGGCGCCAGAGCGGACCGCAGCCGCCGGGGCTGCTGGGAGTCCATGCACTTCGTGCTTGATACATCGTCACGCACACAGCGGATCCAGAATCAGAATCGTTAGACAGCCAAGTGGAATTGAGACATGAGGAACCGGTTCTACAAAAGAACCGGTTCTCGATTCCTATCCCTAGCTCTGTCCTCACCCCGTCCTCACCCTGTCCTCACCCCGTCCTCACCCCGTCCTCACCCCGTCCTCACCCCGTCCTCACCCCGTCCTCACCCCGTCCTCACTCCGTCTTCACCCTGTCTTCACCCTGTCCTCACCCTGTCCTCACCCTGTCCTCACCCCGTCCTCACCCCGTCCTCACCCCGTCCTCACCCCGTCCTCACTCCGTCTTCACCCTGTCTTCACCCTGTCCTCACCCTGTCCTCACCCTGTCCTCACCCCGTCCTCACCCCGTCCTCACCCCGTCCTCACCCCGTCCTCACCCCGTCCTCACCCTGTCCTCCTCTTGTCCTCCTCTTGCAGGTCAATGACAGGCGCATCCTGGACGGCATGTTTGCCGTGTGCGGCGTCCCAGATGAGAAGTTTCGCACCATCTGCTCCACGGTGGACAAACTGGACAAGGTGTGGACAGAGGACAGGACCTGATGAAGCTGGTTTAGATCTGAACGTCTGGGAGTCCAGCTCGTCTTCACAGCTGTTTCTTTAAATCTTTCAACACTGGATTCTTCACATTTATTACACCTTAAAAGTGCTGTAGGCAGGATTACCTTCGCAAGATGGCGATTTGACCCATCCAAGATGGCGATTTGAAACCCGGAGTCGTGGCCACCTCGGGGTGCTGAGCGGGGCCAGCAGTGTCACGGCCGCCTGCGCCAGCGGGTGGACTCACCTGTGACCTTTTCACGGCAGCCTGGGGTCAAAGCCTTTTTTTAAGAATTCCAGTAGAAACGACGGTGTCCTCTGTAGAGTTTTGATGATGTTATGTCCGACGAGGCAGGTCAATATGCGGGCCTGGACTTCCTCATGCGCGTTCACGAGAAGCAGAGCTTTGAAGCGCCCGCCCCTCGACCAATCAGGATAGAGCCTCAGAGCCTCTTCTGATTGGTCAAAGATACCTGGAGCTGTCGAGATTCCTTTTCAGCTCAGAACAGAGACAGATGGAAACGCTGCGCCCTCACGGTAGAGCAGTTATGCTACACTCCTACAGGATTATCAATGGATACTCTAACATTTAATCCAAAGAAAACACAGAAAAATTAGCATTGACTAGCAAAATCCTGCCTACAGCAGCTTTAACATATTCCAGACTCTTTTATAGCTTTAGCCCTCAATTTAAAATAGAATCCAACACACAGCGACGTGGAATCAGGAAATAATTCATAAAATGTGTTTTTTATAAACCGGAGATCCTTTTAATTACACATTAAAAGTAACATCTGTTATGGATTGATGGAGGGATCCAGCACTTACTGAGTCTCCTCCTGTAGTGTTAGCATTAAGCGTCCTCCTGTAGTGTTAGCATTAAGCGTCCTCCTGTAGTGTTAGCATTAAGCGTCCTCCTGTAGTGTTAGCATTAAGCGTCCTCCTGTAGCGTTAGCATTAAGCGTCCTCCTGTAGCGTTAGCATTAAGCGTCCTCCTGTAGCGTTAGCATTAAGCGTCCTCCTGTAGCGTTAGCATTAAGCGTCCTCCTGTAGCGTTAGCATTAAGCGTCCTCCTGTAGCGTTAGCATTAAGCGTCCTCCTGTAGCGTTAGCATGCATCCGCCTGCTGCTGTGAGATGGAGAGGGTTGTGCTCAGCGGCAGACGGATCTGTGCTGACGCTGCCGTCTGCCTCAGATGCCCTGGGAGGAGGTGAGGAGGGAGATGGTGGAGGAGAAGGGGCTGTCGGAGCAGGCCGCAGACCAGATCGGGGAGTACGTCAGCATGCAGGGTGAGGCTGCACCCACACACACACACACACACACACACACACACACACACACACACACACACACACACACACACACACACACACACACACACACAGGAGGGAGGGGCCACGGCACAGTGTGTGACCTGGAGGGGGGTGTGTGTGTTCCAGGAGGGATGGACCTGGCCGAGCGCCTCCTGCAGGACCAGAAGCTGTCTCAGAGTAAGCTGGCCTGTGCTGGACTGGCAGACATCAAGCAGCTCTTCAGCTACCTGCAGCTCTTCCAGGTCACAGACAAGGTGAGAGACACACACACACACACACACACACACACACACACACACACACACACACACACACACACAGGCTCTCTCTCGCAGCCACTCGTCCGGTAACGGGGCTCCCCCTGCAGGTGGTGTTCGACCTGAGCCTGGCTCGGGGGCTGGACTACTACACGGGGATCATCTACGAGGCGGTGCTGACCCAGGCCGGCGTGGCCGCCGCGTGCGGCGAGGCGCAGAACGGGGCGGGCGGCGAGGAGAGCGTGAGCGTGGGCAGCGTGGCCGGAGGCGGCCGCTACGACGGCCTGGTGGGCATGTTCGACCCCAAGGGCAGGAAGGTGCCCTGCGTGGGCGTCAGCATCGGCATCGAGAGGATCTTCTCCATCATGGAGCAGAAGGCTGAGGTGAGCTCTGATTGGCCGCTTTCACCTCGCCGGAGGTTCAGCGGCACGGGAAGCCAGCTGGAGGTCAGGGCCTCCAGGGAGGTTTAGCAGAGCACTGATCCATCAGGGACGGCGGTCAGAACTGCCCGACTGAAATACCACTGGAGGCAGAGATGAAGTCACACATGCTCAGTAGAGTGAGGCCGCCTCAGCCAGTGAGTCACCGAGGCCCCGGGGCCCGCCTCTGTTCCAGGCCTCGGCGGAGAAGATCCGGACCACCCAGGTCCAGGTCATGGTGGCGTCGGCCCAGAAGAACCTGCTGGAGGAGAGACTGAAGCTCATCACCGAGCTGTGGAGCGCCGGCATCAAGGTGTGTGTGTGTGTGTGTGTGTGTGTGTGTGTGTGTGTGTGTGTGTGTGTGTGTGTGTGTGTGTGTGTGTGTGTGTGTGTGTGTGTGTGTGTGTGTGTGTGTGTGTGTGTTCTCGTATTTCTATCCTTGTTGGGGCCAAATGTCCCCACAAGGATAGCAAAACGTGAAACGACGTGCCTTGTGGGGACCTTTTTCCGGTCCTAAGTAGGAGAAACAGTGTTTTCTTGACCATGTTGTTGTTACTGAAAAAAGTAAAAGTGCAAAAACATTTCTTTAGGGTTAGGCTTTGTTGTGGTGTGGGTTAGGGTTAGGGTAAGGGTCAGGGTTAGGGGCTAGACATGAATGGGAGTCAATGGACGGTCCCCACAAGGATAGAAATACAAGACTGCGCGTGTGTGTGTGTGTGTGTGTGTGTGTGTGTGTGTGTGTGTGTGTGTGTGTGTGTGTGTGTGTGGACTGAAAAACATGAGCAACATCACACTTTTTAAATGTGTGTGTGTGTGTGTGTTTGTCCAGGCGGAGGTGATGTACAAGAAGAACCCCAAGCTGCTGAGTCAGCTGCAGCACTGCGAGGAGGCGGGGATCCCCCTGGTGGCCATCCTGGGGGAGCAGGAGCTGAAGGACGGGGTGGTCAAACTGCGGGTGGTGGCCAGCAGAGAGGAGGTGCCGCTCACACACACAAACACACACACACACACACACACACACACACACACACACACACACACACACACACACACTCGGGACGGGCACACGCTCACGTCTCCTGTCCCTCAGGTGGACGTGTCCAGAGCAGAGCTGATCAGTGAGATCAAGAGGAGGACTGCAGAGGTGTAGACATCCGTCCAGCTGCTGCTCCAAGCCCCGCCCCCACCCCAAGCCCCGCCCACAAACAACGCCTGGTCAGATCAAGTCAAGAGAAACTTTAACAGAAACTTCACACACACACACACACACACACACACAGTCCACAGTCCACTGATGAACATGATCCAGCGTGAGCTGTGGTCCAGGGTCATTTTTATTTCCCCCGATTGGTCTGCTCTTCATCAGAGACGATGATGATGATGATGAAGTCCAGGGAAACGTCTGCAGCTTTACTTCAACTGTCCTTCGTTCTGCCTGCTGCTCCATCAATAAACTGCTCTTTAAAGGAGGCGTCTGGCCGTGTCTCTGTCCACTGCAGGGGTTAAAGGTTAAAGCTCGTGTCTGGAGTTTTGAAAGAGATTTTTTTTAATCTGTCTGGAGGCTCCGCCCTCCCTCTGCTTTCATGAGCGACCAAGCCACGCCCCTTTAATTGTGCACGCTATAATCTGTCGGGTGAAAATGAGAGCCTCTGAGTCCTGCAGCATCCTCCATGTTGAGCTGTTTCCGGTGGATGTTCAGCAGACAATGGATATATCTGCTGCGGAGCTAACTCTCCTCTGCTGGGCGAGCGGCCGTGCTCTCTGACTGTGTGCACACGTTGATTGACAACAGAGAAAGCGGAAGCTCAAAATCTACTGGCTGATGCTGACCGGCGCTTTTTCGGATAACATGGGGGTCTATGAGACGAAGGCGGGGCTCATAAATACATTTTTATATTGCTTTATGCTGATATATTATCGAACCAGACTGACACATTGAAGCTCTGTTGAAAAATGATTCATACATTGGAAACGAACGGAAACTCCGGACACCAGCTTTAACCAACGCTGAGAGAGAAAGAACCAAACTCTGTGCTTATGACTGACTGACAGAGATCCACACATTACCTGGTAGGATTATGCCTGCTTAAAGAACATGATGGAGAAAACGCGCGCGCGCGCACACACACACACACACACACACTGGCAGAGTGATCCAGAGAACCAGTCGTTGTACAGCAGCAGCAGGAGCTTTGACATTTATTTAAAATGAGAAAGCAGAAACAGAACAAACCTCCAATAAAAGTCATGCATAAGAAACACTGCAACCCAAACCAGAACATCAACAATAAAAGCATGCAGAGATCATGGCAGCCTCACAGGGCCAGCTGCAGGGCCTGCACCCGCTGCAGCAGCTGCGCCGCCGCCTCCCTCTGGGCCTCCCTCAGCACCGCGGCGGTGGGGGGGCCCGGCAGGATGGTGACCTGGCCCCTGAAGGCCCCGCACACGCCGCCGATGGTCACGCTGTAGGCGAAGTAGAGGAAGCCGTCGCTCCCGGTGTGGCTGTAGCGGAGGTCGTACAGCGGCTCCCCGAAGCCGGTGCGCTGGCACAGCCGGCGCAGCAGCAGCACGGGGGACGCCTCCTCCGGGGGGGGCCGCGCCGGGCCCTCCGGGACGGCGGGGCCTCCCAGGGCTCCGCAGAGCGGCGGGGGCCCGGACGGAGGGCCGGTCCCGGGCGGGGGCGGGGCCGGCCGCTGCTGGCAGGGCGGCTTGTGGACCTCGTTGACCGCCGACAGCCACTTGGTGGAGACGCTCAGGGCCCAGCGCTTCTGGAACGCTGCACAGGAGGAGAGAGGACCAACGGCTGAACAGCTGCTCCAGACCCACTGCAGCGCTTATTCTTACAACATATAATCACCTATTTCACAACTGTTTCCACCTTTACTGTGACCTATGACCTGTACAAAGCAGTTGAAAAAACAACTGACATCTTCAAAAGGGAAAAATATGAAATAAAAAAACTGAAAAAGCCTGGTTGTGTGTATAAGCACCCCCTTAACCAACGCCGCGCTGCAGCAGCTCCGGGTTTCACTCCAGAACTCAGCCTGTGGGCAGCAGCCTGTCGGTGTGGAGCATCCTGATGTGGCCACATCAGCCAAACCGCTCCAGATGTGCCAGACTGTGAGGACCTCCTGAGCTCAGCCCTCCTCAGATCAGCCTCAGGTGTTGGATGGACTGAGGTCTGGACTGAGGTCTGGACTCTGGCGGGCCGGTCCAGAGCCTCATCTGATTCATCTGGACCTTTTGGAATTATGTCCAAAAGTGCAGCCTTGGTTCCATCAGACCAGAACACATTTCCCTCAAGTGTTTTCACAGATTTCAGATGAAGCCCGGTTGGATGTTTTCCCGTCTCGCCGCCCCGCCCCACAGCCAGACAGGAAGAAGACGGGAGACTGTTGTCTCATGTGGGACCCAGCCAGGACTGTCCTCAGTGCTGCCGGCCTCTCGGCAGCCTCTATGTAGTTCTCTTCTCGTCTTCTCATCAGTTTTGGACGGACGTCCTGTTCTTGGTGAAGACTCCACCTGATGGTGACGGTCTTCACTGTGCTCCACGGTGTGTTTAATGCCCTGGGAATTCTTCTGTCGCCTTCAGCTGACTGATGTCTGTGAATCATGAGACCCTCTGCTGCTGGACGCCCTCTGGACCACGGCTGCTGGAGGACGTCAGGAGGACCCTGCTGGAACAGCTGAGCTTCATCTGGGTCCATCAGAGGAGCTGTAATGCTGAGTCCAGCTCAACCTGAGTTTGATCGTAACGGGTTCATTCTGAAGTCTGCCTCATCCCCAGACCCAGGTGTAACAGGCTGAGACCACTGATGCAACCGCATGGTCTCAGGGTTTTATTTTTATTCACCTCCCTGAAGGAGTTCTGCTGGTTTTATCAACTGCATTCTAAAGGTCATAGGTCGGAGGATCTGGTCTTGGTGTTCTCCATCCAGACTCTGGGTTCTCCAGTCCGTCCTCTCCACAGGTGTTTCAGTACACTCTGCCTCAGCCGGTTCTGGTTCCATGTCACGGGTGTTGTCCGACAGCAGTACTCTCTTCCTGATCTGGTCCAGACTCGGGGTTCTGTCCCAGCAGCCGGCCCCTCATCAGGGAGTCCTGGTTCCACCACACCCGACACCAACCAGTAACCCGGGTCTCTCAGCCTGTCCAGCGCTCACTGCTGAGCTACAGGCATTCAGTTCAAAGAGCCTTGCCTAAGGGCCCACCTGGTCCTGACTGGGGTTTTGAACCCACGACCTTCTGTTCCTAAAACCAACGCTGTTGCAGCAAATCACTGCTGTGGAACCGGTTCCACGTCGGCTAGAGGACCCGCTTACATCTGGACAAAACACTGTAAATGTTGACACCCCTGCTAAACAGGACCTGGTGTTACTTTAGAGGACCTGAGGGGATCTCAGAGGACCTGAGGGGATCTCAGAGGACCTGAGGGGATCTCAGAGGACCTGATGGGACCGTGGAGGACCTGAGGGGATCTCAGAGGACCTGATGGGACCGTGGAGGACCTGAGGGGATCTCAGAGGACCTGACGGGACCGTAGAGGACCTGATGGGACCGTGGAGGACCTGAGGGGATCTCAGAGGACCTGAGGGGATCTCAGAGGACCTGATGGGACTGTGGAGGACCTGAGGGGATCTCAGAGGACCTGACGGGACCGTGGAGGACCTGATGGAACGGTGGAGGACCTGACGGGATCTCAGAGGACCTGAAGGGACCGTGGAGGACCTGACGGGACCATGGAGGACCTGACGGGACCATGGAGGACCTGACGGGATCTCAGAGGACCTGACGGGACCGTGGAGGACCTGACGGGACCGTGGAGGACCTGACGGGACCGTGGAGGACCTGACGGGACCGTGGAGGACCTGACGGGACCGTGGAGGACCTGACGGGACCGTGGAGGACCTGACGGGATCTCAGAGGACCTGACGGGATCTCAGAGGACCTGACGGGACCGTGGAGGACCTGACGGGATCTCAGAGGACCTGACGGGACCGTGGAGGACCTGACGGGAGAGCTCTTACTTTCCACGATCACCTTCTTGGCCATGGAGGCGGCGTGGTGGCTGGAGAAGGCCACGATGGCGGCCCTGGTGTCCCCCTTGTCCTCGGGCTTCAGGGTGACGTCCTCCACGCCGTCGGCCAGCAGACGCAGCGCCTGAGAGACAAACAGCCCAGATTACTGTTGTTGGGCATGGTTTGGCGAGTGCGGCCGTGGCTCTGGGAGGCGGACCGGACTCCGCACCCTGAGGACGTCGTCGGGCTGGAAGGAGGCCGGCAGGTTGTGGATGCACAGGTGCCTCTTCTCCGTGCTGCGCCTGACGGACAGCCTGTAGCCGGGCTCCACGGCGTAGCCGTCCAGCAGGCGGATGGCGCTGGCGGCCAGCTCCGCCGTGGCGTACTTGGCGTAGGCGAAGCCGCGGTTCTGCCCGCTGAAGTTCATCATGAGGCGGAACTCCCAGAGCGGCCCCACCAGGCTGAAGAGCGGGATCAGCAGGTCCTCGTAGGCGTCCCGGCTGATGTTACTGATGAACACCTCGCAGTGGGCGCCCGGGGGGGGGCCGTCCCAGCCTGGGGACAGCCGGGACACGTCAACACACACACACACACACACACACACACACACACACACACACACACACACACACACACACACACACACACACACACACACACACACACACAGGTGAACGCAGAGCGCCCCCCAGTCAAACTACTCTGAACAACAATAGAAACACAATACAATGTTTTGTGCGCTGAACTCAAAGATGTGAGAACATGAACACACATCTCTCTCCGACACTCGTCCCCGGCGTGTCCACCGCTGTGCTGTGAGCAGAGACCGTCCCTCCACGCCTCAGGAGCAGATCAGGACCAGACCAGACCCAGCTGGGTCTCGTCCCCCTGCTCCGCTCCACAGGCAGCCGGAGGACGACCGTCCACCACACACACCCTCACACCGCCTTCACACCAGCAGAGCGCCTGTCTGTGTGTGTGTGTGTGAGCTGCACCTCCCAATACACATTACACCACAGTCTGACGCTTTCAAACTTTAAACTTTCCTGTCTTTAAAGTTTTTGGGGTAAAACATTTTTTACATTTTTTAACATAAAAAACCTTTTTAAAAATTGTCAAAAAGAAATTCCCACACTCAGATGACTGACAACCAGCTGCTGCAGACGATCCCAGTCTGAAGCCCGGTCCCTGACCAGAGAGTGGAGTGTGTGGAGTGTGTGTGGAGTGTGTGTGGAGTGTGTGTGCTGCAGCCGCCTCACCCTCCGGCGGTCCTCCGTACTTCCTCTGGCCGTTGATCTGAACCAGCTTGATGTTGGTTTTCTTCAGCCAGGCGTCCAACGCCTTGAGCCGCTCCAGGTTCAGGACCTGAGGCTGAAGCAGAGACATCAGGATGAAGCAGAGACATCAGGATGAAACAGAGACATCAGGCTGAAGCAGAGACATCAGGATGAAGCAGAGACATCAGGCTGAAGCAGAGACATCAGGCTGAAGCAGAGACAGGAGGCTGAAGCAGAGACAGGAGGCTGAAGCTGCAGCTCCCACACAGAGGAGGGCCGTTCCAGAGTTCATCATGTGACCCTGTCAGCACTGAGAGAGACTGGACTCCATCCTCCATGATGTTACGGAGAAACTGGACTGAGCGATAACGCTGCTTTGTTTCTGAGCACAGATGTTTTGCTTTTCCTTCCTGGATTACTGCAGGAGCTGTTTGGGAAGCAGAGCAGTGTGTTGTTCTTGTTTTTCTGCTTTAGCTTGTGTTGACAGGACTGTGAAGAGGGATCAATTCATTTTCCAGGTGATTCTCATAAGAAGGTGAAAGCCTCAGACAGTCCTGCCTAAATCAAGTCAGTGTTGCAGCGCCTCCATCCGCTCTGCTGCATGTCGGGTTACTTCACACGATGTCCTGAAAACAGAAAACTTCTCTCCTCAACTTAAACTCAAAGTAACGCTGGACCCCGCTGGGCCTGGAATCAGCCCGAGGTGGATCTCTGGAGGTAAACTCGACCTTCAGGTGGACATTTAGCATTTTTAACGGAAACTACCGGAGTTCATCACGTTAACGAGCTGCAGGAGGCGCGGAGCGCGCGGCCGCTAAAAGACGCGGCCTCGTGACACATGTTTACAAATAAAACAGGTTTACAAACAGACGACACGTTTAAAGCAGGCATGTTTACAAACAGACACGCTTTCAGGTGAGAGGTGCACGTGTACCACGAACTGCAGGCTGTCCGCACTGTCCGCCATGGCGTCTGTCCTCCCCAGCAGGAAGCGCTCAGCCTGCACACACACACACACACACACACACACACACACACACACACACACACACACACACATACACCTGGCCCTGCAGCTGCAGGGCAGACTGGGAAAAGACTGAACACCTGCGGAAAAGACTGGAAAATATGAAGGAAAGAATCAAATGGAGTGCGAACGTTTTGTTACTGTACGGAAGTACATTCCACATATCTGTACTTTACTTGGGATAAATAAATAAATAAATAGAGGGTTCGTTTGGCTTTTACTCCATTCCATTTTACTGCTATGATTTATAATTACCCCCCCCCCCCCCCCCACAAAAAAAACAAAAAAAAAAAACAAAAAAAAAAACACACACACACACACACACACACACCATTAGTCCTCCCTGAAGGTCTGGTGTAACCTTCTATGGTTCAGAGCAGGGTGGTGGGGGTTGGAGGGGTTTTGGCGGGGGGGTGGGGGGTCAGGCTATCCTTCCTGGTGAGTCATCACGCTCATCATCCCCTCACAGATCAACAGCATCTATACATCATTGAAGAAAGACACAGATGAATGTTTCAGACCAGGGTTTTCCAGCCCTGTTCCTGCAGGGCCCGGGTCCAGCACGTTCCAGCTCTCTCCCTGCTTCAACACACCTGAATGTAACGATTCTGTCCTCACCAGGCGCCGAGCAGGGCCTGATGAGCCTCAGTGCAGCAGGTGTGCAGGAACAGGGAGAGAGCTGGAACGTGCTGGACCCGGGCCCTGCAGGAACAGGGACTCTGCAGGAACAGGGACTCTGCAGGAACAGGGACTCTACAGGAACAGGGACTCTACAGGAACAGGGACTCTACAGGAACAGGGACTCTACAGGAACAGGGGCTCTGCAGGAACAGGGGCTCAGCAGGAACAGGGACTCTACAGGAACAGGGACTCTGCAGGAACAGGGACTCTACAGGAACAGGGACTCTACAGGAACAGGGACTCTACAGGAACAGGGGCTCTGCAGGAACAGGGGCTCAGCAGGAACAGGGACTCTACAGGAACAGGGACTCAGCAGGAACAGGGACTCTACAGGAACAGGGACTCAGCAGGAACAGGGACTCTACAGGAACAGGGACTCTACAGGAACAGGGACTCTGCAGGAACAGGGACTCTACAGGAACAGGGACTCTACAGGAACAGGGACTCTACAGGAACAGGGGCTCTGCAGGAACAGGGGCTCAGCAGGAACAGGGACTCTACAGGAACAGGGACTCTACAGGAACAGGGGCTCAGCAGGAACAGGGACTCTACAGGAACAGGGACTCAGCAGGAACAGGGACTCTACAGGAACAGGGACTCAGCAGGAACAGGGACTCTACAGGAACAGGGACTCTACAGGAACAGGGACTCTACAGGAACAGGGACTCTACAGGAACAGGGACTCTGCAGGAACAGGGGCTCTACAGGAACAGGGACTCTACAGGAACAGGGACTCTGCAGGAACAGGGACTCTGCAGGAACAGGGACTCTACAGGAACAGGGACTCTACAGGAACAGGGACTCTGCAGGAACAGGGGCTCTACAGGAACAGGGACTCTACAGGAACAGGGACTCTGCAGGAACAGGGACTCTGCAGGAACAGGGACTCTACAGGAACAGGGACTCTACAGGAACAGGGACTCTGCAGGAACAGGGACTCTGCAGGAACAGGGACTCTGCAGGAACAGGGACTCTACAGGAACAGGGACTCTGCAGGAACAGGGACTCTACAGGAACAGGGACTCTGCAGGGCTCGGAGTGACGTGATGCCACAGTGAGCGGAGAGTAGAGAGCGGGGAGCGTCGAGGTTTTTCGCATATTTGTACCAGCGATAAAACTCGGGCGTCTAGCGCAGCACGATTTCATTTGTCGAGCGAATGAATTTGCGTTCACCACTTCTGGTGGAAACTCTTAATTTAATGGATTCATTTACTTGAACTAGTTTGCTTCATTACGATACATGGATGTTAGGGTGTTTTACTCCTATTTCAGTATGAAGATGAACATTTGAACGTCATTTTTTTAAACAAACTGCATTACACTTTGACAGTAAAACAATAAAAAAATATAACAACAATAACAATAACCTTTTAAATTTCCCTTTGGGATCAGTAAAGTATCTATCTATCTATCTATCCATCTATCTATCTGTCTATCTATCTATCTATCTATCTATCTATCTATCTATCTATCTATCTATCTATCTATCTATAACAATAACAATAACAATAACAATAATAATACGTTTATTTCGCTTTTACAAGATACTCAAAGTAGCTTTACAGGGTATTTGAGCTAAAAACACAGAGAAACAAACAGTAAAAGCTGTCTGGAACAGACAAGTTTTCAACAGTGATGAGAGTAACTGCATTGAAATATTTTTAGTAACGAGTAATCCTATTACTTTTCCAGCGTTCCAACGCCACGGCCGTGACTGACGTTCCAGCAGGGGGCGGAGCAGGAAGTGTGCTGCAGAAAGAAGGAGCCGATTGGTGCACAGTGTGTCACGTGGCGTGATAGAGCTACAGCCACAAAGCCACACCACTCAAAGCTAGTACACACATCTGTTGACATAAGTTTATGTTGACCGAGATCTATGTGGACAGATCTCGGCGGTGAATGGAGAAACGCTCTACGGTTCCAAATCAAATTGGTGTTTTTTCTCATATTATCACACAGAAACTTCTGAATCATTTAGATTAATGCAGCGTTTCCTGTTTGTAATTTATTCTGTCAAGTGTCCATCATTAACCTTTAAAAGGAGGACTTCTTCCTTGTTCATGTGGAACTGTTGGGTTTTATCTGGATTAGTCTCTAGAAATAACTGTAACTTGGCCCTGCATGAATAAAGCTGTAGTGGAGTGAATGGTGAGCTGTTACACATATCAGAATGTCGTGACGAATCAGTGAAAGTGCATCCTGTGGAATAATGATCATGTTTACATTAAATGCTTTATAATAAAATTAGATATGATGCACTTTATTGTGTTTTGTAAAAAAAAACAAAAAAACAATGTTACTTAAAAACTGATACATTGTAGCCACTCCTCAGTCGGGACGTTCTAAATGACGTCACTATCTAATTTGCATAGCGGATCATTTGCATATCTAGGTCAAATTGGATGGTGACATCATTTATAGAAGTAAGAAGTAATAACAAGTAAAGAAATTTAGTATAAACAAATTAAAATCATTCCAGTCCTGGGAGGACGTCTCAGACACTGAAGAAGACCAAGTAATACGTGACGGGGAGGACGATGGCCATCCTGAGGCTGGGGGGGTTGGGGTGTGTGCGTGTGTGTGTGTGTGTGTGTGTGTGTGTGTGTGTGTGTGTGTGTGTGTGTGTGTGGAGCAGGCTGCTGTCAGTGATCACAGAGCTCCTGGATGAGAGGGTTCAAAGGTCACAGTGGATGGTCGGTTGTTATTCGGAGACTCGTCATCATGTGTCATGAAGTACAGGCAGCCTGCGATGCCAGGGTTGAGTGGAGCTGCAGCCTGCAGGGAAGCTCCAGGCTGTTGATGCTACACAGCATGTGATCGCCTCTTTCAGATGTGATCAGCGGCCTCATGTGTCCTGAGATATCAGCCCTCTGGTTTCATCTCCTCTTTGCACTTTGCAGGTTCCTGTGACCTCCTCCTCCTCCTCCAGCACCCTGTGGGTCACGTCTGATGCATTCATGGACATGGAGCTGATCCAGAGCGGAAGCAGGGGACGTTCAGAGTGAGGAGGCTGCCGGGCTCCGGGTCTCTGAGCTCCTGCTGAAGCAGACACAGCGTACCGAGAAACCAGCAGGAAGTGCTGGAAACGCAGTCCGTGTATCAGCAAGAAACACACAGCAACCTGCACTATTTATCCCACTAGTGTGCATGTGAATGCTTTTGTTATTAACCTTTTTCTTTCATTCGTTAGAAATGATATTTCTCTTAGTTTTTGGGATAATTTCCTTAATACACAAATACATTTTTGAGTGGAGACACGGCAGGTTTCACTTTATGTGACTGTGTAGAAACTGAAGAGGGACCCTGTGTTCTGGACTCCATACAGGCTGCGATGAGAACAGCACGCCGTCTTTAATCCCATCAGGATCTGTTTTTACTGTCAGATCAGACGTTTTGTTTCCACAGAATAATCTGATAGAATAGAAGTTACAACATTCCCAACTCTTTTAGTTATTAATATTAACGAGTCTTTCGAGAATAGAGGTTTTTGATAAATCGGTCAAACAGGAAATGAAGAAAACAAACCTCTTGAGTCTCAGGAGACTCAGATCAGCGAGATTCAGGTAACATGTAAAACATGTAAAACATGCAGGAAGCGGCTCTGACAGCCCTGAACAACACACGCTCGTGGAAGATGTCCTCAAGGTCACCACGTGGAGCACAACCTCGTCTAAACTTCAGGTCTACCCCCTCCACCCCCTCCACCCCTCCACCCCTCCCTACACGAACAATAACTCCCAGTGAAGTGAGAAGTTTGAACTCATACATGCACTGCAGATCCATCTCCACAAGGGGGCAGTGTTGGATCATCACTGTTTTCACTCCATCCGGAGGTTCAGTGATCCGGGCAGGGTGAGGATGAGGAGCTGCAGGTAAACAGAGGAAGAATCAGCTGATTGCTGCATATTTCCCGTGTGTCCAGCGACAGAGTGAAATGACTGATTCCTGAAACGGGAGAACGAAGACCAATCGCGAAACATTTCAGTTAAAACGATTCAATAAAACTACAGTCATCTGATGATCAGTGTGGGAGGATTCTACCAGAGAAAGACCTTTAAAAGAGTGATAGTGGCGGAGTGGCATGGGGAGCAGTCTGCGTTTTCCAGGTTAAACGATTTAACTTCAGACAGACTTCCTCATTCCGAACACACTGATGAGACAAACACACTGCTGCTGAAAGAGCGGTGAAGTGATAAATAAATAAATAAATAAATAAATAAATATATGATAAAAAGCATATACTAGTAAACTGAAGAGACAAAGAAAAGGGAGTGAGTAAAAACAGATTGAATGTCAGGAACACGAAATTAAATAAATAAAGCTTAAAAGTAAAACTAGAATGTGGCTCTCAGAGCGCAGACCTCCGCCACAGCTCACATCAGTCACCAACAACCAGAAGAACACCAGATATAATAAAACAACATTGTGATCGGGGTGTGATCGGAGCAGAGCGCTGCAGCGTGCAGTACCTCTGTCTCTCGCCCTCTCTCCCTGTGTGTGTGTGTGTGTGTGTGTGTGTGTGTGTGTTTATCTGAAAAGGAAAACTGAAAAGCAACATAATTTATGATATTTTACTTCATTTTAATTTGAAAATTGACCGGATTCTCTCGTATTTTCCGTTCCCGACTTCCTGTGTGGTGTGATCTGCTCTGTCCAGCTTTAACTGGCGGTCCACAGCGCGAGCCGCTACGCCTCCTGTATGAACCGTCAGAGAGGTTAACAGAGGCGCCGATCTGACAGTCGGTGCTCGGCGCTTCCGCCTCCATGCGCAGTGCGTCCTGTGCACCAGGTGTTTGTCCCCCCTGTCGGCGGGCCTGGCCAACCATGTGAAAGACTCCCTATCTCTCAATGATAAAGAATGCTTTAAAACATTCCTGGATCCAGACAGTGATCCGGATCATCACCAAAATGTAATGGATTCTAAGTTAGCCCAAGACCCACCTTTCCACTAAGTTTCATTGCCATCCGTCTATTACTTTTTCCAGGATCTTGCTAACAAACCAACCAACCAACAAACCGACGTGATTCCATGACCTCCTGGCGGAGGTAAAAAGTGATTACATTAAAATGATAAAATGAAATATGATTGAAAAGTTTATTTTTCCAAATCAAACTTCTCCACGTCACAACACATTTTCAGTAAGAATAAATGTGTAAGAAGGATCCAGCAGCTGGCTGTACTGACAGTCTGATAACGGACTTCTTTAAACGCTGCGTAATCACAACGGAAAACTTCAACTCTAAAGTCTGTTCTACAGTAAAACACCACACTTTACATAAGTTTAGGCGTGAAAAGGTGGTACGGATATTATTTAGAAATGTTGCTTACACACAGAGCAGGGCGAAACATGCACGAACCACTTTGTCTGCAAACGCTGGGATTTATTAAAACAAACTTGTCAGAATAAAACACACTCTTCAACTTTGAGCACAAACTTTCTGGAGAGGGAAGAATCTGACAGAGCAGTGGGGACAGATGAGACTTGTTGACAGGAGAGTGTCAGGACCAGGACTCTTCAGGGACAGTGTCAGGACCTGGCCTCTTCAGGGACAGTATCAGGACCTGGCCTCTTCAGGGACAGTATCAGGACCAGGACTCTTCAGGGACAGTGTCAGGACCTGGACCTTTCAGGGACAGTGTCAGGACCAGGACTCTTCAGGGACAGTGTCAGGACCAGGACTCCTCCTGGCAGACGGGCCTGTGGGGACGGGTCGGTGCAGACGTGGGTGTAGCCGGAGGTTATTACCCAGCTCCCCTCGTGTTGTGTTCAGGGAGTCTGGTTAGCGTCACATGGCTGTGTGGGGGCGGGGCCAGGCTCAGGTGGGGAACTGAAGGTTCCGCCCCCTGACCTCTGCCTCTCTGTGTCTTCCTGAGCTGCTGTCTGCTGCAGTGCCTGTGAGCAGAGGTGTGGAGCGCCCTCCAGAGGCTGAGGCAGTGCAGTACAGAGCAGTGAGCAGAGAACCTGGAGCCAGCAGCTGTCCTCCAGTCTGTCCTGCAGTCTGTCCTGCAGTCTGTCCTCCAGTCTGTCCTCCAGTCTGTCCTCCAGTCTGTCCTCCAGTCTGTCCTGCAGTCTGTCCTCCAGTCTGTCCTCCCTGTCCTGCAGTCTGTCCTCCCTGTCCTGCAGTCTGTCCTCCCTGTCCTGCAGTCTGTCCTCCCTGTCCTGCAGTCTGTCCTCCCTGTCCTCCAGTCTGTCCTGCAGTCTGTCCTGCAGTCTGTCCTCCAGTCTGTCCTCCAGTCTGTCCTGCAGTCTGTCCTCCAGTCTGTCCTGCAGTCTGTCCTCCAGTCTGTCCTCCAGTCTGTCCTGCAGTCTGTCCTGCAGTCTGTCCTCCAGTCTGTCCTCCAGTCTGTCCTGCAGTCTGGCGCTGGATAGCCTCTGCTGGCTAAAGCCTGCTGGCCTCTGATGAAGAGGGGCGGGCGGGGGGGTATTGGGGCTGGGGGGGGGGGGGGGTTATTCTTAAAGCTAGGGTCGGCGATCTTGGAAAACTAGCATGTAGCACGAATGTAGCATCTCCCCACCAGCTCCCACCCCATTGGAGGAGCTCCGTTGGGAGCGGAGACGCAGAGACATTCGCGGCGCTTCCGCCTCCAGTGCGTTCCTGCCGTAACCTGTCCTCAGCACTTTGTTTCTTCGTTTTTCTTTATTTGCACTATGCCAAGTATGGCGCACTCACCGGTAAGTAAAGCCCCAAACATTCTTCTCCACCATTCTGCAACGACGCTCCGTCCTTCTACGCGCGCACTGAACCAGGGTCAGTGCACGCCATTGACATGTACGTGCAGGGGGCAGGTCAAACGGCGAAGGGATTTAATTGGTTTAAAACAAGCTGTCCCGGCAAGACGATTGGTTGCTGTTTTTCCCGTTTTACTCCTGCTGTAGATAGCGGATATTTTCCAAACTACTTTAAAAACACGCTATGAATTGCTTCCCATCGGGTCATAAAGATCATTTTAACCAGTATTTAAAAAAATGAATCTCATTCAGATCAGCAACCCGAGCTTTAAGGTCGGGTCCTGAGTGAGACGACAGGGTCTGGTGTGTTCTGTGTTCATTTAGGACTCTTCCTGTGAAGCTCATCGCCCTGCTGGTCTCATGGCATTTCAGCATTTTGCCTCTGTGTGTTTGTGTGTGTGTGCGTGTGTGTGCATGTGCGCGTGTGTGTGTGTGTGTGTGCGTGTGTGTGCATGTGCGTTCTCGTATTTCTATCCTTGTCGGGGCCAAATGTCCCCACAAGGATAGCAAAACGTGGAACGACGTGCCTTGTGGGGACCTTTTTCCGGTCCTAAGTAGGAGAAACAGTGTTTTCTTGACCATGTTGTTGTTACTGAAAAAAGTAAAAGTGCAAAAACATTTCTTTAGGGTTAGGCTTTGTTGTGGTGTGGGTTAGGGTTAGGGTAAGGGTCAGGGTTAGGGGCTAGACATGAATGGGAGTCAATGGACGGTCCCCACAAGGATAGAAATACAAGACTGAGCGTGTGTGTGTGTGTGTGTGTGTGTGTGTGTGTATGGCAGCCCACATCTTAGTCTGATAGTCTGTTCTGCTTCTATTTAGCATTGGGTTAGCTTCCTGCTAGCTTGCTCATAGCGTTGGGCTGCAGTGGGTAGTGGGATGCTCTGTCCTTCAGTGGCTTGTGGCCCCTGGTTTGATTTCTTTGTATATATTTTTTTTTTTGCTTGAGCTGTGTTGGTTTGGCGGGTCCACAGGTCACTAGCAGACACCTTGGAGCGCCCAACTGCTTTATTTTGTCCTTTTTTTGAAAAAAAAAATTGATTGTCTAAATAAAAGGTATAATGGACGATGTTTTAGCCAGTGAATGATGTGAGTCTCACCTATTGGTCCTCCAACATGTCCATCACGCTGGAGAAATGTTTGCATCACGCCGTCAAGCGGCTCGTAGGAGCAGCAGAGCAGGTAGGATGGTCTGGAGCATGAGCGTTTTTCAAAAAGCGGGTAACAGATGTTTGGCTTCGACTCTTTCGAGAAAATCGTCCATTATACCTTTAAGATGTCCTTCCTCTAGGGCTGGGCGATATATCGAATTCATTTGATTAATTCGGTTTTATATTTTAATGAACCGGCCGTGACCACACGTGCTCCTAGTGTGACTCTGTTGAGGGAACCCTCCAGGAGACAGCGTTCCATAGAGGATCACTTCTCTGGGTGGCGTTGTCGGTACAGTGTCTCTCCAGGTGTGAAGTCCTCGAGACCCTGCTGCTGCTGCTGCTGCACGGCTTTAGAAACAGATGGAGTTTTGTTGTGCAAACTTTTTCTGCTAGTGAGCAGAAGAGAACCTTTATCATGGATCCTCCAGTGTTTGATGAGCGAGGCTCCTGTACACTCCGGAACACTCCGGAACACATTTTGAAAAACCACTCTAACTGCTGTTCAGCTGGAACACTGACGTGACAGACACTGAGGTTGGAGACAGGACTGTCTCAGTCGCTTCAGTCGTCCTCCTCGTCTCTCCTCCTCCTGCAGGTGGGGTACAGACTTCTGCTTCGTCAGCGTCACCAACATTTAGAAAAAGCTTGAAGCTGCATTTTAAAACAGTTCAGAGCAAATCAAAGCCAAACGACTGACTCTGTGTAGACATCGCTGTCCCCCCTCTGTCCTCTGTGTGTCCTCCCTCTGTCCTCTGTGTCTCCTCCCTCGGTCCTCAGTGTGTCCTCAGTGTGTCCTCCCTCTGTCCTCAGTGTCTCCTCCCTCTGTCCTCAGTGTGTCCTCTGTCCACTGTGTCTGCGTCCCAGTGGCGAGCAGTGACCTGTTACAGTGGTCATGCTGAAGTGTCAACTACAGCCAGCGCCCAATTTTTGGGTATTTATTTATTAATAAAAACACGTCATATGTTTTTTACGGAGCCCCGGAGGTGTTAGGCTGCAGAATATTTTATTAAGGCGAGGGCACGCCTTCCATAGTGTGGGTACGCGTTAATAAAGCGCTCCCTCCACGCTATATAATAGTGAAGGACCGGGATAAATAAAGCGTTCCCTCAACGCCACTAGCGGAACAAATCAGACCATGTGTTGCCGGTGTCACCGGGCCGGCGGCGGGGCAAATGACTGGGCCTTTTAATCCAAACAATAAAAGTCATAATAACATCATTACACAACATACACCCGCAGCAAGCAGGACTTACAAGCTTCGGCACCACGGAGAGCGAGTATGTCACGATGAAACATCACTTTCAACGCCGTCACCCGACACATGTTGGTGTGTTCACGGCATTTTCAGACTGGTGAGTTCCGTTATATTACTAGCGTGTTGCGGTGTTAGCAGTGTTAGCTGGTTGCTAGCGTTAGCCATGCTAGCTCAGGGCAAACACTCTCTCGCTCTTTCCTCCACTTTCCTCCAGTTGTGAGCATGCGCGTTGGCAGATAAGCTGCTTCACTGACAGCTTCTTTGCCATTCAAAATGCTCATGTGCAGTAAACACAGCCCCGAGCGCGGGGACTACTCAATATCGCAGTGCGCATGCACGAAACAAGCTGTCAGCTTTCCAGCTTTTCGCAAAAAAAAAAAAAAAACGGGACAGATAAGGCAGGAATTTCAGACCAAAACAGTAGAACAAAGGTATTGCATTATAGAACACACTGACAGATGAATATTTTCAATTATTTTATTGAAGGGCTTGGGCATGCACTGCATTTATAGCTTATTATGACCGCTCGGCCTGCTGCGTCCTCTGGCCGTCCCCTCAGAGACCTCTGCAGCCTCATGCCGTTTTCACGGTGAGGATGTTTCCGGAGGTGGCGTCAGGTCAGGCGTGTTGTCCTCTCCTTTCACAGAATCAAGGTTTTAATGGTTTTCAGAGTTTCTTTCATCTCTTCTCTCACACTCTCACTTCATCAGTGCGACTCGCAGACACCAGGATGTTCAGGGGAAGGCCTGGAGCAGGATTCCTGCTGAGATGGCTGAGCGGCAGGCGGTCCAGCAGGAAGTGGCGCTCTGTTGGTGAGTGTTCTCCACAGGGGGTCCTGGACAGAACACGTCCCAGCGGACTGCAGGTGTGTCTGCGGGTGTGTGGCTTTTCTTCGGGACCTCCGGCTTCTTCCCTGAAGACATGGAGCTGTCTGAGTTCAGCTGTGGTGCTGACCTGTGCAGGATGCTTCCAGAGGTTTCCTGAGCAGGATGCTTCCTGTGTGGAATCCTTCCGATGCTTCCTGAGCAGGATGTGGATGTCGGCGCTCAGCAGCTCCATCCTGACTCCGTTCAGGTGGGAAACAAGCGGAGCTGCAGGGTTAGTTTGTCCAGACTGCAGCGATGGCTGTCTCTGAAGGAGAGCAACATGAGCTGACGACAGATGAGCCACGTCTTCGAATGGCTGCAGATTGTTAACAGATCCAGAAATACAGCGATTCTCTGCAGCCACACATTCCTCTCTGGAAACATTCCTTATTCTGTTGTCATCTGGGCAGCTCAATATAAGTTTTTTATGGCTATTATAAACGGCCATTGCTGAGGGTTGCTGACCTCGTTGCTGATGAAGAGTTGCTTCCATCACCCTGCAGGCGTCTTTCAGGAGAGGCTGTGTGTCAGCGGGGGGTCGGACGCCGCTGCGTCCAGCTCCACCTGCTCTGATAACTCTTAAAAAATGAAAACCAACCCAGGTTTGTTCAAGGATTCCTCATTTTTCAATATATTCAGCATGGCTCGTCTGTATGAATTGAAATTTCAGTCGTTTGTCCTCACGGTGGTGCAGTGGTTCACTTCTCACCTCACAGTGAGGACATCCGGGTTCAAACACCAGCCGGGGGCTTTTTACCAACGATAAATCAGTGATTTCAATCAGAGCTCTGCTGAACTGATCACATCTTGAAATAGATAATCGCCAAGAAAGAGAAGTTCTTTTAAGTTTGATCAGAAAACAAAAAACACTGAACTTCAGCTTGATTTAAATCTGATGCATCAACATCAACATTTCTGCTTCCTGTTGCTAATGCTAATGCTAATGCTACCGCTAATGACTGATACACCACTCTATAGTCACTTCTTCTTCCTCAGTCACAGGTGTTCTTGTCAGAGCTGAGTTTAACCAGCTCAGAAGCTGCTGACTGAGCTGAAGGCCTGGGGATGAGGTGAGTGTGAGAGCGCTCCGCTGAGCACGACGTGAAGCCAGATCCAAACCCTGATCTGCTGAGAAGTGGGTGATTTCCTGGATGAAACGGCCACAGGAAGCAGACGAGTGGCTGTCCGAGCCGAGCGGAGGACGTCTGGTCACATGGAGTGCGTCCTCTCATCCCGCCAGGTAAAGCTCTGGAAGCCGCCGCCGTTTCTGCGAGCCTGCACTGAGACGAAGGCGTCCCGCCGCTCATTCAACTCCCCGTCACATCTGCACATCAAGGCGCACGCAGCCGGCGAAGCGGTGCGTTTACTCCTGTCTGAAATGTTTTATTCAGGAAGAGCCGTCTGCGCCCGGCGGTTCGTGTGTGAGCGCGTTCTCGCCTTCCTACCCTTGTGAGGGCCGGGCGGAGGATAGCGCGGACACTCCTCACTTCTTAAAGGGTTTAGTTCGGGATTAGACGTGGGATTGTCAGTCGGGATTAGGGGATAAAAGTGAAATTAGTTTAGCATTAGGATTTCAGTCAAGGGTGAGGTAAGAATGGGTGTGAAAGTGTGGCGAAAAGCCATTATTATCCAACGACAATGGTCTAAATCAGAGTTTAAATGGATGCAAACACTTCATTAGGGAGCAAACACTCCCTCAGTTCAACTCATTGTGTTGCAGCGAAAAGCAGGAGATGTCCAGCAGGAGTCATGCAGGGGAGGGGCCAGAGAACATCCTTCAGGAGAGGAATTTCACAAACAATCAGGCATAATGACGGCGTTTAAGCGGCCGGCGGAACATCCTCGTTTTGCTCGAAGCTCAGAGTCGATGTTCTCAGACTCTCACACTTCGCCGGATGCCTGCAAGGTAAAGAGATCAATCTGCGAGTGTACGCCGTGGCGTGAGAGTGGCTGGCAATAAACAGGCCATTTCTAGTTTATGGCCAAAAAGTAAGGCGACGCACAGCAGCAGCAGCAGCAGCAGCAGCAGCAGCAGCAGCAGGGCCGGAGACCGGCGGTCCAGAGGCGGGACGCCACCGTGGAACGACAGGAGCTCAGCCACTCCCTCAACGCCGCTGATCAAACGTCTCGTCTTCAGAAACAGCTCCAGCTGCGGGTCTGTGCTGCTCTGCCATGCTGCGACGCTAACGGCTGCAAACGTTTATCATTCACTTTTTCCACTTTAAGACTTAAAAACACTCCAAACATTCTTTTCATCACTTTCATAATGTGTACCAAAGACAGTTAGAAAAAAATGTTTTGAAAGAACTTTCAGGATCAGCCTTGGAGTGAAAATGTTAACTTTCCAGAGTACGAATGAACATCCGATAAAGAAGTGATTTCCATCCACGGACGCTGTGTGAGGTCTCCGCTGACTGAGACCCTCCGACACAGAACCAGCCGTGAAGCCACTCCTCACCTTCAGCCCACCGCAGTAGCAGTACGCAGCACCGGGCCTAAAGCTGTCTGTGAAAACATGTTTCTATCTTGGACTTGTGAACAAACCTCTCAGACACTGAAGGCTCTCTGGCAGGGAAAACGCTTTATTTTGCTTGAATTAATAACTTCCATCTATTTGGGTCAATATCCATGAATTCAGCAAATGCATCCGGTTATGAGTTTCTCGCTGATCAGAGGGATAATTACAGCTATCATGCTACCAAACCTCCAAAACAAATCCTCCAAACGGCAGGATCAGTTGGCTCCCTTCAAAACAAAAAACCAAATGAAAGCAGCACAGACGTCCTCATTCGTTCCCCGAAGAGTTTAGTTTGAAGATGCCAAAAAACCCGAACCGTCCTGAAAGCTGTTTAAAGGAGAGTCCGACGGGGGGGGGGGGGGTGTTGACGGTTTGTTCTGTGTTCAGCGTGTGGAGAAGCCAGCAGCATCAAAGGAGGTCATGAAGAACAGAACGTCCTGTCTGAGAGACAGGGAGTGTCCCACTTCACAGGACGGTGAGACACGGAGCAGCTCAGCCCAACACACTGACCTCAGGCCGAGCTGGAGGACGACGGACGGAGCTGTGGGGGGACGGTGGACGGAGCTGTGGGGGGACAGTGGACGGAGCTGTGGAGGGACGGTGGAGCTGTGGAGGGACGGTGGACGGAGCTGTGGGGGACGGTGGAGCTGTGGGGGGATGGTGGAGCTGTGGGGGACGGTGGACGGAGCTGTGGGGGGACGGTGGAGCTGTGGGGGACGGTGGACGGAGCTGTGGGGGGACGGTGGAGCTGTGGGGGACGGTGGACGGAGCTGTGGGAGGGACGGTGGACGGAGCTGTGGGGGGACGGTGGACGGAGCTGTGGGGGGACGGTGGACGGAGCTGTGGAGGGACGGTGGACGGAGCTGTGGGGGGACAGTGGACGGAGCTGTGGAGGGACGGTGGACGGAGCTGTGGGGGGACGGTGGACGGAGCTGTGGAGGGACGGTGGACGGAGCTGTGGAGGGACGGTGGACGGAGCTGTGGGGGGACGGTGGACGGAGCTGTGGAGGGACGGTGGACGGAGCTGTGGGGGGACAGTGGACGGAGCTGTGGGGGGACGGTGGAGCTGTTGGGGGATGGTGGACGGAGCTGTGGGGGGACGGTGGAGCTGTGGGGGGACGGTGGAGCTGTGGGGGACGGTGGACGGAGCTGTGGGGGGACGGTGGACGGAGCTGTGGGGGGACGGACCCTGTGGTTGGAGAGAGCTGGTCTGCTGCATGCTGTCTGAGCTCAGCTCTTGGCAGGACTGTCCACAGGCTGCAGCGTGTCTCTGCTGGGGACTGGATGCTGTTACAGTAAAGAAGACGCTGACGCTGAGACATGGTCCAGGATTTTCTCCAGTGGAACTGTTCCTCAGCACCGTGGCGCCACAGTCGCCCTGTGAGAGTCTGCAGACGATCAGAGTTCTCCGGTGACGGTACTGAGGACAGAACATCTGTCCCAGCTTGGTGTGTCCTCAGTCCTCATCGGTCTCCTGTGAAGTTTAGCCTGAACAAGTCGACCGCAGTGAGTCACCAGGCGCGGCACGCAGCGTTAGCCGTTAGCATTAGCCGTTAGCATTAGTCTCCATTGTAATGAGCGGCTGTGTTCACACTGGATGCAGTTTCACAGCAGAAAGACACAACGCTGCCACAGAAGACAGACAGTCAGTCCATTTTCTCCACAGCAAACGACACAGAGGACTGAGGAACGAAAGACCAGGATTTGGGAGGCCATGGAAAACCGGTGCCGCTCCTCCAAAATAAAACTCTTCTTCCGGTTGTATCGGCACGTCTCCTCTCCCAACTGTTGAGCTGTTTAGTTTTGGTTTTCTCAACCATGGACAATTAGCTTTTTATTGCAGAAGCTAAAAATGTAGAGCCTTCTCCCGGCGGCTGGAGTCCTGCTGGACCGGCCGTCTGTCCTCAGTGAAGACTGCAGCTGACGTCCAGCGGAGGACGCAAAGCTCTGCTGCAGAGGACGACACACATGAACACCTTCCGAGTAAAACGGGGGAAAGTCAGGTTTACTGCAGTAAGTCAGGTTTACTGCAATAAGTCAGGTTTACTGCAGTAAGTCAGGTTTACTGCAGTAAGTCAGGTTTACTGCAGTAAGTCAGGTTTACTGCAGTAAGTCAGGTTTACTGCAATAAGTCAGGTTTACTACAGTAAGTCAGGTTTACTGCAGTAAGTCAGGTTTACTGCAGTAAGTCAGGTTTACTGCAATAAGTCAGGTTTACTACAGTAAGTCAGGTTTACTGCAGTAAGTCAGGTTTACTGCAGTAAGTCAGGTTTACTGCAATAAGTCAGGTTTACTACAGTAAGTCAGGTTTACTGCAGTAAGTCAGGTTTACTGCAGTAAGTCAGGTTTACTGCAATAAGTCAGGTTTACTACAGTAAGTCAGGTTTACTGCAGTAAGTCAGGTTTACTGCAGTAAGTCAGGTTTACTGCAGTAAGTCAGGTTTACTGCAATAAGTCAGGTTTACTACAGTAAGTCAGGTTTACTGCAGTAAGTCAGGTTTACTGCAGTAAGTCAGGTTTACTGCAATAAGTCAGGTTTACTACAGTAAGTCAGGTTTACTACAGTAAGTCAGGTTTACTGCAGTAAGTCAGGTTTACTGCAGTAAGTCAGGTTTACTGCAGTAAGTCAGGTTTACTGCAGTAAGTCAGGTTTACTGCAGTAAGAAGGCCTGGTCCTCAGAGAGCTGGTCTGCTGGAGGCAGAACATTCAGGATCCTGTCAGGTGGAAGCAGCTCCGTCTCAGGTGACCTGCAGGAAACACTGATCCTGCTGCAGTTTACCCGTCAGGCCACTAGCTGGAGCTGTTCTCACGTGGTTTAACAGGTCGGTCTGCATCTGCCTGCTCCTGTTCTCCATCTCCCTGCTGTGAAGCTGCACTCAGTGCCGTGGTCCAGATGACGGAGAAGTTCCTCCACCCTTCCTGACCACGAGGCACACTGAGCAGAGGAAGTGTTTCCACTGTGATCAAGGAAACATGGCGGCCGCAGCCACGATGCCCGTGGAGCTTCTTCAGGTGAACCAGTCTGACCAGCACCTCTGAGAGGGAAGACGACACCGTCTGCACCGAACCTTTCTCCATCAAACACTGACGAACGCTTATCTCCAGCTGTCTCTGTGGAGCCTGCCGAGGTCTCCAGAGCCCCCCCTCCCCCCTCCCCCCCCCCCCCCCCCGGGTCAGCTGAAGGTTTCTTCCAGGTCAAGCAGTTTCTATGATTTCTGCGATTCAGCGGCTGATTAGCATGAATCTCGTCCGGAGGTTTGGCGGTCCTGGCCTGAACAGGACTGCAGTCCCTCGTCTATCTGTTGTCGCCTCGTCAGGAAATGTTCAAGGTCAGCAGCTGATAAAGTCTGAAAAGCTGAAGAAACTACCTCAGTGCGGCGGAGCAGCCGTTCATAAAACCCTGCCTGCCAGGCAGACATCTGTCCGGGCTGGGAGTATACGTCGAGCGCTCTCAGTCTCTCGCTCGTATAAAGCGAAGTCATCAGCAGGTTATTTTCTCCCATCTCACGAGAAGCTTTTGCGTTGGGATCGTATGACTAATGACGGTGTCACTTGGTTTCTTAAAAACTCCATTTGGAGCGCGATGCCTCTGAGAGTGAGGCGGCGTTCCGGAGTAATGCAGCGTTTATGTTAAGCCAGGCAGATATAGACACAGATTTTAAATTGTGCTTTCACACCCTGATTGCTGCCTCCTGGCGGTGTTGGGCAGTTTTCTCAGTTAAGCTTTTTTTTTCATTAGCAGTCGCAGCAGATATTTCTCAGCACAGAGGGAGCGGTGAGTGAATGCTGATTTTCTGCAGCACGTGAGCAGGTCGGCGGCCTCGAGGAGGACGGCGCCCCGGGACCCGCGGCTGCTCCGGTGACGGGAGCGTTTGGACGGACTGTGTGTGTGTGTGTGCGTGGGCGGCGTCCGCCCTGCCGTCTGTCCTCACCGTGCTCACCAGCCAGGGTCCTTTAATGAATGACTGTGGAGGGCGGCCGAGCCTCCAGCGGTGAAAGCTGACCAAACACTGAGGCAGATGCGGAGCTTCAGTTTACCGTTAACATCCTGCTGTCTTCAAAACAGGCTCAGAACAAGAGGGCGGAGCTTCCTCTGACCTCCAGCACCACTGGAGGCTGCTGGTCTCAGCTGGTCCGTGGCTTCACCGGCTGCTTTGTGAGATCAGAACGCCGCCGTCCAAAGCTGTCTGAGACCGTCGGGATTGAGCCCTGCAGCTGCGGACTGTGGTGGACTGGCTGGTCCTGGTTAGAGTTCTGCTCTGCAGACGGTCGTGTGGATCAGTCCACATGGAGGACCGCCTGAAAACCTCTCAGTGAGACCAGTCATCCACTGTCCACCACGTGAACAGAACGCCGTCTCCATCCCGCCACCAGCGCTGAGCGTCAGCACACTGATCCCTGGTCTGAGTGACCACACACACACACACACACACACACACACACACACCAGGCAGGCTCTCCAGGACCCTCCTCCATGTGGAGCCGTCAGTGTTGGCTCCTCCAGCGTCTGCAGGATCCTCAGCGTCCTCCAGGCTGGAATTCTCTTCCTGTCGGAGGAGCTCAGAGCTAATCCGACTCCATCTGTCTCAGGAGTTCTGAGCGGCTGTGTGACGGCGCTGCTGGTTAACGCCCAGCTCTCTTCACCAGACCTCACCGATACCTGGACTTCATCATAAACAGATCACCCACTGGGGTTTCTTATAGAAATGCATCTGTTTGTTGACAATCAGTTGTTTCTGAGTTGTGATGAATCAAAAGATGTTTTATTTTTAGTCACATATTCAGAAGCCAGTAAGTTAGAAACACAAAGCTGTACGCTAAAATAATTCAATTTAAGGACTTTTATAAATCAGCACTGCTAATTATTTCCAGCAGGAATCTTTTTCACAGCTACAGAAGGTCAAAGGTCACATTGAGGATGTTATTACAGCAGAGGCAGCTGGAGGTGTGTGGCAGATCCTGATTGTGGCGTATTGATGAAGAACAGAGGCAGTCTGTACGGCTTGATTGCACTGATTCATTTGTTTCTGTGTCAAAGTGTGGCGCCGTGCAAACAGACTCACAACCTCAAATCACTGTCATTGTTCAAAACAGAAGAGAAGAAAAGACACTGAGGCTCAACAGCTCAGATGAGAGTGTTTTAAATCAGATCCGGGCCTCTGCTCCGGAGTCGGACCTGGACCTGCAGGACCAGTGGACAGACCCTGGGTCTCTGCTTCCTCCTGCTTCCAGACTTTATCTGGAACAATGAAATCCACAGGATCACATTGATCACGAGTGTTATCACAGGAGGCTGAGCGCTGCAGACGTTCTCAGGCGTTTCCTCGCTCGGACCTGCTCTCCGGTCTGCCTGCTCTGAGCAGAGGACAGGAAACACCCTGAAGTCCTGAAGAGTCCTGGATCACTGAAAGGCCTGTTGTCACCATGAGGACCCTGGACAGGCCCTGAAAGCCTGCAGGTCCTCTGGGTCTGGTTCTACAGAAAGTCTCCTGTGGGTCTGGTTCTGCAGGTCTCTTCCTGCTGTCCTGTTTGTCTCCTCTTTGCTGATACGAAATTGTTGGATTTCCTCTATGAGAGAGTTTTGAAATGACTGTGACGCATTTAGAAATAAAACTTGATTCTCTTCCTTTTCTTAAAGGTTTCGCTATTTTTTCCACCCAAAAACTGAGTCTAAATACCTTTTGATCAAACAATGCTGGTGATGTGTGTGTGTGTGTGTGTGTGTGTGTGTGTAATGGTGTTATAAGTTATGTTAAAATGCTGTTAAAAACAAATGTGAATTTGTGTAATGTAATATGAGTTCTGTTAAAATGCTGTGAATATGTTAAAATACTAAGGGACAGAATGTTTTAATTCATGAAAGTATTTGGTTAAAAATAACAATTCATGAAAGGTTAAAAAAAGATCTAAAGTGAAATTCATAGTAGTTGATCAAATTATCTGTTATCCATTGCTTTGGTCTCCCAGGCAGACAGCCGGTGTTGAGCCAAAGAGGGTTAATCTGTGTGTTAAACATGATTAATATCTGATATTGTTTTGAAATATGTATTTGTGTGTTATTTGATAATGTTTTCTGCAGTGTTTTTGCTCCTTCAAGTTTATTTCTTTGAGAATTGTTTATGATCAGGTTTTGATTGCTCATGCCTGAGCCCTGTGGAGGGAAACGCGCTGCTTCCGTCCATCCATTAATACACGGGATGTGACTGAGGAAACAGCGTGTCTGTGTGTTTACTTTATTATTCCCCTTCACAGGTGAGAAATGATAATGATGATGCATTTGTCAGATCATATGTGTTTTCTGTTTGTTAAGAAAGACATGTGGAGTAAAACACTGATGTCTGTAGTAACTTTAGGAGTGAAGGAAAAGTTAAATGAAAGTGGATGTGACACTCATTGTTGTTCCTTTCACTGCATGGTGGCGTAAATAGCATTATTTCTGAGCCATATTTGTAGTTTTACTGTGCGATGTTAAGCATTTGAATAATAGATGATTGATAGGAAAATGTGTTTCATGTGTTTATAAATGATATTTTCTGTTAACAGTACAACGTTATTTTTCTGGCAATGTTTGATTTTGAGGAATCCATTAATACACGGGATGTGACTGAGGAAACAGCGTGTCTGTGTGTTTACTTTATTATTCCCCTTCACAGGGGTGTAACATTTTCTTGGAGGCACTGCTGGGATCTGGTGAGACAGGGTCTGACTTCTGCCAGCAACAGACGTCCCCAACTCTCATCCAGTCCCCTTCAACTTACCCAGGCAGGCAGCATCCAGTGGCAAGTACGGTGGTGTTTAAGTGTGAAAGACAAAGAGCATCAGCAATCTGAGGTGAACTTAAAGTACCAGGAGCGCTATTGCCAACGTTTAGCATACAAACTACTACTGAGACTGGCACTGAGTTTTTGCTGCAAGGACAATGGAATCAACTGAGGTCGAGACAGTACAGATGGACATACTTGGACTTTTGTGTACACTATCAGCAGAACATCTAAAGAGATTATGTAATTTCCTCAATATTGCCGGATTGGATTTTGAGCATGTGACAGGAAAGAGCAAAGCATCATTAATCACCATGATAAGTAGCCACCTACAAAGGGAAGAGTTGCAAGAACTTGAGGATATGGGACTGTCAGAGCTCCTCTTCTTTAAGGACAAAATAGCTGAGATAACCATGGCTGACCACTCAACTGAGCCTCAAACACCCCAAAATGAAGAGAAAAATGGAGAGGACATGGCACAAGTCATTAAACCACAAGAAAACAGCTCCCCTCAGTTACAGACACCGCCTTTTGCAGGAAGCACTCACACGGGAAGTGAACATAAGGCTCAGGTCACCACAGTCATCCACAGATCGCCAGCCTCAGGTGCAGGTCAGGTCCCACCCCCCTGGCACAAAGAATTCAAAATTGCAGGACAAATTGGAGAACCAGGACAAAAAGATCGCCTCACATTTTCCAGCTTAGCCCGGCAGATTGAGCACGGCCTCCTCAAGGGTTTTCCTGAGACTGAGATTGTTGATGCTGTCATAAGAGCCATTGTCCCGGGAATGCAGCTGCGCAGTTATTTAGAGGGAAAAAGTGACCTCACACTACCAACACTTCGGAGGATGCTCCGTTGTCATTACCAAGAAAAGAGTGCAACAGAATTATACAAGCAGCTGTCATCTGAGGTTCAGGGCATAAAAGAGACGCCGCAAAACTTCCTTATCCGTGTTCTCGACCTGAGGCAGAAGATTCTATTTGCTTCACAAGAGTCAGAGTCAGGCCTGAGATACGATCGCGTGTTAGTACAGAATATGTTTCTACACTCAGTTATGACTGGTTTGCAGAACGATAATATCAAGCGGGATCTCCAGCCATATTTGGAGCAAGCTGATGTTTCTGATGAACTCTTGTTTGAAAAACTGAATACTGCATGTGCCTATGAAAGTGAGAGACAAAACAAGAAAAAAATGACAACACCACAGCGACCTGTAGCCGTCCACTCCGCTCAGTCTGACCATGCACCTGCTGAAAAGGAGAAAAAGAGTCAGCCGAGTCACAGTAAGAATCAAAGTGATATTCTTTCTGAACTTCAGGAGATGAGAGCTAACATGTGTCTCTTAAAGGATCTTAAAGCTGAAGTGTCTTCCATCAAAGAGTCCATGCAGCAGCCCTCCTACCTACCGTGGCAGTATCCAGATGCAGCAGCTGCACCAGACTGTACTCCACCTCAGCGAGCACCAGCCCATCATGGCCCACCACCCAGACACTGGATTGCTCCACCCCCTGGAGTCCAACACAGCTATCCTCAATTCAACCAAAGGTTTGGCAACCAACGCTCTTTTCACACACCTGCTCCACGCCTCAGAAGGAGATGTTATGCTTGCCAGCAGGAAAATACAGAAAACTGCATTCACTGCTTCAGGTGTGGCAGTAGTGAACACTTTGCAGTCGGTTGCAGGATGGGAAGAGCAGATCAAGTCAGAGGCAGCGCTTTAAACGAGCAAGGGTTACCCCAGCGGGGCAGGGAGTGACCGCTTCATCAAAAGCGCCCCAACTTTGTGCACACTGTGCTGTAAATGGAAAAAATGTGAAACTTAAACAATGCGCAGCATGTAAAGGTGTGTTATACTGTTCTAAGGCATGTCAACATGAACATTGGATAATTCACAAGGATCAGTGTTCAACAACCACATGTGATGCAGTCAGAGCCAAAACACGACAAAGAAAACAAGTCAAAGTTGCTCCACTTGTTGGAAAGAAATATCTTATTGACTGCCAGATTCAAGACCAGCATGTTAGAGCCTTATGGGACTCCGGCTCACAAGTGACTGTAGTGAGTGAACATTGGAAAAGAGAACACTTACCACATGTAACATTGAGGGACATTTTTGAAATCATTGATGCTGATGACACATTAAACCTCACTGCAGCGAATGGGGAAGAGCTACCATATTCAGGATGGATAGAAGTGACATTTAAATTAGCTGCAAACGGACTTCCCACAACAGAGGTCGTTGTTCCCACTCTGGTGATTAAAGGTAACAGTCTTGCTCAACCTATTATTGGCTCAAATGTTATTGAACTGATTCTTGATATTGAACTGCAGCAGAATAACGCCACTGATAAAGAACAGCTTATCAAAACTGTCCAAGCGGCTTTTCCTGGCTTTGGAATGGATCGTGCTGAAGTTTTTGTAAAGCAAGTTACTGCTGAACGGCGATCCCATGAGTATGTAGCCAAGACAACCAGAGAGCGAGTACTCGTCCCCAAACACACAGCTTTAAAAGTAGAGTGCCGTGTTTTGACAGCACCTTTGCAGGAGGACACAACACTGATCTTTGAGCCTAATGTTGACCCACAGTGGCCAGAGGGCCTCGAGTTCACCGATACTCTTGTATCACTGAAAAAAGGGGCAAAACCATTCATAATGGTGGATGTGCAAAACTCAACAGATCATGACATAATGCTCAGAGGCAGAACTGTTATTGGGACAGTGCAGCACGTTCAAGCAGTCTACCCATCAGAGATCTTTGGAAGGTCCTGCCCCTCCCCTCCAGTAACAGTGAGTAATGTGGAAGCAAGGAAAGAACAAACCTCTGGTGATGAATGGGATCCCCCAGTCGATTTGAGTCATCTTAACTCACCTGAGAAAGAAAAAGTTAAGCAAATGTTGAGAGAAGAGTCAGGCTCTTTCTCTACTTCAGATGATGACATCGGCTGTATTGAGAACCTGCAGCTCTCCATATCATTGACAGATACTGAACCTGTGGCCAAAACATACCTGTCTGTACCGAAACCATTGTATCAAGAGATGAAGAGCTACTTACATGATCTCATCGCACAAGGCTGGGTACGCAAATCTAACTCCCCCTACGCATCCCCAGTTGTGTGTGTTCGCAAAAAAGATGGAAGTTTACGCCTGTGTATCGACTATCGTGAGCTAAACCATAAAACTGTACCAGACCGTCAACCCATTCCCAGAGTGCAAGACATCATGGATGGTCTGGGTGGCAACTCATGGTTTTCGCTCTTGGACCAGGGAAAGGCTTACCATCAGGGGTTCATGGCGGAAAAGAGTCGTCCCCTCACTGCTTTCATAACCCCCTGGGGTTTATATGAATGGATTCGAATCCCTTTTGGTCTGATGAACGCACCAGCCGCCTTCCAGCGATGTATGGAAGAATGCCTGGAGGGGATCCGAGATGAGATCTGCATTCCATATCTGGACGACACACTTGTGTTCAGTCAGTCATTTCAAAACCATGTTGAAAATGTCCGAACTGTGCTGAGGCGACTAAGAGAGTATGGCATCAAGCTGAAGCCAGCAAAGTGTGAGATGTTTCGACGAGAGGTTCGCTATCTTGGACGGGTTATTTCATCAGAGGGCAGCAAAATTGACCCTGCTGACACCATAGCTGTCAGAGCCCTAAAAGACAAGCAGCCAACCACTGTGGGAGAATTAAGAGCCATCATGGGCCTCCTGAGCTATTATCGCCAATACATTCAGGATTTCTCTCGAATCGCTGCCCCTCTCTACGACCTCATGAGAGCTCCTGCTGATGTGCAAAAGAGTGACAAACATGATACAAGAAAGAAACCAGTCAAAAGAAAGCACAGTGGCGTACCCTCCAACCAGCCCATTGTATGGACAGAACAGCATCAGCGTTTGCTTGAGGAACTCTTGGACCATCTAGTGGAACCGCCAATACTTGCCTTTCCTGACTTCGAAAAAACCGTTTGTTCTACACACAGATGCTTCCAACCTGGGCCTGGGGGCAGTATTGTATCAAGAACAGGAAGGAAAACTGCGTGTAATAGCATACGCGTCCCGAACCCTCACTGCATCCGAGAAGAACTACCATCTTCATTCTGGAAAATTGGAGTTCCTCGCTCTTAAATGGGCCGTTTGCGAAAAGTTCAGGGATTATTTGATTGGCTCATCATGCACTGTGTATACGGACAACAATCCACTCACCTATGTCCTGTCCACAGCAAAATTGAATGCAACTGGAAGCCGGTGGGTTGCTGAATTAGCAGATTTTCACCTCACCATCCGATACCGACCAGGAAAGGAAAACATTGATGCTGATTGTCTCTCAAGAATGCCTGTCTGTATCGACACTTTGTTGAAAGACTGTACTGAAGAAATGTCATCCCGCTCAGTACAAGCAGTAGTACAGTCAGTTGAGGACCAAAACCCGAATCCAGCGTGGTCCATGGTTCTGTCTGCTCAGTGTAAACACATTCACAAGGCAGAACATCAGCCTCTCTTACCTGCAGAGATTTGTCGGGCTCAAAAGGAAGATAAAAATATCGGCCCAGTGATTGAGTGTCGTCAGTTGAATAAGAGACCTGATAAAAACCAGTTGAAATCATTCAGTATGCAGAGTAAAAGACTAATAACTGAATGGGAAAAACTTACCTCAGATGATGATGGCATCCTGCGTCGAAAAACAGCCACACGAACACAACTTGTTCTGCCAGAAAAGTACAAGGCAACCATTTTGAAGGAGTTGCATGATGAGATGGGACACCAAGGAGTTGACCGAACCACCTCGCTGGTAAGAGAACGCTTCTTTTGGCCCTATATGCAACAGGACATTGAACACTATGTGACCAGAAGCTGTTCATGTTTGAAACAAAAGAAGCCCAGCCGAGAGGTGAGAGCACCCCTAACCAACATTGTCACAACTCAGCCTTTTGAACTAGTATCCATTGATTTTCTACATGTTGACAAGTGTGCAGGCGGGTATGAGTACATATTGGTTGTTATTGATCATTTTTCAAGATTTGCCCAAGCCTACGCCACAACCAATAAGTCAGCCAAAACAGTAGCAGACAAGCTCTTTAATGATTATGCTTTGAAATTTGGATTCCCTCAACGCATTCATCATGATCAAGGAGGTGAATTTCAAAATCAGCTTCTTGCACAACTGAAGAAGACCTCTGGAGTGTTAGGCTCACGAACAACGCCATACCACCCTGAAGGAAATGGACAAGTTGAGCGCTTCAATCGTACACTCATACAGATGCTGAGAACACTGACAGAGAAAGAAAAATCAAACTGGAAAGATTCATTGAACAAGTTGATTTTTGCGTACAACTGTACAAGATGTGAAGTCACCGGTTTTTCTCCCTTTTATCTTCTTTTTGGAAGAACTCCAAGGCTGCCTGTCGACATACTCTTCCGTTTGACACCAGAAACAGGTACACCTGATCACAGAGAGTATATGCGACGATGGCGAGAAGGGATGCAAGAAGCCTATGAAATCACAAAGAACAATGCAAGAAAGTCAGCTGAAAGAGGCAAAAGGAACCATGATTGCAAAGTGAGAAGCTCAGAGTTGGAACCAGGAGATCGCGTTCTGGTTAGGAACTTGACCCCAAGAGGAGGAACTGGCAAGCTACGCAGTCATTGGGAGGAAACGATCCACAAGGTTGTTCGCAGAGTGAACAAAGATGCTCCAATTTATGAAGTTGTACCAGAACAAGGAAAAGGGAGAGATAGCAGGATATTACATCGCAATCTCTTGCTTCCGTGTGATCATCTGCCTTTGGAAGTTCCCCTAAAAGTTGCCAGATCACCAAAGAAAAATGTAAAACAGACAAATGGAGAGACAACCAATACTCAACAAGAGGATGACAGTGATGAGGATCTTGAGGATGACTGGCCTTTTTACCTGCCTCAAGTACTGCCTCAGGATACACAACCAAATGCATGTAATGAAGAGGAACATGTTGTTCAGTCAGCAGACTCTGAACCCACTGGAGCACATGACAAGCAGCAAGAGGAACAGGATAAACTGCCACAGCTAATCGAGGATCAAGGCAGGATTGAGTTTCTGGACAGGGATGAGGCACCGGATGTAATGGAAATTCCTGAAAACGAGCCTGTGCCACCGCCTCTGTCACCTCAACCATGCGAACATCACAGTGACAACGACCAAATACAAGAGCGACCAAGAAGAGAACGAAGACCACCAAAAGTTTTCACCTATAATGAGTTTGGCAATCCAGTTTGCTACAACATGGGACTTCCAGCCAGATCCATGTATAGGTGTGACCCTATGCAACACTACAGAGCCCACCAACCAGAGACTATGTGGTCAAGTTATGCTCAGTTCCCCACGTACCAACCTGTGCTCCTGTACAGGTAACCACACACATTTCATGGACTCTTTGACACACACACACTCACACTCATATGGACTCTTGTGGAGCTGAGTGCACATTCATACTTTCACACATGTTTGAACTTTCTTCATGGACAATTATCCAAGTGAAAGATACATATACACTCACACACTCATGAACTCTTGGAAAGCAGAGTGGCAAATACAAACACACACTCATACACTCATGGACTTTTGAAAAGCAAAGTGTTAATACACACTCATGATGGACTGTTGAAGCAACTTGGAACTGTTATACACATCACATTGCACACACTCAAGGACTTTGAATCTGCTGATTGTCTTTGTACATCATTTTTGGTATATCTGGACTGTATGCTATACAACTGTCTTAATCGTTCAATGTCGAGGACGACATTTATGTTGTCGGGGAGTGTGTAATGGTGTTATAAGTTATGTTAAAATGCTGTTAAAAACAAATGTGAATTTGTGTAATGTAATATGAGTTCTGTTAAAATGCTGTGAATATGTTAAAATACTAAGGGACAGAATGTTTTAATTCATGAAAGTATTTGGTTAAAAATAACAATTCATGAAAGGTTAAAAAAAGATCTAAAGTGAAATTCATAGTAGTTGATCAAATTATCTGTTATCCATTGCTTTGGTCTCCCAGGCAGACAGCCGGTGTTGAGCCAAAGAGGGTTAATCTGTGTGTTAAACATGATTAATATCTGATATTGTTTTGAAATATGTATTTGTGTGTTATTTGATAATGTTTTCTGCAGTGTTTTTGCTCCTTCAAGTTTATTTCTTTGAGAATTGTTTATGATCAGGTTTTGATTGCTCATGCCTGAGCCCTGTGGAGGGAAACGCGCTGCTTCCGTCCATCCATTAATACACGGGATGTGACTGAGGAAACAGCGTGTCTGTGTGTTTACTTTATTATTCCCCTTCACAGGTGAGAAATGATAATGATGATGCATTTGTCAGATCATATGTGTTTTCTGTTTGTTAGAAAGACATGTGGAGTAAAACACTGATGTCTGTAGTAACTTTAGGAGTGAAGGAAAAGTTAAATGAAAGTGGATGTGACACTCATTGTTGTTCCTTTCACTGCATGGTGGCGTAAATAGCATTATTTCTGAGCCATATTTGTAGTTTTACTGTGCGATGTTAAGCATTTGAATAATAGATGATTGATAGGAAAATGTGTTTCATGTGTTTATAAATGATATTTTCTGTTAACAGTACAACGTTATTTTTCTGGCAATGTTTGATTTTGAGGAATCCATTAATACACGGGATGTGACTGAGGAAACAGCGTGTCTGTGTGTTTACTTTATTATTCCCCTTCACAGGGGTGTAACATGTGTGTGTGTGTGTGTGTGTGTGTGTGTGTGTGTGTGTGAGCTGCCATCACTCGGAAGCTTTACCAGTCAACTGTCCTCTTTTTTGGGGTGTTTTATGGCCACCATCAAAAAGGGAGGAGGAGGAGGAAGAGGAGGAGGAAGAGGAGGAGGAGGAGGAGGAGGAAGAGGAGGAGGAGGAGGAGAAGGGGGAGGAAGAAGAAGAGGCGGAGGAGGAAGATGAGGAGGAGGAGAAGGAGGAGAAGGGGGAGGAAGAAGAAGAGGAGGAGGAGGAAGAGGAGGAGGAGGAGGAGGAGGAAGAGGGGAGGAAGAGGAGGAGGAGGAGGAGGAAGAGGAGGAGGGTGGAAGTGTCTCACTGAAGCAGTGGGTTCAGAAATGAAAAACTAGAAGCACTGATGACTTTATAGATTTCTTTCTTCTGCTATTTTATTTAGGATCGGGGGGCAGGAGGATGAGGAAGGGGGGCTGGTCCTTGAGGTGGGGGGGGGGTCAGTATTTCAGACGTCTACAGATAGGAAGTGCGATGTCCTGATAGAGGAGCGAGGCTATAGAGCCGGCAGCCGGTGTTTCCTGGCGGTGTGTCTCTGGTTTTCCCAGCAGAGGATGTATCTGAAGGATCTGCTGCTAACTGAATCACTGCTGCTATCTGCCCCCCGCCCATCAGCAGCCCCCATCAGCCCCCATCAGCCCCCGCCTCCGCCCCCGCCTCCGCCAACCCCCCTATCAGCCCCCGCCTCCGCAACCTGCCCCGCCTCAGGACATCCAGATCTGCATCAAGGTCTCCGGCCGGCGTTATTGAGCGGCCAGGGTCCCCCCGGAGTTAATACAGGGTCGGGATCTACGGCCCACTGTGTGTGTGTGTGTGTGTGTGTGTGTGTGTGTGTGTGTGATTTAATTCCTGCTCTTTTCAGGTCGTTGCTAAGTTACTCTGACACAGGTTCACATCAAGCCTTGTTTTTATTGCTCTGAGAGACAAACACACACACACACACACACACACACGCACGCACAGTCTTGTATTTCTATCCTTGTGGGGACCGTCCATTGACTCCCATTCATGTCTAGCCCCTAACCCTGACCCTTACCCTAACCCTAACCCACACCACAACAAAGCCTAACCCTAAAGAAATGTTTTTGCACTTTTACTTTTTTCAGTAACAACAACATGGTCAAGAAAACACTGTTTCTCCTACTTAGGACCGGAAAAAGGTCCCACAAGGCACGTCGTTCCACGTTTTGCTATCCTTGTGGGGACATTTGGCCCCAACAAGGATAGAAATACGAGAACGCACACACACACACACACACACACACACACACACACACACACACACACACACACACACACACACACACACACACACACACACACACACACACACAGGACAAAGCAGGGGTCCACTGAATGTCGTTTGTCGTTGGCATTTCCCAGTGAGAAGGTGTGAGCAAGCATCTGGCCTCTACACCCGGCCTGGCTGGAACCCGGAGCTGGAACCCGGAGCTGGAACCCGGAGCTGGAACCCGGAGCTGGAACCCGGAGCTCTGAGCTGAGTCCCCCTTCAGGCCCCGTCTCCTCTGGGAGTGGCGTTCCGCTGCTCCTCGTCTTCCTCGCCAGCTGATTCTTTTGCAGCTCCACATCACAGGATCTCAGCTCCGGAGCTGCTTCTGTCTCTACTTCACACACACACACACACACACACACACACACACACACACACACACACACATACACACAAACACACACACACACACACACACACACACACACACACACACACACACACACACACACACACGCTATTCTCGGTGCTACAGATCTTTGAAAGACAGGACTCACACTAATTACACACACACGCTCACACACACCTGTGGCACAGACAGTTCTGGGTTTATTGACACAGATTTTGTGATATCTTCTTTTCTCCGCCGCCCTGGAGCAGGATTTAATAAAATGTGATCTGTGCTGCTAAAAGTGATGAGAAATGACATTTAAAGAAGTGTGTGTGGTGTTATTCCTGTGATCACCCTGGCAGTGTTGAGGAGGAATCATTTAATTCCGCCGTATTATCTGAGCTTAACGGGACGGGGCGGCGCTCGGCGTTAGAACTGCAGCCTCTCCCACGTCGCTGATCGTTTGAATAAAGTTCACTGAACAGTCCCAGCCAGCGGAGGACTCTGAGCGGCTCCATGCTTCCAGTTCCAGAGGCAGTGGAGCAGCCCTGCAGCATGATGGTGCCTCCACCGTGTTTTACAGTGGGGAGGCTGGATGGCCGGAGAAGCTTGTTCTTGCTTCACTTCCAGGAAGCGTCTTCAAGCTTCAGTGAAAAGGAGCTGTTGATAAAAGGAGTTCAGGATCTTCTTCAGGACATTTCCTCAGAGCTCTTCTCACATTAAAGTCAGCAGTACGGCACTACCAGCACCAGCAAAGAGCTCATGTGGTAAATGTAACGTGCTGGAGTACTGCTCTGATCAGCTGATCACTTTATAAAGCCTTCATGGAAACAAGCTGAAATTTCTACTAAGAATTTATCGGGTTGAGAAAAACCTGCCCAGCTGTTGAAGTGATGTTTAAAGTAAAGGATTCAAGCATTGCTTCATTTGATAAGGTTCAGTTTCTCCTTGTGTCTATATTTCTATTTCAGTTCTCCTGATAAAAGGAGCTGTGGTGATGGGCGGAACCGATGCTTAGTGTGCATCAAATAATGACAAAAACTGTCTGAAAATGTAACAAACAGTCTTTTTACTGGTCCATGGTCTGAATCTTGATCTTTCATTAAAAGATGTCCCAGCCCCCTGAGAAGGTCTGGTGAACAGGGCTCCTCCGGTGTGTTCGACCTGCGTTGTGGTGTGTTGTCCTCAGCTCATTTACACAAAGTAGAATCCAACCAACTTTATGAATGAAGTGTTGGTGAAAGCTCGAACCCAGCTGCAGCAGAGCCAAAACCAGGACAAGAACAGCTTCTGTCTGCTCACGTTTCTGCAGGTCTCTGCTATATTTCACATAAAGAAGCAGCAACTGAGAACAAGTAGCAGTAACTGTCAATAATTCCGCTTGAGAACGTCCTCCAGATGTCCCCTGGAAAACACCCAGCAACACGTCTGGGAGTGTCTCACTGGGAGGGTCGTCTCTGCCCACACAGCATCTGGAGGACGACCTGTGTTTTCCCAGAGCCTCCAACATGTGGCTCTCCTCCGAACACCAGCGGTGGACAGGTCCCGAGCGGTGGACGGGTCCCGAGCGGTGGACGGGTCCCGAGCGGTGGACGGGTCCCGAGCGGTGGACAGGTCCCGAGCGGTGGACAGGTCCCGAGCGGTGGACAGGTCCCGAGCGGTGGACAGGTCCCGAGCGGTGGACAGGCCCCGAGCGGTGGACAGGGCTCCCCGTGAGGCCGTTTGGTTTGGCTGTGATGGAGAGAGGCAGCTCCAGCCGAGGCGACGGTGGACGAGTGGACCAGGCGGCGGCGCTGTCAGGACAAAGGAGCCTCCGTCACCTGTTTCCTTCTCCGTCAACAAGGAGCAGCGTCAAACAGCAGGGGCAGGAGGTGTGTGTGTGTGTGTGTCCCTCCTCATGCTGAGCGCTGCGTATATTCTGCTGTGGCAGAATGTGAAAAGTTTCATGAGCGTCTCTTCCTCAGAGTCAAATTAGTTTGTGAAAATCTGTCAGTCTGTCGCTAAGAAGTGTCAGCTGCTTAGCGACAGCAGATCCTGAGCCGCAGGGCCCTGTCTGACACACACACACACACACACACACACACACACACACACACACACACACCCTCGTGCAAACACGCGCATGCAGGCCAAAGCTGTCAGGAACACACACGATGAGACTTGTACGCACTTAAGATATATGCTTGTGTGTGTGTGTGTGTGTGTGTGTGTGCCTGTACTGTAGGCTCACTCTCTGAACACACACACACACACACACACACACACAGCTGTGCTCCCCGTTAAACATCAGCGGGGTGATCTGTCTTCTCCAGTCTCACCTGAGGCCGAGCCTCGGGCGCCGCAGTCTGTCGGCTGTCACTCTCCATCACTCTTCAATCCTCATTCCCTCCGATACACACACCCGGAGCCCGGCTGCGACGACTCTTTAAAGACTTTCCCGTCAACGCGAGTCGTCTGGCGGCGGCTCGGCAGCTGCTCGGTAATGAGGGGACCTTGATGCTGGGAGGGCCCGGCCCTGCGTGATCTCCGTCTCCTCCGTCTTTCTTTCTTTTGTAATTACCTTTTGCCTCTTTTGCCGTCGGTGCCGTGTGAAATTGTGGGTGTCTGGCGGTAAATTGGCGGTTAGAACATCTCAGCTTGTGCAACGTGTCGTATTTCAGGAGGCATGCTCGAACCGTGAGTGGGATCTGATGCCGTCTTTCTTTTGAAGACCAGGCGTCTTCAGTGGAAACGGGGCCTGAATGACCGGGGGACGTCAGCCTCGGCAGTTCTGGTTCTGGTTCTGGACCGTCAGGGTCCAGCAGCCCAGCAGTCGGCGATGCGGGCAGGACGGCTTCTCCCCGGTCAGCGGAGTGTCTCAGGGTCGAATGAACCTGAAGCACCTGAGACCAGTGTCTTGGTCTGGACTGTCCATGTGGGGACGATCCTTCTGACTTTTTGGGTTTTAAGCAGGAGGTGTCAGAAAAGTTCCCACAGGGAGAACCGGCTTGTGGCGGCCAAGCGTTCATAGCGACGTTGTTTTTTTGATCCTTGGATGTCGGCTCTTCCTGTCACTGTGAAGCAGAATTCACCAAGCGGTGGATTGTTCTCCCACTAATAGGGAACGTGAGCTGGTTTAGACCGTGGTGAGACAGGTTAGTTTTACCCTGCTGATGATGTGTTGTTGCAATAGTAATTCTGCTCCTCCACATCGAGAGGGACCAGCTGAGGAGGCTCGGGCATCTGGTTAGGACGCCTCCTGGACGCCTCCCTGAGGAGGTGTTCCGGGCATGTCCCACTGGGAGGAGACCCCGGGGAAGACCCAGGACACGCTGGAGAGACTATGTCTCTCGGCTGGCCTGGGAACGCCTTGGGATCCTCCCAGAGGAGCTGGAGGAAGTGTCTGGGGACAGGAAGTTTGGGCATCTCTGCTGAGACTGCTGACCAGCGACCCGGCCCCGGATAAGCGGTGGAAGATGGATGGATGGTTGGACACTTCAGAAACCACTGTCTGTGAGCACAGTTCTTCCCGTGCCTCGTATCAGAACATGATCCATCATTTCTGGACCAAAGTTCATTCAGTGCAGTGAATAATTCAAGTTTAAAGTTGAATATTTTTTGGGACACGATGGACACCATCACCTCCAAAAACCCAGACGGCTGCTGATTCAGAGAAACAGTGATTCCTCACATCAAACTTTATCAAATGAATAAAGCTTCTTTCGGTTCATTCTCTGCTAATTCAGGTGAATCTCAGAAAATGAGAATCTCATTGCAGAGTTGAGTGTGTTTCAGTCCGGCACCTCTTCAGGGCTGTGGGGAGTGAGCAGGCTACAGCGATTGTTTCTCTATTTCTAATATCACCAACAGCACAAATCAATAACTTCAGTGGAGAGTTAACTCTCCTTATTGATCCCCCTCTCCAAAATAATAAGTCATCACAAACATACAAATGGAACAATATACACTTGATAACAAATTACAATTACAGCATTATGCTGGGAGAAGAACCCTCCAGAACTCACTACAGAAAAAATTAAAAACAACCCAAAAACATGAAACAGATACATTTGTTTATAAAATCAAAAAGCTTCCAGCATTTTTCACAAATCTATTGTCGTGAGTAAAAATTAAGTATCAGGACATAATGTGTGATCTTCTAATGTTAAACAAGCTTTATTTTCCATGGCTTAAAAATGACATTTCTGGAGAATAAATGAAATAAGTGGGACAGTAATTTTTAACTCCACCTTTTATCACAGTCAGCTAACGCTGTGTTTGTTGCTTTTGGCTGTTTTGAGTTTTTGTGATTGTAATTATCAGCTGGTGACTGGAAAACGTCTGACCTGAAGCAAAAACTCCCAGAGAATCCAAGATCAAGAAGATCGATTCAAAACCGGCAATACAATGTGAAGGGAGGGGTGTGTGTGCGTGTGTGTGTGCGTGTGCGTGTGCGTGTGCGTGTGCGTGTGCGTTCTTGTATTTCTATCCTTGTTGGGGCCAAATGTCCCCACAAGGATAGCAAAACGTGGAACGACGTGCCTTGTGGGGACCTTTTTCCGGTCCTAAGTAGGAGAAACAGTGTTTTCTTGACCATGTTGTTGTTACTGAAAAAAGTAAAAGTGCAAAAACATTTCTTTAGGGTTAGGCTTTGTTGTGGTGTGGGTTAGGGTTAGGGTAAGGGTCAGGGTTAGGGGCTAGACATGAATGGGAGTCAATGGACGGTCCCCACAAGGATAGAAATACAAGACTGAGCGTGTGCGTGTGTGTGTGTGTGTGTGGTCCTGCAGGTGAGGAGTGTTTTCGGGTGACTGATATGATGTGAATGAGACAGAGCGGCCTCACTGGGCAGAGCGCCATGCAGACTGGCTTTACTACCAGGTGAAGGGAAACAAAGCAGAGGACTGAGTGACGGGGATCGGAGGTGGAACACTCAGGCTCTCACAGGGAGAGAGGTGTATTAAAGAAATACACACAACCAAACAAAGTAAACAACCAAAACAAGAAAGATTTGTATTTCAGACCAAACAGAAACCTGATGTATCAGGATATATCAGGATATATCAGGATATATCAGGGTGTATCAGGATGTATCAGGATGTATCAGGATGTATCAGGATGTATCAGGATGTATCAGGGTGTATCAGGATGTATCAGGATGTATCAGGATGTATCAGGGTGTATCAGGATGTATCAGGATGTATCAGGATGTATCAGGATATATCAGGATGTATCAGGATGTATTAGAATGTATCAGGATGTATCAGGATGTATTAGAATGTATCAGGCAGCAACAAACAGTGTTTTCTCTCTCAGAACATGAAGCTGGTAAAAAGGTCAGGCACTGTGTTCTATTGATGAAGTGTCAGTAACTCAGGGACCAATCAGAGAAGGCCTGCTGGCATCAAGCAGCGCAGTAAAGACTGATTAGTTAGAATAACATTTCTTTCTTCGTTCACTGACAGGTTTCTGTCAGGTATTTAAAAATAGTGAAAGTGTCTGCTCTTACACATAGTTTTGTGTAATTCAGAGAAAACCCATTTTGAGAAGCGGTGTGTTTTGTGCTGCTCAGACCCCGACTGGGCCTCCAGTGAGCCGGAAGAGGGCTGCAGACCTACTGGGTTTGAAACCTCCGACGTGAAGCATGAAGGATCCTTCTGGAAACCTGCGGTTCTGAGTCCGCCGGTTAGCCTGCAGATAAATCTGTCTGAGGTCTGCTCATGTTTGCATTTTGTCACATCTCTGCTATGTAGTCATCCCTGTGCCACTTTTTTTTCATTGTAAATAAAAGACAAAAAAGCCGGAGGCCCTCAGAGTGTCTGCGAAGATGTTTGCTGCTGAACCAGAACCATGGCGGCTGATGTGATTGTTCACACTGCAGAATCTTCAAAGACCCGACCTTGTTCCAGTCACTAACGTGTTCGGTGTGAAAGGACTCATGACAAAAAGAAATGTTGGCGCGCGCACACACACACACACACACACACACACACACACACACACACACAGCAGAACCGATGCGTGCGGTGTGTGGACGGGTGCTGGCGCTGGCTGCAGATAATCACCCTCAGCTTTAAATAACACAACACTGAAATCCTGCGTCTCGCTGATCTAATTAGGAACCTCCACTTGGTTTCAGGAAAAAGGTAAATTGGCTTTTGTTTCCTTTGTAATGCAATTAGTTCAATCTTTTAAAATACAATTAGATGTCAGCGCTGTGTGTGCGAACACAACCTGGGTGTTTCACTCTTTTACTTCCTTCTTTTATCGATGATGGTGGAACATAAATCAGCCTCTCCAGATTGTTCGTCCTCACTCTGTCCTGCTGGTAAATACAGGCTCTGGAAAAGCAGCATGTTGAGAACATTTCTTTGTTTCTGTCTTCTTTGGAGAGCCTCATGGCTGAATTCTGAATTTCTTAATCTTTACATCATTATTATTTTTTGCTAGTTACACAAAATGCAGTGGAAATTGTGTGTATTTACAGAATGAACAATGTCTTTACCTTCCAGTTCATTGTTGTTTAGTGTATTTCTTGTCAGCACTTAAGAAGGAAAACCATTCGCCTTTTGCTAAGCCCCTCCCCCACATGAAACCAGTACCAGTGAACCACCAGCATTACTACTGCAACAACACATCATCAGCAGGGTAAAACTAACCTGTCTGACCACGGTCTAACCAGCTCATGTTCCCTGTTAGTGGAGAACAATCCAACGCTTGGTGAATTCTGCTTCACAATGACAGGAAGAGCCGACATCCAAGGATCAAAAAGCGACGTCGCCATGAACGCTTGGCCGCCACAAGCCAGTTCTCCCTGTGGGAACTTTTCTGACACCTCCTGCCCAAGAAGTCAGAAGGATCGTGAGGCCCTGCTTTCACGGTCTGGACTCATACTGAGTACAGCCTTGATGCGCTGACTTGGACATTCTCAGTATAAAATTCAGTAGATGACTACTGGAGCTGGAAATGTTTTTGTTTTCTGGATTATTTAAGTAATTTAAGATGCAACATTGGTCAAACGATGCGATGCCCAGTTCTCACCTGGCATTAACCTGCATCTTGATGATCACACTTACACTACGTCTGCACGGTGACAACAGTACGACTTATCCTGAAAGCAAAAGCAGATTCTACCTCATTTTCCAAACCCAAAAATTCTGAATTTTTGGCATAATCTAAGAAATCTTCTCATTTAACATCAATCATAGAGCTCTAGCAGAGATGAGGGTCCTGAAGCCACCTAGCTTACCTTTTCAACACTGACGTTTGCTAGCTACTCCAGTTAGCCAGGTAGCTAACCACAGGTAACCATCAGTGGTGCTGGAGGTCAGAGGAAGCTCCGCCCTCTTGCTCTGGGATGTGAAGATCTGAGCCTCTGACCTCCGATCCCTCTCCTCCTCGTCCAGTTTCAGGTTTAGCACACCGCCCTCCATGGCTTCACGGCTCCAGGTTCAGTCTGGTTTCTCCACTGACAGCCAGCAGGAACCCAGGGGGCGGGGCTTATCCAGAGGTCATTCCAGTTATACCATTAAAACGGGAAGGAAAACATGACGGAATCAGACAATTTGTTGTCTTTATTTAGTATTATGCAAGGTTGTGTTTGGTGTTTGAACAGGTCTCTGTAAATATAGATTAAGTATAGACTGTATTTAAATGCTGTGAAGAGGCGCCCCCTCCCCCGACCCCCAGATTAGGTCTCTGGTGCCCCACATTTAGACTGCGACACACAGACACACACACATCTCTGGTTTGTTTGTCTCCTGGTATGAAACACATATCTGCGAAGCTGCTCTGTTCAATTAGCGGCGATAATAAGCTCGGTAAACCCACTCCGGGGACTGGCTGTGAATGAGGACCGCTGCTCGCATCTCCATGCTTCTAACGGCGTTGGCATGTGACGAGCCACACTGACTCTCAGAGTGACTTCAGAGCTCATTGAAATGCTGTTTTGAGGAGGGTGTTACATGTAGCAGACGTCCGTCTCACATCAATTTCATTCTATATTTAGCTGCAGATCTCTCTCTCTCTCTCTCTCTCTCTCTCTCTGTCGTTTCTTCTATAAGGCCACTATGATTTCTGGGAAGCACTGCGTTTGCTGTGTTTTAAACTGCTCTGTTATGGTATATTATCCGTATTAAGACTATAGTGATTCTGCAGTAACGGCGGTTCCACTGGGTGCTTCAAACAGCCGCAGCCTGATAGCTGCTCCACAGCCTCGTGCACGGCCGCTAGCACCTCAGTCCCAGTGTGAAGATCCAGGCAGCACACCAAAGCTAACAATAACCGGCTTGAGGAGCCGAGACCACACCGCAGCCCGTCCTGTCTGGAGAAACTCTGCTTTGATTTAACTGCAGAACATTCAGTGACTGCTGAAGGAAGGCTTCTGTCACGTGAAAGTCCAGAGGAACACGAATCCAGGCAAACACAGGCCAGCAGACACTGAAGACACGGAGTATTAAAGGTGCATTAAGTAGTTTTTCAACTTTAAAAGTACTTATTTTCCACCATAAATATGTTAGAAATATTCAATGATGTGTACAATGTGCCCTGACATATTCATTGTAAGCACCGCTAACAGCGCTAAATTGTCTCTTGAAAGTTGCAGTGCCGGTCCAGAACCAGAATTTTTTTGGGGAGAATTTGAGAGGAATGATGTAATGCGCCTCCCGCTGGCCTGATTTGCTTGGCTTTCGTTTTGTCCACCATTACTCCAGATGCTGAGCAGCAACAACTGAGCAGGATGAGGATGGATCTTCCAGAAAGTCAGAACAGACCGGCTTCCAGCACTGCAGCTCCACACAGACCCACCAGGCAGAAGAACCTTAAAGGTTACTGCAGCGCGACTAAAAGAGCCAGGAAGGAGTTCCCCTCTTCCGTGCACGTACATGGACGCAAGCCACAGGCACGAGTGTTTCACCAAGCTGCATTACGCCCAAGGCCTGCAGGGGGCGCTGTTTTGCATAAAACGTGCAAACTCCTTAAAGCACCTTTAAAGACATGGGCCTCATTTATCAAAGGGATGTTCGGCAGCATACGGCCGTATGAACCACAGGATCAACATTCAGCAATATGATCGTGAGCGTTGGGTGTGAGCAGACCTCTCCACAGGTCGGACATGGTGTAGCCGGTCTGAATCAGTGTGGATTTGAGGTGGCGGAGCGTGAAAATAATTACTGTATAAAGCAAGCCTCAAACATGTCATAAAGCACAAGCAGCGCAGATTCAGTACAGGTTAAAGAGTGAATGAATAATAAAAACAGTAATGCCCTTAGAGACGTGTGGGATTAACAAAGGATTTTCAGCTTTCAGACCCCTCTGGTGGACCCTGCTACAGAGAGGCAAAGACACAGTCCTCACCGTGGAGCTGCTTCAGGCGCTCGGAGCCAGGAGTCTCTGTCTCGGTCCAGCGGGGAAACCTGCTGTTTACCCCGGAAAAGGTGTGTGACTTGATGTTGGTCTGTAGTTTTACACAATATGGCATTGACCAATGGAGTGATGTTTGATATTCTGGCACCTCATGAGGTCCCGATGGACCACAGAACCAGGTCCTGAAGAATCAGGGAACCAGGAACCAGCAGAGTCTCCACTGGGGGCTGGACGGAGGATCAGTGATGGAGTCACGGCGTTACAATGAGCTGCATCACTAACTGAGTTATTATGTTGAGTAGTGAGAGCTCTAATGACTTTTTCCAGCATTACAACGGCGTTGCTGCTGCCATCACTGACAGTAAAGCGCTGCGTGTTGGTGTGACTGTAAAGCCCCTTTCAGACTGGCCAAAAAACCCGTTTAAACCCGCTAACAATCGGCTCCTCATGGCAGTGTGAAAGGGTTTAATCAGCATTTAGACCTGGGTTTTTAAACTCTGCAGTCAACCCGGGTTTTTAGCGGGTCTGCTTTCTCACGGCTTTTAGTGGGAGGGACACATCCTGGAACTTACATGATGACGTCGACGCAGCGCGGCTACGTTAGCGCGCTAGTTGTTGTTTCTGGACACAGCGTGAGGTTTCCTTCAGGATGAAGACCAGAGAGCCTCCCCTGATCCGTGGGGAAGAGGAGGTTCGTCTGCAGGTAACGGGGACTGTGTTCCGCTGCAGTGTTTACTTTTGTTTTGCTCCGTCGCGCTGATGATGTCATCATGAGGCAGTGGAAAGCAGTAGGGTGGCCATTTCCACAACACCGGAAAGGACGACACGCATATGTGCGTAGGACAAAATAATATTCCTGAGGTGATTTTTTTTTTCTCCATAATATTTGTATTTATACAAATATTAGTTCTATTAGTTATAAAAATAGTGGGAGGGAGGAGGCACCTGCAGCCCGTCTGCTGCATTGGTGCTTCTCTGCGGCGTGCTTTTCAATGGCCGCCTTTCCTTGGGCGCTAATGTCAACACCACTTTGACAAAGTGTGCAGTAAGCATGTAAATCGCCTTTGCTGCTCTTGCTAATAAATACGGCTCTTTTGACCTCTCTGAGTTGAATGACAACTGTCTTTTCGCATGTTGACATTCAACAAGAAGTGCAGCTAGCCCATGGGAACGGGGCGGCTTCTTTACATTTTTTCAACCAATGAGAAACCAGAGAATTGAGTGACACTGCTATTAGCCAATCGTTTTTAACCACTTTTCTTTTTTTTAACCAAAAGTCTTGCACCATTGGACGATATGCAGTGTTGCATTCAGGTGCAACTCTAAAAAGGAGGACAAATGAGCGTCTGGCTCGAGGCTGCGCCGGACGCCGGACAAGGCGTTTAAAATCCGGACTGTCCGGCCTGAATCCGGACGTATGGCCACCCCAGAAAGGAGTCTAGAAGGCGATTGTTAGCGGGTCAAAAACAGGGGTTGACCCGCTAGCTGCAGTGGGAAAGGGCTATAACTGACCTCTTCCAGCTGGTTTTCCCTGAGCCGGAGTCCAGCAGAGCCGGCCCAGCATGGAGTGTCCAGAAAGAAGGACCCCATGGTGCAACGAGACAGAGATACAGCCTGGACAGCCTGGTCATTCAGTTTTTTAAATCATTTTAAAGAGAAACACAGACATCTGTTGATATATGTCAACAGATGTACGTCAGTAGATGTAGAAATGCTATCTACAGATACAAAACAGATTAGATTATCACACAGCAACATTTGAATAATTTAGATTAATGTAGTGTTTCCTGTTTGTAAATTATTCTGTCAAGTGTCCATTTATTCCATTAATCATACGATCAGTTTTATCATAAATAATTGAACATGATCTTAAAGTTCCATTAAGAGAGGATCCAGACTCTCTGACATTTTTAAGCATGTATTTGTTAGTAATGCAATACTTACTTTTCCCAGTAATTAGTTGCTTTTACAATAATAAAACTTAGTTCTAACTCAGCTACTTGTTTGAAGAAGTAACAAGTAACTTTAAGTTGTTACTTTTTAAAAGCTAACTGGTATAACACTGTTGAAGTCATGGAGTATTAAAGACAGTTTCATGTTTTTCCTGTTCATCACGACACCACACGCACACACACACACACACACACACACACAGAGCAGATTGACATCTGACGTCTGTGTGAACACTTCAGTTAACCACCGTTAACTCGCCGCCGTACAGCCACTGTCTGTGAACGCTGCTGAGCACTGTTAGTCCACAGTAACGTGTGTTTAACCAGGGCACTACAGCAACTCCAGAGTTCTCCAGTGAAGCCCTGACCTGAGTTTTGAGCTCACACTCATGGATTTCATTTATTCAGGAGATCCTGGCTTCAGTCTCCAGGATGAACATCTGGAAACTCTTCCTCTGTGGTTTATTATCAGCAGAAAACTTAAAACCAGCTGAAAGCTCCTTACAGCTTGAAACGCAGACTGAGTCCTTCAGAGTGACTTTCTGAGGCTGATGGTGGGCACTGATGGTGGGCTGGATGGTGGGCTGATGGCGGGCTGATGGTGGGCTGATGGCGGGCTGATGGCGGGCTGATGGTGGGCTGATGGTGGGCTGATGGCGGGCTGATGGCGGGCTGATGGTGGGCTCATGGTGGGCTGATGGTGGGCTTATGGCGGGCTGATGGCGGGCTGATGGCGTGCTGATGGTGGGCTGATGTCGGGCTGATGGCGGGCTGATGGTGGGCTGATGTGGGCTCATGGTGGGCTGATGGTGGGCTGATGGCGGGCTGATGGCGGGCTGATGGCGGGCTGATGGTGGGCTGATGGTGGGCTGATGGCGGGCTGATGGCGGGCTGATGGTGGGCTGATGGTGGGCTGATGGCGGGCTGATGGCGGGGTGATGGTGGGCTGATGGTGGGCTGATGGCGGGCTGATGGTGGGCTGATGGTGGGCTGATGGTGGGCTGATGGCGGGCTGATGGCGGGCTGATGGTGGGCTGATGGCGGGCTGATGGTGGGCTGATGGTGGGCTGATGGCGGGCTGATGGCGGGCTGATGGTGGGCTGATGGCGGGCTGATGGCGGGCTGATGGTGGGCTGATGGCGGGCTGATGGTGGGCTGATGGCGGGCTGATGGCGGGCTGATGGTGGGCTGATGGCGGGCTGATGGTGGGCTGATGGTGGGCTGATGGCGGGCTGATGGTGGGCTGATGGCGGGCTGATGGGGCTGATGGTGGGCTGATGGTGGGCTGATGGCGGGCTGATGGGGGCTGATGGTGGGCTGATGGCGGGCTGATGGTGGGCTGATGGTGGGCTGATGGCGGGCTGATGGGTGCTGATGGTGGGCTGATGGCGGGCTGATGGTGGCTGATGGTGGGCTGATGGCGGGCTGATGGCGGGCTGATGGCGGGCTGATGGTGGGCTGATGGTCGGCGGTGGAGCTGGCTCCAGACCTGCTCTCCAGCTGCTCTGCTGCTCGCTGGGCTCCAGGAAACAGCTTCATGAGACGGAGCTAAGAAGATAATCCAGTTTTTCCAGCTCCTGTTGTCTGTACTGCAGGTGAGGGGGAAGCAGGCTGAGTAAACAGATGCTGCAGCTCCAGTCTGGGGGGGGGGGCTGTTAGGCTCGGCCCACACACAGGTGATACGGCGCCTTCAGGTGTGTCACACACTCTTTGTGCCCTCACACACTCGCTACTGTGCTTCATTGACCAGCTGGTCAATATTAGCTCTGCAGCCACGCACTGTAAAGGACACGTTTGCTCACACGCATACACACACACACACACACACACACACACACACACACACACACACTGGGCGCTGATGGCTGCGATAGCAGCAAGCGGCAGTCAGTCATCAGGCCCGGAGCCAACAGGAACACACTGACAGCAGATGTTTGATAAAGGACAGAAGCTCCGCTTCGCCTCTTTATTGACCGAAGATGAAACACCTTCCTCTGACATGCAAACACATCCAGCACAACACGACACGTCATGTACAATAAAACCCTGAACGCCAGCTTCAAACACACAGAAAGAACACGTGTGGCACTCTTGATTAATTACATTATAATGAGGGTTATTTAATTCTCTCAGGGGAAGAAGGACGTCTCAGCGTCTCTGTCCTCTCAGCGTCTCTGTCCTCTCAGTGTCTCTGTCCTCTCAGCGTCTCTGTCCTCTCAGCGTCTCTGTCCTCTCAGCGTCTCTGTCCTCTCAGCGTCTCTGTCCTCTCAGTGTCTCTGTCCTCTCAGTGTCCTCTCAGTGTCCCTCAGTGTCCCTCAGTGTCCCTCAGTGTCCCTCAGTGTCCCTCAGTGTCCCGGTCACCCTGCGCGCTTTAATCAAGGCTTCTCATCTACTGTTGAATATCAGAGCTGCTTTCAGTGTTTTTTCCATCATTCTGTCCCTCAGTATGGAGGAGCTGTGATAACTGTTCATAACCAGCTGTTCGTGTTTGTGTTTGTGTGTGTGTGTGTGTGTGTGTGTGTGTGTGTGTGTGTGTGTGTGTGTGTGTGTGTGTATGTGTGGTGTGTGTGTGTGTGTGTGTGTTGAGTGTGTGTGTGTGTGTCAGAATAAAAGGAGCAGTCTAAAGACTTGTATTTTACATCAATAAATGTCATTGTTATATATTCATACTTCCAAATATTACTACTAAAGCACTCTTTAAAAGGTTAAATGAAGTTGAACCAATGATCCTGGTGTCAAATTACAGGCGCAGACAGTACAATTCAAACAGCAGAGAGTGAAAGACGGAGCGAACTCTTCAAGGAGGAAGTTTCCACCCGAGCTGCTGAAGCTTAACAATACAAAAATCTGCAAATAATTCCTCCTGATAGGTTTGATCCAGAAAGACTCGATGAGAGCTGAGCAGGTGGCTGTACCCCCCACCCCCATCCTCCAAACCCCCCCCCCAACGCTCCACACTGCCTCTCAAAAGCAAAAAAAAAGAATTAGTGTTAGTCGTTACACCTCGTGTGTGTTAAAGTGTCCAAATCCTATATGAGGATTTGAGGTGTTGTTGGGGGGGTGGGGGGGGGGGGGGGGGGGGTGGGGGGTGGGGGGGTGGGGGGGCTGTGTGAGCGTTTTCAGCTCATATCCTGTTGTATTAGACTCTGCAGCTCTACGAGGGCAGCGAGGCAGCGGCTCACTGGGTTTAGATTGTTTGTCATTTGGCATTTCAAGTGGAACTAACAGCTATAAAACGGTAACGAGAGGAAGACGAGGGAGGCGGGGGCCGACCCGAGAGAGAGAGGGAGAGAGAGAGAGAGAGAGAGAGAGAGAGGGAGAGAGAGAGACGGAGAGAGTGAGGGGAGGAGGTGATATGGATGGGATAGACAAAGGCGACGTGAGGAAATGGAGGTGTAGAGCGATAAGAGGAGAACGAGTGGGATAAGCTCAAGTGTATCGAGAGATTTAGTAACAGTACCTGCTTATTTCATGCTTGTGGGGATGTGCCCCCCCCCCCCCCCCCCCCCCCCCCCCCCCCCACTGTCTCGACTCATGAAAAGGTCAGAGCAGTTTCAGCATTTCCTCCAGGAACCACCTGTGAGGTCCAGAGCCTGACGGCCTCTGAGAGCCGGACCGATCCAGACTCAGAGTCCAGCAGCAACAGGTGGACGATATGAAGGACAGAGACCAGGTCACATGATCAGGTAGCTCCAGGAGAGCAGGTCACATGATCAGGTAGCTCCAGAGAGCAGTCACATGATCAGGTAGCTCCAGGAGAGCAGGTCACATGGTCAGGTAGCTCCAGGAGACCAGGTCACATGATCAGGTAGCTCCAGGAGAGCAGGTCACTGGTCAGGTAGCTCCACTGAGGACTGGTCTCCACCTCGCTGCTGTGTGTGTGTGTTTTCCTGCGGTGTGTGTTCCCTCCCACGCCCTGTCAGCAGGCTCAGCTCCAGGTTTGCTCGCGGCGGTCGGCGGAGGATCAGCGAGCGGCGGGGGGCGGGGGGCCGACACCTCCCTGCTGTCTCATCACAGCAGCTTAACTCTATCAGCTCCGCCGTCTGGGTGAGCAGCTCACTGTCTGCTTCTGCTCTGAGCACACCCTGGCTTTGACCTTTGACCTGTCAGCTGTGAGTCACTAATACACGCCACACGGGAGGTGCTCCATCCATCACAGTGTCTGTCCTAGAGATACAACATCGGTACTGCAAAAAGAAAGTCTTGAGTGAAAACAGAACTGAAGACCTTCAGGCTCATCTCCTGACAGATGTTTCCAGGTGAGAAATGAAAACTCTGAGGTCTGGGGCCGTTCCCACGGCAACGGCACTGTGGAGCCACTGGAGACCCAGAAAACCTGCTGAGCAGCTCCAGCTGAAAAACCCAGGAAAAAACGCAGCTGTCCGGGCTCCTGCTCCTCGGAGAAGACGGAAACTGTTGAACCTCTCCTGGTCCCCTGGTTCCAGTCCAGATTCTCCTGGTCCTGTGTCCTGGTGCTGGTCCTGGTCCTGGTCCTGGTTCTAGTCCAGATTCTCCTGGTCCTGTCCTGGTCCTGGTTTCTAGTCCAGATTCTCCTGGTCCTGGTCCGGGTCCGGTTCCAGTCCAGAGTTCTCCTGGTCCTGGTCCTGGTCCTGGTTCCAGTCCAGATTCTCCTGGTCCTGGTCCTGTCCTGGTTCCAGTCCAGATTCTCCTGGTCCTGTCCTGGTGCTGGTCCCACAGCTGACAGTCCGTGTTGTCAACTTAGTGCATTGTCCGCTAATTTAGCGAGTTTCAGACCCCTCTAGCGACTTTTTTTTAAAAAGCGACTAGCAACAAATTTAGCGACTTTTCCTGGAGCTGTGGAGACGTGACAGGACGTCTCCGCTGTCCTCAATGAGCAGCGGTGCTGCGTGAGCCCCTCCCCCGTCCCAAAGCACTCACAGCGGTCAGTCTCAGCAGCGCCCCGCTGCAGGCAGAGCAGAGAGCAGACCCACCACTCCTCCACACTTCAAATGAATCCAGCGTGCGTAGATCCGCCGCTGCTCGCGCCCTGGGTCACAGAGCGGGACGGACATGTTAATGTTTCTTCACTGTCACACTTTTGTCAGTTCATTTGTAGTTCTAAACATATTTAGGGTGTTTTTAGCTCACTTTTTGCTTCTCCCACGACGTCATTCCTCTCTCCTACAGCGTCCATTACAATTACATGCAAATGGACAATTATGCAAATTAGGCGATGACGTCATCTAGCGACTTCTGGCTTTTAGACTTTTCTTACTGGGGAGTTGACAACACTGCTGACAGTCTCTGCAATGAATTCTAGCTGGGTGGTGTGTCCGAAGGCATGCTGGGAAAAGTCCCTCTTCTTCCTGAGGCCACTGTTTCTCCTCACAGACATAATAAAGAGTGGACCCCGCATTAGCCGCGACCGCGGATGGGCGCTGTCGAGAAATGCAGCCGCCATCTTGGCCCGGTCGTCTGCTCCGGTGAAGTCTCAGCGCATTAAGGCTGAATCCCATTTCACCCCTTAGCCCTTCCCCTTGGCCCTACCCCTCGTTTTGCGCGTTCACATGTAGGGTAGGAGTGTCCCAATTGTCATTATGACGGAGGGGTAGGGCCAAGAAAGAGGGCCAGTCACCCCTCCAAAAGGAGATTCTCGAGGCACACTCCAAACGGAGGGTATCGGCCGATGGCGAGGGGCGCTTGTTCTTTCAGCCTAGGTCATGCCTGGCGGGTGGGGTTAGTTCACTTCCGCATTGACGGGAGTGATCGTTTCCACACCCGCGCATTCCAGACGCATTCCAAACACAACAGATAGACGATTATTTTCAATAAACTGGTTTCTTCAACACGGCCCGCCTGAAATGCGCGGGTGGGAAACGAGCGCCCCCGCCAATGCGGAAGTGAACTAACCCCACCCGCCACTGACGGTCCAGGCGAACAAAACAAGCGCCCCTCGCCACCGGCCCACTGGATGACAGATTTCTCAGAAAGCCTTCCAAGATCGGCAAGATGGCGGCGTCCGCAACGAAAGACGTTCATAAATGTCAGTATTTTGTCAATTAATAAAGTCTTAAAATGTAAGAAAAACATTCTTCTTCGGCAGATAATTGTCGCATCTGCCTACGTCATCGGCAGCGGCGACTACTGATGACGTACGCGATTGTCGGAGGGGTGTCCCAATTCGGAGGGGTTGACTTTCTCCCTACCCCTTAGCACCTCCGTTTATAGGGGGAGGGCTAAGGGGTAGGGCCAAGGGAGGGCTAAGGGGGAAATGGGATTCAGCCTAAATGAATCATAGTTCGCTCAATACTACGCTTTATTTTAATCTGCATACGTCATTCAAAGAGGCATGATAGAGGCCACATTTTTGCGTTTTCAAATGTTTATAATGAATAAAATAATATTTTAGAAGAAGCCGGCAGAGCTGCAATGCCAGAGTATAATAATTATCAGGATATATCCAGGTTTAGAGCTAGGTTCCTGCTATCTCAATAATTATTAATAACTGGCGGTTTTAATAGGCTAATTTAATATTTTTATTTATTTTGTTTAGTTTAATTATATATACTGTATTTTTATCTATTTATATCACATGTCAAAATATAGTATAATGTCTATAGAAGCACTGGTAGTTTAAAATGAAGACAGAAGACAGACTTACGTCCGTACGTAGATATAGATAGATAGATAGGTGGAGAGAGAGAGAGGAGAGAGAATCACAATGAGAAGTAATTTCTGCCCTGTAATCAATAGAATGATCCCTTCATCAACGCTAACAGCCTTACTGTGATGCTCCTGCTCTCTGGAGGAGATCTGGAAACTTAAAGACTTAGAACACACTTAAAGCATGTTTTCCGTGTTGTCTTTTGCTTGTTTTTCCCTTTCTTTTCTTTTGTTGTGTTTTTTTGCTTTTTTCTATCATTTTATGTCTTTTTGTTTTTGTTTTTTGGGGGTGGGGGGGGGGGTCATCTGTTTGGACAGATTCTCTCTATCATGATCGTTGAACGCTGGAATCAGTTATTTCTCTTCACCAATGGGGGAAAATCTAGATATTCCTGTGCCTGTCCCTGCTGCGTCTATGTTCAACTACAAAAGCAACTTAAAGAAATTTAATCTCGCAATATCTGACCTGATCCAAACACAATGAGAGATACATGAGATACATGGGATTGCTTTAGATTGTCTGTTTTCTTTTATTCTTTGTTTATTTTTGTAAGATTTCTCTTTTTTTCTTTTCTTTCTCTTTATTTTTCTTTTTCTATTTTTGTGCTGGATTTTATGTCATCTTCTTATGTACGCCTTTACATGGTCATTTCTTTTTTTCACTTTGAATTTGTGCAGGAGCAGCATTTGACAAGCTTTTTGGCTTTTTTTTCCGTTCCTATGCACATACATATTGTTTTGACTATATGTACAAAAAAAAAAAAGATGGATGGAATAACGCCATCTCTAAGGGACAACCTGTCCTGTCCTGTGGACGTCCTGCTCTCTGAAGTCTCACTATACAGCACAGACGAGTCTCTTGCTGGGAAATTCTCCCTCCTCAGAGCGATCTCCACTTCTTCCTCACATTTCTGTCTTTAGGAAATATCAAAATGAAACAGGAGATCAACACAAAATCATCATAAAAGAGTTCACTTTCTTCCTTTTCGTTCTATTTTATTCCTTAAAGTTTCTTAGAACCTCTCATTCTCATTTCTCAACTTAATGCAAATCTGTTCCTAACAGTTCCTATAATTGTTAATAAGAGAGCTGTTACAAATGACTCTCCAGTCAGTGTGATGTTGAAAAAACGTTTAATCTGTGAAAAGTGATTCCTTGAGCCCTGCTCGCTGCCGTCCCACACAGGAGTCACAGCAGCTCCAGCTGAATCCCACCAGTGACTGGAGCGTCTGCGCCTCTGGACCGGACCAAGATGGCGGCGTATTTCTCGTTGCGCAGCGCCCCGAGCGGGGTCTACTCTTTATTATGTCTATGTTTTCCTCTAAATAAGACCTGGGTTGTGATTCAGAGCCGTCTCACCTCGTGGCCTCTATCTCAGCATGCAGCTGAAGCTGAATGACAGCGAGCGCCCAGGCGGCTCCCAGCAGCCTCGGGAAAGTCAGGCTTGGTGAACATGAACGAGGGAACTGGAGGTCCGGGTCCAGCTGGGTGAGGACCAGACCACGTTCCTTTGAGAAGGGTTAGACCATGAAGACCAGACCAGCGGCTGCCTGTCTGAGCAGGAGAGGATCACTGAAGACAGAAGCACAGAGGACATCAGGGTCCCTGAGTGAAGGACCCGGTCTGCCTCCGTCTGCGGGTCCAGACCAGCAGGACACGCAGTCCACCTTCCACTGCTCTCCTGGCAGCTCCGTCCTCCATGTAGAACTCACTGCTTTGGTTTTTGAAGCCTGTCACGGTGCTGCTGCTGAATAGAACTCTGGAGCTGCCAGACCCCCAGGAAGTGGTCCCTTCAGGGACCCAAGCAGTCAGATGGTGCCACAGTCTGCCTGAGGACAGAGGACAGAGGAAGAGGACAGAGGACAGACAGGACAGAGACATTGCTCTACAGCTCCCAGTTGGCAGAAGGAAGGGAATTCATTTTGATCATTTTATCTTGGATCATCAATCTTTTGGAAAACACAATGACAGAAAAGAACAACCACATGAATACTGTGGTTGTATTTATTTTTTCTCATTTCTTTTAATGGCTCCAAATTAACTGAAAACAAAACAAGAAATGTGACAAAATTGCTGAAACTTCATTTATCATAAATACTACAGAATATATTAATGTTACCCCCCAAAAAAGCCAGCTGATTTTTTTATTTATTTATTTTTTTGTTAATAAAGTCGACCAAACTTAAAGGTGCATTAAAGAGTTTGCACGTTTTATGAACAGCGCCCCCTGCAGGCCTTGAGCGTAATGCAGCTTAGTGAAAACTCATGCCTGTGCTCGCGTGCATGGAAGAGGGGGACTCCTTCCTCGCTCTTTTAGCAGCGCTCGAGTAAAATTTAAGTTTCTTCTGCCTGGTGGGTCTGTGCTGGAGCTGTGCAGTGCTAGAAGCCGGTCTGTTCTTACTTTCTGGAAGATCCATCCTCATACTGCTCATTGTTGCTCCTTAAGCATCTGGCAGAGTAATGGTACGTAAGTAAGTAAAGTAAAAAGTTTATTTATATAGCACCTTTCACAGACACAAAGCCACAAGGTGCTTCACAGCATACATAAATAAGACAACAATTAAATACACATACATAAATAAGCAGCACTAAAAATGTGATCAAAACAGGCCCGAAAAACTAAGCAAATGCTTGAGAGAATAAAAAGTTTTAAGTTGTGACTTAAAAGTGTCAACAGTCACAACTGATCGAAGAGAGAGCGGGAGATCGTTCCAGAGCCTGGGAGCAACGGCCTGGAATGATCGGGCTCCTCTGGTCTTAAAGCGGGTACGCGGCACCTTTAAGAGATTCTGGTCCGCAGACCTTAAAGCCCTCACAGGGGAGTAAGGCTGGAGCAGATCGCGAATATAAGAGGGAGCTTGGTCGTGCAAGGCCCGAAAGGTTAAAACCAAAATCTTAAAGTTAACTCTATAAGACTGGCAGCCAATGAAGCTCCTTCAAAATGGGAGAAATGCGGGTCCATCTGTTTGTGCGGGTCAGATTCTTGCTGCAGAGTTTTGCACAAGTTGCAGCCTCGAAAGCTCCTTCTTATTCAGGCATGAGAACAAGCTGTTGCAGTAGTCTAAGCGCGAAGAGACAAAAGCATGAATGATGAGCTCTAAATCATTGAATGAGACCATTTTCCTAAGTTTAGAGATTTTTCTCAATTGAAAGAAACAGTTTCTCGTCAGCTGCTTGCAGTGCTCCGCCAGAGACATGTCTTTATCAAAGAAAACACCCAGGTTTCTAAGACTGGATTTGCAGACTGCCCGAGGTCACCAAGGTACTGTTTGATCCCTGGAATTGAGACATCAGGGGAAGATGAGTGTTTCAGTTTTGTCTGCGTTAAGTTGGAGAGAATTTTCGCTGAGCCATTGTTTTATTTCTGCCAAGCAGTGGAAAAAGGAATCCAGCTTCTGTATCCCATCTGGCTTGAAAGAGCAGTAGAGCTGGATGTCATCAGCGTACAAGTGGTAAGAGACATCCTTAAACCTTTGGATTATGTTACCCAGGGGGAGCAGATACAATAGAAATAAAATAGGGCCCAGGACGGAGCCCTGAGGCACCCCACTTGCCAGATTCATGGACTCTGATTTAACCTGGTTTATAGACACACAAAAGCTGCGTCCAGACAGATATGAAGTGAACCACTGGAGAACCGACCCCGACAGTCCCACATGGTCCCTCAGTCTACATAAGGACCTGGTGGTCAACAGTGTCAAACGCTGAGGACAGATCCAAGAGAACTAGGACGGTGCAACTGCCCGAATCGGCAGACATCATTATGTCACTGGACACATGGCGGACAAAACGAAACTTAAGGATAACAGGCCAGCGAGAGGCGCATTATGTCACATCCTCTCAAATTCTCCACAAAAAAACTCTGGTTCTGGACCGGCACTGCAACTTTCAAGTGACAATTTAGCGCTGTTAGCGGTACTAGCAATGAATATGTCAGGGCACATTGTACACATTATTGAATATTTGTAACATATTTTGGTGTAAAATAAGTATTTTAACGTTGAAAAACTCCTGCACCTTTAAATCTCTATGAAATCTTAAAAGACAACCATTGCTCACATTTAGAAGAAGACTCCTGTTCCTGTTCTCCAGAAACGGTTTAACATCTTCACATCCAGACTGCTTCTAGGGGAGGTTCTTGTTGGCTCCAGAGCATCTGGTTCATTCAGGCATATTTCACCACAACAGACAGACAGACAGACAGAAAAACAAAAACAGACAGACAGACAGACAGACAGACAGACAAAAACAAACAACAGACAGACAGACAAGCAAACGACATCTCTATACTCCTGCTCCGTCTTTCCGTCTCTCAGCTGCTGCCACATCCAGCTGATGGAGGTGTCTCTGCGGTGTGAGCCGGCCGGCTGGAGCAGCTGGAGTCCGTCCTAACAGCCTGAGTCCGTCCAGGACGTGAGGAGTCCTGCTCAGCCACACAGCGCCACCACAAGCTCTGCTTTGTTTCTTCCAGGAGAAAACTTGGCATAACAAGGTGCTAGATTTTCCACCAGAGCGTCGGCTGCTCCCTGCCCGCTGTCGGTGACTTCCTCTCTGAAGCTCCACGCCGCCGTCAGACTGCGAGCGCCGTGCACGTGAGAGGTGTTCATTAGGCTGCCAGCAGCACACGGCGAGCTGTCTCTCAGCCGTCTCCTTCTGCCGGATCAGCGCCGCCGCCGAGCCGTCCGCCCTCGGCCCGACGACATCCGGCCTCATCTCTGATGCTAACAGTTAGCTCTGTTAGCAGAGGAGCCAGCGAGCGGTGCCACCTGTCTGACAAAGTCACCCATGCCTGGACGATCTTTCTGAAAAGTCATTTGCTCCCTTGAAATGTTTGGACACAAAATACAGTAAAGTACAGCCACAACGTGTGTTCATATTAGAGATATAGATCTGATATTTTTAAAACAGATTACTGCAGATAGCGGTGTCTCTGGAGGACTCACATGGCAGATTAAGATGGCGTACCAGCAAGACGCAGCTTCCCTGATGGTAACGTGTCCCAGGGTCCGACATGCGCTGGGTACGATGCATTGTGTTGCTGTGTAGTTTCCATGAGCTCATTTGCATGACATAGATCCTGGCAGGTCCAGACTCGCTGTAGTGGAACCAAAACCCAGAGTCAGACAGATTCAGTAAATGAACACCTTATTTTTATTAGAAATAGAAAAAGAAATCTACAGTACAACTGAACATTTCATGTTGATGCTGACATTAAATGTTTTAGTCTTGACTGATCGGATTGATTTCAATGTTGTGCTTTTATCATCATGCATCCCTTCCATATATCCCTGTATATGTCAATTTAACAACATTTTCATTTTCTTGATAGGATGAGAGGTTAAGTGTGAATTAGGATCTGAACAAGAAAATCTGTGGCAGACTTTATTTCAGGAATTTTCTTTCAGTTCAAAACAAAACAGTCACTGATTTTATGGAGACATTTGAAAGCAGACAGATTGAACCTGTCTCAGAGGAGCCTCCATCGGTCTGGAGACGGTTTAACCTCCATCGGTCTAGTGACTGTGGACTCGTCATCACCCAAGCTGAAGTCACACGAGGTGGTCGGTCCGCTCCTTGGTTTGCAGCCCCGAGTACCTATAAGTCTCTGGATGTTCAGGACTGTCTTGGTTGACACGTCTCTGCAACCATCGCCATGGCGGTCAGGGACGGTGCCTCTGGATTGGCAGGACTGGGGTGGTGGTCCCCCTGTTTAAAAAGGGGGACCGGAGGGTGTGCTCCGACTATAGGAGGATCACACTCCTCAGCCCTGGGAAAGTCTATTCCAGGGTACTGGAGAGGAGGATTCGACCGATGGCCGAACCTCGATTCAGGAGGAACAATGCGGTTTTCGTCCTGGTCGCGGAACAGTGGACCAGCTCTAGACCCTCCATAGGGTGCTCGAGGGCTCATGGGAGTTTGCCCAACCAGTCCACATGTGTTTTGTGGACTTGGAGAAGTTGTTGACCGTGTCCCTCGTGGTGTCTTGTGGGGGGTGCTCCGTAATACAGAGTCTGGGGGAGGGGATTAGGAGTCTGGTCCGCATTGCCGGCAGTAAGTCGGACCTGTTCCCGGTGCATGTTGGACTCCGGCAGGGCTGCCCTTTGTCCCGGTTCTGTCTATACTTTATGGACAGAATTCTAGGTGCAGCCAGGGGCCAGAAGGGGGGTCCGGTTCGGAACCACAGGATTTCATCTCTGCTTTTTTGCAGATGATGTGTGTCCCGTTAGGCTCCATCGAACTTGGACCATCATGCACTGTGGCGGTTTGCAGGCCGAGTGTGAAGCGACTGGGATGAGGACCAGCACCTCCAAATCCGAGGCCATGGTCCTCGACTGGAAGAAGGTGGCTTGCCCTCTCCAGTCGGTGGAGAGACCCTAGCCAAGTGGAGGAGTTTAAGTATCTTGGGATTTTGTTCACAGTGGGGGACGGATGGAGCGTGAGATTGACAGGCGGATCGGTGCAGGCGCTGACAGTGATGCGGTCGTTGTATCGGTCCGTTAGTGGGGAAGAAGGAGCTGAGCCGAAAGGCGAAGCTCTCGATTTACTGGTCAATCTACGTTCCCACCCTCATCTATGGTCATGAACTTTGGGTCATGACCAACAGGACAAGATCCCGGGATACAAGCGGCTGAAATGAGCTTCCTCCGTAGGGTGGCTGGGCTGCTCCCTTAGAGACAGGGGGAGGAGCTCAGTCACCAGGGAGGAGCTCGGAAGTAGAGCCGCTACTCCTCCACATGGAGAGGAGCAGCTGAGGAGGCTCAGCTCCTCTTTAGGATGCCTCCTGGACGCCTCCCTGGGGAGTAGTTCCTGGCATGTCCCACTGGGAGGAGACCCAGGGGAAGACCCAGGACACGCTGCAGAGACTATGTCTTTGAACTGGACTGGGAACGCCTTGAGATCCTTCTGGAAGAAGCTGGAAGAGGAGTCTCAGGACAGGAAGTCTGGGCATCTCTGCTGAGACTGCTGCCCTGCAACCCGGTCCTGGATAAGCGGTGGAAAATGGATGGATGGAGGATGGATGGATAGTCCTAGAGACAGTTTAACCTCCATTGGTTTGGAGACGTGGAGCCTCCATCGTTCGGGAGAGATGCTGCAGCCTCCGTCATGATCTGAGTTCAGGAAAACTGGGGTTGTTTCCCTCGGTCAGCTCTGTGCCTTTATGTCAGTCACACTTCCTGCTAAAGGCTGCATGTGGACCATGTGATCTTGTCCCAAAGCATTATGGGATTGATCCACTGAGCGAATGGGAGTCTTTGGTGTAGATGGACAGTCTGATCGCTGGATGGGGACACTCGGATCAGAGTGACCATAGAAACACCACATCTGATGCAGAGTTGTTTTCTGAGCTATAAAATAGGGAAGACAACTTCATCAGAGGAAAATTTTTCCAATGAAAGGACTTCATGACCGCAGGCTCAGCTTAGAGAACTAATAAAGAAGTGGAAAAGCTGTAAAGACGAGCGTCGTCTCCTTCAGCTGTGACGTGGTGCTGCGATGGCACGACGAGGGAGATGTTTGCAATGAGAGCTATAAAAATGAAAAACAGATGCATGACAGTCGATTAAAGGCATGGATGCTGTTTTGTGTGAGAGAGTGTAGTAAAGGGTTCACTTCACTCACAGGCTGAGAATGGTTGATGAACGTGGTGGTGATGTATGTTAAAGTCCAGCGGCGACACCACCAGGCAAACAGGTGTGGGTCAGTCAGGACAGACCTCTATAGAGCCTTTAAGGAGGTGAGGTGTGTGTCTGGAGTGTGTGTTATCACACATTTTTACTGTGACTTCACTCAGAAAGAAGTGGAGGAGCATCCAACATGGTTCAGTTTCAGTCCAAGTACGTACCATTCGTGACGTCCCTCGTTGTTTCTATTATCATCAAATGAGGCTCATCGGAGGCTGACATGTTGGAAATTTATAGCCACAGACGACAAAAGACAGTGAGGGGGCGGGGGCCGGAGAGCGACAAGGGGCGGGGCTGACAGAGCCCAGGACTGTGGTGTTGTGTGACAATGTGAAGTTCTGCTGTGAACTGCTGGCATGGTGTTTCAGATCGTTTACTTGTCAATAATAACGTTTACAGTGTTTATGCATTTGACCCGAATCCCAAAGCAAACACCGGAACGTCCGCCGCCCCACCGTTGCGGCAGCTAGCAGTGTCTTGGCTCTCTTCGGGGATTCACAGGCTGGAGGGTTCATGGAGGAAGCGGTGCCGGGCCGCCGCTCAGCACTGACAGCAGCCGCAAGCGGCGCTCTGTCCCCGGCGGGCCAGCACGGCCAGCCAGCCCCAATGATTGCTCCCCCCCACCGCCGCTTGTGCTGTTTCTCACGGGTAGCAGTACTTTCTCCATGGCTGTTCGTGGTGTTTGTCCCAAGCTAGCAGCGCCAGCTACCCGCTAGCTACCCGGCCGTCCGTGGTGTTTCCCCCAGCGCCGCCGCCGGCACTCAGCCAGCGGCGGAGCTCCCCTCCATCTGGGTTTTCTCGCCAAACTCCTCAAGCCAGTGGATTTTCGACCGAGCCGTGACGCGGCGGCTCGGCTGTGGTTAGCGAGCGAAGCCCAAGCCTGACTGCATAGAAGATGGGCCTGGCTGATTCAGTTCCTGAAGCCTGCAGATTCCATCTGTAGCGCTCCATTGACCAATGGTTTCACTTGGTTAAAATTTCAACGGCCCAATCCGGGAAAAGAGGCGGGCTGTGGGAGGGCGGAAGTGACGAGAAGACGTGACGACAGCGGGAAGTGCATGAAAGTTCGAAAACAATTTCGGCATGCGGAGCGATCTCCGTGGACACGGCAATATCTGCAGTTTTATGAAAGTGACTCAGTTTCTTCTTTGAAAGAGGAGCACAGAACATCACTTCAAGTCTTTCTGTCAAGAAACGATGTCTACTGCTTCTCAGCAGCAGCGCACATAAGATACGTCACACCGCGACTCGACGTGGATTGGTCTGTGGTGAGTGTGTCGCGTGTCAATCAGAATGGTCGTCCATCGTCTTCTTCTTGGTTTGAACGATCATCCAATCGCCACCACTGAAATCAAATTGGAAGAGCGGCTACCCAGATGGACTTTGAAATATTTCCGTGGCGGACAGATGAAACTGTCCATCTGGCGTGTCAGGTTAGGATGAAGCAACCTGGCTCCAAAACGAAGCAGCACCGACGAGAGTCAGGAAAACAAACCCGGTGCTGCTTAAAGTTTTCTAAACTTCATGTTCAAAACACAACCCCTCAGAAAAAATTATTGTTTTGGTGAACACAATACATCATATTTACTGTTAATACTATAGATAAATGCAGAAATTACAGAAAAAAACTGATTATAAATCCTTTGAGGGTCTTTTTGAGTAGTTAATCCAGTCATGGTTGCATGAATCAACAACTAACTAAAACTAGTCAACAAACTGAGTCACTTTGGAAAATAACAATTAGAGGAGAACATAATCAGACTCCTTAATGTAAACCTGCTGGAAGCTGCTAGAAGGATCTGTCAATCATTCCAGAGCAGACCTGTCAATCAAGTAGCCACGCCCCTCATTATGAAAACTTTAACGCTCTATAGAAAATTCAATAATTATATATTTTCAGATGGACCACCTGATCTCTCTTCAGACGATGAAATGCAATGAAAAAAACAACAACTCTGAACTGTAGAAACTCAGCCGATCCAGTTTTATTGATGTTTCATTTTGAATTCGAGTCTATGGAGTCACAGCATTTTGGAGCCCCCCCTGGTGGACACTGTGATATTGCAAGTTTTTGACACTTCCGGTAGGCTTCATGTTTTCTGTCACATGTTGTGTCCACTTTAATCACAGTCTGTGGTTTCGTCCCTGAATGGCAAAAGAGCATAATAAGCTTTGAACTGGAAGTTTTGTGTTGCTTCATTGTACTGTAGATGTGTGTATGTCATGAAAATGTCGATATTTTCACAACAAACAAAGAACTAGTACAAAAAATAAGCCATTTTTCCTGAAACCTTCAGCTCCAAATCTAGTGAAGTGTCCTCTAACCTTCTCCTGCTGAATTGTGGGTGTTTTCCCCTGACAGTGTGGCGCTAAGGCTAATGCTAGTTAGCTAGCTGCCATGGCAGCGTCAGTGAAATCTCAGCTCGGCTCTTTGTGTCTGCTACTCTGAGGAAATGTGTGAAGCATGGTGGTTTGTCCGGATTACAGCCTCTTGCAGGCCAGTTTTGAGCCCACGGGCCTGATGTTTGACCCCGAGCTAAGGACTGAACAGAAGCTGAACGGGAACCAAAGCGAAGTGAAGTGAACTGCGTTGAGGCGCCCACAGTTCCAAGGCGAAACTTGTGTTTCCTGAAGGAGTTTCTTGGGCTGAAGTGCCGTAATATCTGCTGCAAACTGATCTTCTGTGATTTGAAGCTTGAAAAAAAAAACAAAAAGACGCACATTTCAAACAGTGTGAAAGATTGGAACAAAGAATAAAGAGCAAACGTGGCTTGAAGCAGCTGCTCCAGCGGTTCCGGAACAAAGTGTCACGCCGTGTTCACGTCACACAGCCACAATTAGGCCTGTCTGCCCGCTGAGCAGCTTTGAGATACGGCTCGCTTTCTGTTTGTGCCTGCGCTGCCAGCTCTGTCACCGCCGAGCCGCCGTGACCCGAGGTGACTGAGCAGCAGGAAGGTTCGCCACAATGCCGAGCTGTCTTACACCGGCGTCCAAATGCAAGTCAATTATTGTAATGAATGCGCCGGGCGTGCGGTTTGTTCGCGGAACGTTTCAGCGCTCGGCTCACCTAGGGCTTGGAGCTGGGGTCTGGATAATAGCTCCTGCTCCCGTCAGATCGGCCCGCGGTCTTTCCACGGCGTTCCGCGGCGTTCCGGCTCGTCACGCTGACACCGGGCCTGTTTGTGTTGGAAAACTTCAGTCAGAGCGGCGGCCGCTTGACAGCTGAGGTAAACCTGGTCTGCAGCGTCCCGGAGCTCCAGACTGGTAATAACTCAGTCAGGATCTCTACAAACACAGAGCAGAGAGAGCTTCTGTAGGGGAGCTGCAGGTTTGAATCCCGCTTCTTCCAGGTGACCACTGAGCAAACCCTGATTCTGCGCTATGGCGACTGTCCTGCTGGTTTTACAGGTTAACCATGAACAGAATGGGTTCAGTGTAGAGCCATCAATAAATAACGTGTTCTCATCTGAGTGTGATTTACAGAACAGGGGGCTGATGGGAGTGGTGGGAGTCAGCGTGGGTCGCTGCTGTTTTTGAATCTGAACGGGTCTGTTCTGAACTAACCACTTCAGAATTCTATTCCTGATATTGGTGTTTACATGGGAAAAATGAAGGATTTAATCCTCTTTCAGGCTGGGGGCTGTGAGGCGTTCTGATTGGACGGGACGCCATGATATAGTGACGTCTACAGGAAGTAAACAAAGCCTGTCGGCGGTGATTTCTCTCTCTTTCTTTCTGGATTAACTTTGATGCTGCAGCTTTGAAAATGTCCTCGTTGTTCTGCTCCCGTCCATCTGCTCTGTTCATTATATCCATTTGTTCTGAAGCTCCCGTTAAATCAACAGTCTCTCTACAAGTCGAACCGCGGGCCGCCATCTTGGAATATTGCATCATGGCAACGGACGAGCAGAACGACGGGAATGAAGTCGCCTAATAAGGATATAATTCCGCTTCCAAAGGAGAATAACCGGCCGGTCTCTTCGGATTTAAAATTAATTCTGAGGAAAGTTTTTGGGTGTTTTCATGGTCATTTTAGAGCAGAATTAGACTTTATTTGGATTTAAACAGGAACTAAAGTCTCATGTTTGTGTTCTCATTCAGACGCTTGGGTTCAACGATCGGCTCGTCGTGTCTGGGCTCTGTGTTCCCCGCTCATTGACTGACTGACTGACTGATTCACTCTTCAGGTTGTTCATATTTCTTTCTGTGATGTTGTTAGCTCACACTCCGACAGACAGACTTATTGGCCACCCTTGATCAGCAGAGCGAGGGGTGTGTGTGGTGTGTGTGTGTGTGTGTGTGTGTGTTGTTCTCTAAACTACAGGCCAAACTGTGTTTTGTGCAGGTGTTATATCTGTGAGATTACATATGATGTTTCCATCATGGCCAGGTTTCTGCCGGAGTCACTGAAGTAGTTGGAATCTGTGTGGGTGTGATCAGCTGTGAAGGAATCTTGTTTTCACTGGATCATGGAGGACGGATGTTTCTGCTCCGTCTGTTCTGGGAGCTCCTACAAAGCATTTCGTTAAAAACGTCCATGTGTGCTGATTTGAATAAGTTAGACGCCAGCTCCAGTAAAGCTGCCCAGCAGAGGGAACCCAGCGGACCGGGGACAGGGCCATCAGGGCATCACTGGTGCATGCTGGGATTGAAAGCTCTGAGCTCTGATCTAACAGAAGTTAATGCCGGTACTGATGAGACGGCGTCAGAACGCAGAGTGTTAGTGTGTGTGGAGCAGAAAGGCTGCAGGCCGGGCAGAGCATCAGAATGCCTTCACAGCGCCTGGCAGGGGAGGTCAGGGGTCAGGGGTCCAGGGGTCAGGGCTCTCTTTGCAGAAAAACAGGAATTCTCACCACATAATAAGTCAGGGGTGATAATATCCCGACTGATTCAGGAGTAGTCAGTAGGTCAGACACCCCAGCTCTTCAGTCCTGTGTTTGTTCCTGTGTTCCTCAGATTCTTCCTTCAGCCTGCATGAAGCCATGCGGCCTTTAGCTGGAGCTCAGGACGGCTGTAGCGTCAGAAACAGCGCGGTGCGCCGTGGGTGGATGGGACGAACGTCCCTGAGCCTCTCAGTGGCCTGCGGTTCCCCATATTAAACAGTGAGAACAGGACAGTAACTCCACAGTGAAACAGGTCCACATTTAAAGCTTTTCCTGCTTGGTTCCTGCTCAGAGGAACAGGAGAGAGGAACCTGGAGGCCTGGAAAGACAGCAGAAATGCATGATGGGAGAAGAACCTGGAGGCCTGGAAAGACAGCAGAAATGCATGATGGAGAAGAAGCTGGTGGACTGAAAAGACAGCAGAAAGGCATGATGGGAGAAGAAGCTGTGTGGACTGAAAAGACAGTCCCTGCAGTTTGAGCTCTGATGTAAACAGAAAGTATCATGATGTTAATCAGCGGTGCAGGTTAGAAAACAAATCAGTGAGCTGCTGGCTGTTCAGAGCCTACGGCTCATTTAGACAACATCTTCAATATAAACCGAAAACTTTCCAAAAAGTTAGGTTTTGGGTGTTTTGGAATTAAACAGATAATGGAGAACAGAGACACTAAAAATACAACGTGTGGAAAGTTCTCCCAAGGTAGAACACTTGGAAACACTCTGAGGAAAAGCCTGCTGCTGCCCGGTGGGTTCTGCACATGCTCAGTAGAGACACTACAGAACAGTGTTCTCCTCCAGAGTCAAGACTCCCAGTCCAGGACTGTCCTGGTCCCGGTTCTGGTCCTGGTTCTCCTGGACTCGGTAGTTTTACAGTTGAGAGTTGTTCTCCGTGTTCTCTGTTGTTAATGTTCAGAGTGTGTTGTTCTCTGTGGTTTCAGGACTGAAACAACCACAGCACCAACTAGTGGCCCAGCCTGAGAACTGCATGGTTTCCATGTGAATGCGGATCTTTCCTGAGAGTGAATGTCAAATCGCTGCGATGCCTCTTGACACCAGCCTCACCGTCCCTCAGAAGTGTGTTTCTGGTGTGTGTTGTCTGCTGAAGTGCTTTTGATCACTCTTACAGGGCAGTGGTGTGGAGAGGGCGTGACCTTGACAGAGGTCAAGCTCCACCCTGCATTTTCTTGCTTCCAGCTCCTCTAGCAAACCGTCCTCTCAGAGGAGACCAGCGGTGGATCCTGGCTCAGATCCTGGAGCAGTGTGTGGGTTCCTCTTCCTGACGCGCTGATCCGGCGTCGTGATGTTCCGTCGAGGGACATGCAGCCATGCAGCAGGTGATGATCAGTTAATTGAAGCGTGACGGAGGCCGCCGCTAGCGTTCGCCGCTCACCTTTCTGCTTTAATCATGGGCCGCCGGAATCCGCCCGCTGCCCGCCCGCCATCGCCGCCGTCTCTCCAGAGACAGTGTCTCGTCCAACCCGGGACTCAATCAGCCTCCTCCATGTTTGATTGCAGGATGCTAATTATTGAAATGCGGCCGTGCTGCTGTTGGAGAGGAGGTCCGCGCTGATGAACGGCAGAGGTAAAGTTCATTAAAGACACTAGCCGGGTTCATTAACTGCTGTTCCTGAAGCACATTAATCAGAGACGCTACGGGCGTTAAACAACGCTTCACACACTCTGAACACACACACAACACACACACTGAAGGAAACTTCCTTCAGCAGAGGAAACCGCTTCCTGAGGTTTTATCGAGAAGATGTTTGAAGACATTCCTGAGTCTGTTCATGAAGTATTAGCATTGAAGGATTAGCAAGAGTGCTTTTCTACTTCCTGTTTGTTTCCTACTTCCTGTTTGCGGTTTTATTTTTCAAAAGTTTAAAATTAAAATAGATTAAAGCCTGCCAGGGGCCACAGGTGAAGGAGCAGGTGAGTGAGAGACTCAGAGGAGACAGCAGTCTCCGGTTTGACCTCAGAAATACTGAAATACTGTTGATTCATCATATTTTCAGAGTTTGAAGAGTACTTATAAAAACATGTATTTCAGCCCTTTATTCAAGCAGCCCAAACTGCTCCGCAGGTGTGTTTAAAGCAGGATCAGAAGCGCTGTATTGAGGTATTGTCGTGTTGCTGCTCTCCCAGAACACGCTGAAGCTCGCTTCACTCAGTGTTGAACATCAGTCAGACTGTAGCCTAACGCGTTCCGGCGCTCCAGACAACGCCGTGCGGTCACAGCTGTTTACTGCAGGCTTCCTCTGCAGCTAAATATAGCCTTCATTTGTGGGGGGACATCAACATCATCAGCATTTATAAATATGAACCAATCCGTCTCAATAATTGCATTAAAATGATTGCGGATGATTGCGAGCGTTGTGTCAGCGGCGGCCGGCCGGGCGCGGCCCATTAGCATGAGCTAACCCGGCGACGCTGGGCTGATTAGGCTGACGGGGTTTCTGCACCGGCGGCTCGCGCTCACATTCAGTTAGCAGTTTAGAAACACGAGTGGGAAAACACGCTGGAATCATCCAAGGCTTTTCTTTTCTGGCTCCTGCTCATCAGCAGGACTGAGTCAGACTGACTGCTTAGCGAGACGCTGAACCACTGACACAAAAGGCAGAACTCTGGGGAACCTGCTGGTCTCTGCTGTGCTTCTCCTGCCTTTCTACAACTCTGAAAAACCCAAGAGAAACCAAAGTGTTCCAATAAGAAAGTTGTTCACTTCTTCTTGTTCCTGTATTGAAAACAGTAGAAAAGAATCGAATAATAGAAGACCGGAACACACACCAGCTGGAGTGTGTTCAGCTCAGAGTCCCTGAACGCATCGGGCCAGTCCTGGAGTCAGGAGGCTCCGTCTCAGGACCATGTCGCATTTGGCTAGATATACACTGACTCTTGACTTATTGCTGCGCTACAGAAGTGACAAAGACGAACTAATCATCCTTTATTCGATCCTCTTGGCAGAATCCTCTTCCCCCACTGACCCACTTTCTTTCTGGAAGGGGTGGGGTTCGTTCGGTCACATTAATGGCACCCCAGGGAGCTGGTGAGGGTCTTGTTGTGGGATTTGACCCTGAAACACCCTCTTCTCTGACCTCCGGGGCCACCATCATGCTATTTACATTATTATTATTGTTACTGTTGAAGGCACTGGAACTGAAGCAAGGCCTGCTGGGACGATCGGGTTTTCATCCAGCTCTGAGCTTTCGGTCGTCCTCATTACTCTAAGATTTGACATGTTAATGACTGTTTTCATCAAAGGACTGAAGAGGCATCCACCTGACTTCCTCCTCTTCGTCACCTGGAGCCTGAACGACTGAATGAAAGTTGATGTGGAGCAGCGAGGTCGACCTTCACCTCAGAGCTGCATCCACTTCTTATTGACACAAACAGGAGAGAGAGGAGCAGCGCTGATCAGACGCTGATATCCGTCACTGCTGTCTCTCACGAACAAAGGTTTGTCTGAGCTCATCTATTAGACCACACTATAAATAAACCACAACAGCGTGAGCAGTTCCAGCTGCAGAGAGTGAGAGACGAGCGGCGAGCGGCTCACGGTACCTCAGTGGACCTGTCTGCATCCACAAGTGAACAAAAACAACAAGATGAACACATGTGAGACACTCCCCACGCTGCGGACATCACCAGTCCTGTTAAAGAGACACACGGTCATCTGGATGGTCCTGAAGGAGGAGGACCGGTCAGACAGACGTCCCACATCCCATAACCTGTTTCAGGATTTGCTTTCTTCATCTCGAGGAGCGTTTTCCATCTCAGTTCCACAGAAAACAGTTTTACTGTCAGAGGCTGAGCTGTGTGTCCTCTGCTGTGAGGAGCTCCCTGACGGGCCTCTGCTCGCCGCTGCAGCAGCCTCGTCTGGCTTCACGCCGTCAGTCACAGACGACCACGTGTGATCGATGTGAGGTTAACGGGGATCGAACCATCCACCTGCCAGCAATGCAGTGCAGAGCGTGACTGGGGGTGAGGTTGGAGGCAGAGCCCCGGGCCCCCGAGTGTCTGGGCCCCCGGGCCTCCAGGCCTCCGAGCCTCCGAGCCCCCGGGCCTCCAGGCCTCCAGGCCCCTGGGCCTCCAGGCCTCCGGGCCCCTTGGCGTCCGGGTTCCAGCTGTGTCCATGGGGGGGCTTTCCGGCCTCTGCCAGGCTCTCTCTGCAGTCGCAGCTGTGGTGTCTCCTATAGCGGTTCCCGAGAGGAGAGGCTCTCTGCTGATTAGGCCGGACAGCTTGCTGTCCAATGGGCCCCGGGGGCCGTGACCTCTGGGCTGCAGAGAGGCGCCTGCAATTTGCCTGATGGCGAGGGACTGTGGCTCCTGAGTCTGTGCTGATGAAGCGCTCTGGCTGATTGCAGTTTGTAATTTGCAAATGAGGCTGTTAACACACGGAACAAAGAAGAACGTCGCTATTGTCCTCCAGTCCTCCCCTGGCCCCCCTGCCCCCCCGGCCCCCCCGGTTCCCCGTCCACCGCCAGGCGTCAGAGCCCATCCTGGCTGCTGGTGTCAGGGAGCTGATCTGTGATGCTAGCATTAGCATTTTGCGGGCGCTCGCCCAGAAACCACCGGGTCCCGTCTCAGCCGCTCCCGTTCTCAATTATCAGAATTGGACACGAGGACATTGAAGCGCGCACGGCGGCGAGGCGGCCCGCGTGCGCGGCGGCCGGTGTGTGTTGGGAGTGTGTGAGCGTTCGCCCCGTGTCGCTGCTATTTACGGTCGGCCGGCCATAAAAGTGTCTCCTCCAGCTCCTCTCTCCTCCATTTAGCCAGTCATCCAGTCCAGCAGCGCGCTAAACTGCTCGCAGTGCACACACACACACACACACACACACACACACACACACACACGGTGGACACCTCCAGCACTGACAGCAGTGGGGGGACAAACAGAAAAAAACCACAAGCTGTGAGCAATAAAGTCTGAATGTCTTCAGATTTGCAGAAACACATTCAGCAGTAATTTAAAAAGTTCTCCTCACACACACACACACACACAACACACACACACACACACTCCCACACGCGTGTCTCTTTGGCTAAGCTCCGCCCCCAAAGGCATACGAGCCACAGCCTTCAGCCCCCCAGCCTGGACTGTGAGTGGGCCTCCTCAGAGAACCTCGGAGCTGCTGGTTCCTGTTCTGTTCTGTTCTGTTGAGGATGTTAGAACGGGTCAGTCTGAGCTCCCGGAGCTCCGGCAGCTCCCGGAGCCGCTGGAGCAGCAGTACCAGCGATCCTGACCGGACAAACAGCAGAGCGCAACCCTGGACAAACGTCTCCCGACGAGCTGTGCGGCAGAACACGGAGAACCCGGCTGGTTCAGTCCGCCGGGGCTCTCGGCCGTCTGAAGGTCCCCCGTCTGTGGAGGGGGGGGGGATCTGGATGGCCTCCATGGCAGAGTGTGAGCCTGCTAGCGACCTAGCTTGCCTGGTCAACACTGACGCTAGCACTGACACTGGGATCACGCAGCCAGTTAACAGAGTAACCAAGGGGGCGGGGCTTAGCCTAACGTCAGCTCATTGTTTCTGTTCCAGTCTTCCAGTCACTTGTTGCTTTAACAAACCTTTTTTCTCAGTTTCTGCTTGTTGAGTATTTGACCACTGTTCATAAATGAAGTGTGTGTGTTTCTGACCGGGACGGTGTGTGTTACCTGAACCCGGGACTCTCCAGCATGTGAGACCCTGAGAGGGTTGAGTCCTCTCCAGAGCGGACCCATGTGGACCATGATCTGGGGATCAGCAGGTCTGGGCTGCTGCGGAGCTTCAGGTTCAGACGTGCTCACATCAGTCCAGAGCGCCTCTCGGTGAGACGCTTCGTGGCGCTCAGGACCGTTTCTCTGGTGCTGGCGGGTCTGAGGACGAGCGGGCGGCTCGGCAGACAGACAGGGTCGTCTGACACGGCGGGCGTCTGCGTTCTGTTATGGCCGTGCTGTGGCCTGATGTGCAGAGGAAATGGAAGTTTAACAGGTGGAGCCCCGCAGCCCTGCAAACCACCCCGCTTTGTAATCCACCACTTTCTCCGCAAACAAGTCTGAGGACTGCGTGGGGGGAAAGTGGCCCATTATTGTAATGTTGCATAATCCCCCTCGAATTGCTCCCGTTTATAGCGTCTTATTGTTGCTGGCTGATGAAATGAGATGAAGGCCGTCGTTTGGCTGAGGCTGACTCCCCGGAGTCATCGAGGCGCCGCCGCGAGAGCCAGAGGAGGAAACAGGCTGCGGAACACCTGTTGAACACCAGGACGGGAGCAATGCATGATGTGAGGATTCAGAGCCAAACCCTGCAACACTGTGTAAACCTGGAAAACAGAACTGGTCTAAAAATCTGCTTTTTATCTGCAGATCACACCAAAAACACATACAAAAAGATTCAACATCTAAAACTACTCAATGATACTAATAATAATAACAATAATAATAATAATAGTAATAATAATATAATGATAATAATAATAATAATATAATATTAAGATTAAGAATAGCAAGATTCGTAAAAATGCCTCAGCAGTTTGGGGAGGAAAAGAAGGGCAAACAGAAAAAGAGAGTAAAAATAGGTGTTGAGCTGAAACTGGTTGAACTGTGGGGAAAAGCACAGCAGCTGTCCATAACTGGAAAAATAACTGAAATTCATAAAAGAGCTAAATAGAAAAATCCATGAAATAGAAAGAGGACAAAACTCTAGAAGTGGATACATCTGCTAAAAATGCCATCAAATCGCTGTAAATGTGAGATGTTGGAAAAGTGTCCTCAGATTGTTCTCAACCAGCCCACAGAGCAGAGGGTCCTGGACTCAGGGCCTGATCTGGGTCGTGGCTGGAGGATGGTTCCAGACACGGCTGCTGGACAGTTCCTCATCTCTTGGGAGTGTCCGAGCCGTTCACTGCTTGGGAAAATGTGGTGAAAGAAATGAGGCTCAGAGCCTCATTCTCGTATTTCCAGTGTGGAACAGAAAAGCGTTCTTCCGGTGATTCAGGAAGCCATGTGGTGCGGCGCGCTGCTGTTCAGCGCTGACCTTTCACCCCTCCTCTCGTCTCTCCACCATGTTTTATGGCCGGGTTGTGTGGCTTCTAGAGATGTTCTTCTGCTGTCTGTAGTTTTTGACCCCAGAGCCGTCTCGTCATTTGAACTTTGAGCGAGATGAAGACTGTAAAGCAGGGTCGTCCTCTGAGTGGCAGCAGGGTTGGTGTGTGTGTGTGTGTTGTGTGTGTGTGTGGGTGTGTGTTGTGGTGTGGGTGTGTGTGCGCGTCTGACGGGGGTTTCCTGTCAGAGAGACGATCAGGCAGAAGAAACACTGAATCCATTTCAACATGACTGTTTCTGCTCTAATGACTCAGTGAAGACTCTGGACCAACAAAGAGGCCGCTCAGCAAGCCGGACGGACAGAGACCAGCTGCAGTGCTCTGAGTTACCACAGTAGGCGCTGTTCTCGGGTGTGTCATTATCTGGAGGTCAGAGGTCATCCCTCCCTCCCTCCTGCAGATGTTTCCCGCTCAGCAGGGTGAGGTCAGACTGTCTGGAGTTCAGGTGTGTGTCCCCGGTGGACGTGTCTCCAGGTGAGACGCTGAGGACAGCTTCACAGCTGGAGGCAGAGGTCCAGCAGGTGGTGAAAGCCGTGGCGACCGGCCCCCCTCAGTAATCCCTGTTCAGAGGTGTGATAAGTGACATTGTATCTCATGATGCTTCAACTGACATGCTCTGACTGGCCGAACCCGGAAGTGTGACGCTTTAGCCCCGCCCACTGAAGTTGACCAAGATTTTTTTTTTTTTAATTAACAAAAGACAACAATACAATAGAAACTCTGTTGGAGGAAAGCAGTGATACTTCCAGTTTTTCTTATGTGATACTACGAGACGGACTGTTTCAGGGATTGTTCCTCAGCAGGTGGAAAATGGAATGCTTTTTATTATTTTCTGTAAATTTCTTACTTGTTGCGCCTTTAATTCCTGCAACAGGTTACAGTGTCATTATTCATGTTGTTTCCATGTACTCCATTCCTCAGTTTGAGGGGAGGCGGAGCAGATGCTCTTTCTGGAATAGTTCAGTCATCAGTTTGACAGCTTGGCGCTGTTTTGAGTTTATATTGATTATTTGATATGATCTTCAGATAAAGAAGTTCAGAATCTGGATTACATCATTTTCCAAACTGGAACAAAACCTGTTTTTTTTTAAATTATTATTATTATTATTTTTACTTTTATTTGCACAAACAAAGCACATAAAAATGTCTTCTGTAAAACATAAAGTGAAAACGTGTGGGGGGGGGACCTGACAGTGAGGGGGTGTCCTCACAGGAGAGGATGATGATGCTGCTGGTGATGATCTGAGGGGGAGGAGGAAGAGGGGGGGGGGGTGGTACTCCGGTTAATAACCCCCAGCCCCCTCTGCCTGTCGGTGCCATGATCGCAGGATGCTCCGGGACCCCTGCAGCAGCGGAGCCGCGCCGTGATGACCGACCGTCCGCGGCACAGCAGCAGCAGCAGCCCCCCCGCTGACGACTGACACCTCGGACACCCCGGACACCCCCGGACACCCCAGACACTCCTCGTGCTGTGGTTCGATTCCCGCGGAGCTTTGGCACAGGCGCGCTCGGTCCAGCCGGGGCTGCCTCCCTCTCCGGTGCGCCCCGCTCCCCCAGCCCCCCCGCCCCCGCCCCCCTCTCTCCTCCGGGCTCCTGCTCTCTGCAGTCGGGTTTGACTCTTCGGGACTTTTACCGGCGCAGGCAGCGAGCGGAAGGCGGACCGCGCGGCGCAGAGTGTCGTGTGAATGTAGCGGCGGACCGGGGCTCTGTCTGCGGGGCGCACAGCGGGACGCACCGGGACGCACCGGGACGCACCGACTCCCATCCTCCTCCTCCTCCAGCGCACCGAGGGTCCCGCACGCGGCCAACATGATCCTCCTCGGGACCGTGCTCGCGCTCTTCTTCTCAGGTAGGTTCGATTTGTCTTCGCTGTGGAGGGAAGTGTCCGGTGCGGCGTGCGCGCGAGGCGCTGGCGCACCGTCTGTCCAGCTGCTCTGACTCCAAACTTAACGGAGGTGAGGACGGAGAGGGCGCGGGCCGCCGCGCTCCGCGCCTCCGTCCCGAGCAGCGGCTCCTCGGGCTCGGTCGCTCCGTGTGGCGGAGGAGGGTTTCCTTCAACTTTTCAGCAGAGTGAAAATGTGTGGAGCGGAGATTCCGAGTCCTTCCTCTACAGACAGTCCTGTCAGGTCTGCTGGCTGCTGGATGGTTCTGGAGACGTGACCGGGCCGTCCGCGCCGCCCGGTTCCGCCCTTGAGGCGCGCGGCGCAAAGTTCACACGCATCCGCGGAGTCCCGGTCCGAGTCCCGGTCCTGCCCTGACTCCTGGCTCCCTGCGGGACTCTGGGCTGCTGCTGCGTTTTCGGGCTTTAACGCTCCACAAAACCTTTTAAGCTTTTTTTAACAACTTCTAAATCACAGAAATCACAGAAAACACATCCGAACAACCTTTGAGTTAAATGTTTTTCATTTAACTCTTGAATTTCTTTTATAATTTTTATTTTCTATTTAATATTTCAAAATTTGGCCAAAAAAAAAAATTGTCTGTAAATGAAAAGCAGGTGATTCAAAGGATTTAATTTCTTAACTATTTGAAGAAATAAGTCATTTTATTTCTTCAACACAGAGACTTCAGTTTATTCTCAGATATTTCAGCCCGTCTGATCTCAGCTCAGTTCATCTGACAGATTATCGACATGAGGAAAATCAAAGGAGTAATAATTAAAGAACGTTCTGTTTTCCATTGTGCCCAGTTTACAGCCCCTCATTACTCCTCAAGCTGCTTTATATTTTACTGTATTATGAAGAGTGGTGGTTTTTCTGCAGCCCTCTAACCTTCAGACCTCTGATATTTGTTCCTTCTCCCTTTGTTTTCTAATCAATTTCTAATTTCCCCCCTGCACCCATTACAGAAGGCTTCCTTTGATTTTTCTTCTTCTTCCAAAGAGATGATTTACCTGATCAGACAAAGCTGGTGTGTGTGTGGTGTCCTGCGCCGGTGTTGTTGGTGTCCTGCTGGTGGGTGTGTGGTGTCCTGCCGGTGTGTGTTGGTGTCCTGATGGGGGGTTGGACCCGGGTCCACCTCAACTTGATTTCTTTTGTTTCTTTGTGTGTTGAGTGTCGGGGTGAGCGGGCCCGGCCTGCTGCTGGGAGGGCTGCATCGGAGGCTTGACAGGGACAGAGACGAGACAGAGACAGAGACAGAGACAGAGACAGGACAGGGACAGGGACAGGGACAGGGACAGAGACAGAGACAGAGACAGGTACAGGGACAGGGACAGGGACAGAGACATGGACAGGAACAGGGACAGGGACAGGGACAGGGACAGGGAACAGGGACAGGGAAGAGACAGGGACAGGCGTTTTACAGTCCTTCGAAGGCTTTATGAAGACCGGAGAGCTCAGCTTCCCTCCAGCTCTCCTTGACGCTTTCTGCTGGTTTTAAATGCTGTTTACTGCGGATGTGTAGGAAACATGAGGCTGAAGGGCCCAGGTAGGGTCGGGTCGGTCGGGTCGGGTCGGGTCGGGTCGGGTCGGTCGGGTCGGGGGTCACGTTTGGGGTTGGGGTCTCCTCACCTTTGCAGTCTGTAGATGAGATTAAACAATCACAGAGTAAATACAGAAGCTTCAAACACATAAGCAAATAAACTCCTGAGTCCAGACCGGATCCGAGCCCAGACCGGACCCGGTTCAGCTGAAAGCAGACTGGACACACCCAGATTGTCCACCACCGAGGGTAAAGTGTGTGTGCTCTGATGTCTGGGCGTGTGTTGGTTTCAAGCCGACGCGGTGCCGCTGCAGTCTGCAGTCTGGAAGGTTTACTCCGGTTCTGAACGTTCTGTGTTTAATCCGATAAACGCCGGGACATAAAAACTCTTTTATACGTTCAGACTTTTTATGGCTGAAATAGAGCTGACTGGTTTGAAGCTGTGAAACAGCCGAGGGTCCGATTCAGAGCGGTTCCTGAAGAACGCGCTGCAGAACGTCAGCAGTTCCTCCAGCAGGGTTCTGACGGGCCGGTGAGGAACCAGAGACTGATCCAGTCCAGGCCTGGACTCGGGTGGAGGAACCCTCCGTCCACACGGAGGAGCTGGGAGCTCGGAACGTCCACTCATCACTTTCTACAGCCGCTCCCATTCTGGAGCGTCAAGGAAAGATCTAGACAACAGTCCTGCTGCGTCAGCGCGATTCAGTCTGACATCAGTCTGATTTTCAGAACCAGGCGGAACGCTGCTCAGAACCAGAGGGAACGCCGGTCAGAACCAGACGGAACGCCGGTCAGAACCAGACGGAGCGCCGCTCAGAACCAGACGGAACGCCGGTCAGAACCAGACGGAACGCCGTTCAGAACCAGGCGGAACGCCGTTCAGAACCAGGCGGAACGCTGTTCAGAACCAGACGGAACGCCGTTCAGAACCAGACGGAATGCTGTTCAGAACCAGGCGGAACGCCGTTCAGAACCAGACGGAACGCCGTTCAGAACCAGACGGAACGCCGTTCAGAACCAGACGGAATGCTGTTCAGAACCAGGCGGAACGCCGTTCAGAACCAGACGGAACGCCGTTCAGAACCAGACGGAACGCCGCTCAGAACCAGGCGGAACGCCGTTCAGAACCAGACGGAACGCCGTTCAGAACCAGACGGAATGCTGTTCAGAACCAGGCGGAACACCGTTCAGAACCAGACGGAACGCCGTTCAGAACCAGACGGAATGCTGTTCAGAACCAGACGGAACGCCGTTCAGAACCAGGCGGAACGCCGGTCAGAACCAGACGGAATGTTGTTCAGAACCAGATGGAACGCCGGTCAGAATGAACATGCAATATCCTGAAACGTTACATTTCACAGTGAAACTACACTGTTTTCACCTTCATGCTCAGTGGCCCAGTGTCCACCGACAATGGCTTGAAGAGCTGTTAGCAGGCCGTGGATCAGACAGTGTTCACAGACAGTGGTCTCTGCATGTCCCCCGGTCCTCCGTGGTCCATGTGACCTGAGGACCATCCACTGCAGGCCCGGGGTCAGACGTGTGTTCAGGGCTTGTGTGCTCCACTGAACGTGGCCTCTCCGTCACACCTGCACCAGCGCACGGAGCGCCGGTCAAGGCGCCGCTCGTACCTGCCGCTGCAGGAGTGTGACGGCCGTGCACGTGAGCGGTCCTTCTCACCACGCAGCGTGAGCGGAGTGGCGTGTGCGTCAGCGGTGCGCTGCGGACACGACTAGACTCAAACCCAGAGCTCCCTCAGTGTGAGGGCAGTGGCTAACCACTGCACCACTGCTGGGCCCTTCCTGTGACCCTCACTTTAATCTGTGGTTGTAGGATCAGCCCCTCCTCCTCCTCCTGCGACAGGGTGTGTGTGTGTGTGGTGACTTTATGGTAATCCAACAGTAGAAGTGTTAACAGAAAGATTGGAAAGAACAAATTGAATTTCCCTGCAGAGTCTGGAGGCTCCAGGATCAGATCAGCTCTGCTCCACTGTTCTGGGTGCCTGGCCCTCCGTTGCTCCTGTTCCCCCGGTTTCCTCTGGTTTCCCCGGTTCTCCCCCCTGACAGCCCCCCCCCCCCCCCCCCCACCCCCGGGCCTTGCGCTCCTGTCTGATTCTTCTCTTTTTTCCATCTCAATCTAAATTGGCTCTCGGATTGGGAATAAATTGCGAGCCGCTCGCTGAGGAAGTGCAGCCAACCGGCGCCGGTGAGCAAACACATTTGGAGCGGCGGCGGCGGCTGACGCTTATCGGCGCGCGGGCAGGTGTGCGTGTTGTGTGCCCTTCCCCGGGCGGAGGGGGGGGGGGGCGGGCTCGGCCCACACCAACACTGACCCGCTTCAATTAAAGGTCCTGAGAAGGAAGCGGCGGCGTCAGAATCCCGCCACAGACAGACTCCATCATTTATCGTTACCTAGTTTACCCGGGTCACAAAAAGTTCCCGCTAAAGATTTGAAGTGTCTCGATAAATACGATAAACTCCCGTTGTGACGGAGATTTGGCGCTGCAGTGGTCTGCGCCGCGCCACAGCCGCTTCAGGACGACGTGGATTCTTGTCAGAACGGCTGCCCCGCAGCGGTTCGGCGCTGTGCCGCCGTCTGACCAGCAGGGGGCTGCTGGGAGACGTGAAACATGGGGACTGATGTAATGAAGGAACTTTTGAAGAGACTTTGAATCAGCAACATCAACATTAGCTGAGCCTTGCTAGCTCATAGATATCTTATAGAACACTAGACGCCTCGTCACGCTGATGGCCAATGAAGTCGGACGTCCGCAGAGGTCGGCCATCTTTGTACGGGAATCTGGCTCGCTCAACATTGTGTTGATGAGACATGAACTCTTTAACAAGCTATAACCTGCTCAAATTTCAAACGATTTTCAAACAGTTTGGTTTGTAAAAACATCAAATCTCTGTTAATGACATGACAGATGTTTGATGAGCATGGCAGGCCCTAAATATATCTAATAATATATATCATATCCTGAATATTCATAATATTCTTCATATTAGGCTCCATGTTCAAATCCTTACACTGAGATATATTTATAGCACTTATGATAATTTAGACAAACCATACATGTCCATATTTTTAGTTTGTATGAAAACATTTTAAGACGTGGCAGGGCTGCAGTGGAGGCGGAAGATAAAAAATTTACCCACCTGAACTTCAGAATACTTAAATCTGAACCCCATGATATTGCATATATTATAATATTATATCTATTAATACATAAATTAAACAGTAACCTTCCACATTATTAAATCTATTGTGAATATATAATGTCCCCCATAGATTATTTAAACATGAAATAGTGCACCAGAAAACACTGTTAAAAATATTGAATTAGGCTTTGAAAAAATTTATAAAGGAGCTCAGAAAGTCTCAAGTGAAGTCATGGAATTACAGTCAATATAATTAAGAAAATGAATAAAAGGCAACTGAGTGAATCTCTTGATCAGTCAATTTTTATATAACTCAGAGTCACAACAGCAATGACCTTATGGTGCTTTAAGATGTTCCATTGAACCATTTCAGCTAAATAAGAGTAGAAACGTCTGCTCAGATCACCAGCCTCACCTTGTTCCACAGAAACTCTGACAGCTAAGATGGCCGACCTCTGCGGACGGCGTGGAGTCTGCCATAAGGCATCTAGTGTTCTATAAGATATCTATGTGCTAGCTCCCCCACTTTCTATGAGGCCCCTTAGCTGCCCGGAAAATGCCTGAACACAAAAACATAAACATTAGGACCCCTGCATGTGCCCCGGAAATACTGAGAAACAGAATAAGCACAGAAAACGTGTCATATGATATATAAGGGGATAAAAACGTTTACATCCCTGGATTTGTTCAGTTGTTTGTAGTTTGTGATTTCATAAGCAAAGAAAACCTCAGAGGCAAAGTTACTTCTGCTACTTGCAGTACTGTCTGCAGAGTTTACCACCGTCCACTAGGTGGCAGTGCAGCGCTAGTATTAAGCTACTTCCATGTTCCGCCTGTCTTACGCCTCTTTTCCACCAAACTGGTTCCCGGGCCGAACCGGGGCCTGGGGCCAACCTGGTTCAAATCCAGGGCCTGAAAAGCCCCGCTTTGGTTTCCACCGCACTGCGGCCACGGTTGGGGGGGGGGGGGGGGAGCGACGTCATCGCGTCATTACAGAACGTTAGTACGCAGGTTTCCGCCAGACCTTTTCAGTCCGGGCGCCCGCCCGTGCTAAATTCTGCAGCGCCCGGACAACGGAGAGGATGAAAAAAATATAATAATAACAATAATAATGGCTTCGAGCTTGCGGCTGATTAGAAGCTGCGCTCAATTGATTGAGCTGGCACTCCGATGCTAGACTGTGCACTACCCCCCCCCCCCCCCACGCGAGCCCCGCGCTGCATTGCAATCGCCCCCCCCACCTGCTGCGAGCCCCGTGCCTTTTCACAATTGCCCCCCCCCACCCCGCCCCCCCACCCCACCCCCGCCCAGCCGGAGTGTGTTCGGAGATCAGCTGTCGCCGTAACTCCGCCCCCAGGGCCAGGCTTAGTCAGTGAGTGGCAGGGGCCTGATCGGGCCTGATCTGGACCAGGAAGAAAGTGGTTCCTGAAAGCCCTGACTTTTGGGAACTGGGCCCGGGCCGCGGTTGGTGCGAACAGAAGAACCAGTTCAATTTGGGTGCCGGCCCCGATTTGGCCCGGGAACCGGTTGGTGGAAAAGAGTCCTGAGTGGGTCAATGTTGTTGTCTTGAGAGAGTCCCGCTCTGTGAACGTTCTCACTTCTCCAGAACTATATATGTTGATATATATTACTGTTGTAAGTATTTCAAGTTTGTTAGTAGTATACTCAATCAAGCCTAGCTAGTCCAGCATATTATTTCTGTGACTTATTCTTGTCTTAGAATTGCTAGTGATAGCTGGTTGCTTATTGTTTGTATTAGTTAGCATCTGCTCACACTGTGTATATTGTTCGCAGGGCTCCCTCATCGTTTTGATTAAAACACTAAACTAACAACGAGGAGCGTATTTCTTCACCGTCCTTCTATTTGTGCCGAAGAGTTCCAGTAAACGTTCGGTCTGTTCTCACATTCACGTTTGATTTTGAATCACGTTTGATTTGAGTCGTTACAGTTTTGCAGTACTGGTGTACTAATGAAACTAAAACTTGACTGGTATCGTAGAGTAGTGATTATTATTATTTTCTAGCAGTGTTTTTGGGGCTCCACAGACTGAGGTGGTGACAGAACAACAGTCCAAGAGGTGGAGTTCAATTACTCATTTTTTAAATCGCAACATTATCGGGATAAATGCCAGAAATTATCGGGATCATTTTTTTAGTCAGTATTGGCCAACCCTACCGCCCACACACAGCAGCCCCGGCTCAGGGGCTGCATGTTCTCCTGTGCAGTCTGGCCGACAGCTGTGACGGCAGGAGCGTCTGCAGCGACTGCTGCAGGCCTGAGCTGAAGAACATGGAGGAGGCTGAGAAGCTGAGCCTTCCGCTCACTGGATTCTGGATCGCTGATGGAAAAAGTCTGGTTGGTGGTTTTGAAGAAGCGTGGGACAGAGCGGCGTGGAGGAGCAGCGGCGTGTCTCCACTGGCTGGACTGAAGGACGGGGCGTCTCCGTCTCTCAGTGATCCTCCTGTTCTCCATCTGCTCCTGGGCCAGGCCGTGGTTCTCTGATGTCAGACACCGCTGCTCATGAGCAAGGCGGTCCCAGTGGTGATGAGCCGTCATTAGGGCGGAGCAGCTGGCTCCATCACCATCAGCTCTGCTGAATGCTAATGCCACGCCTCGCTCTGCATGAGCTCACCTCCAGTTCGAGTGGAGGCAGGACCGGCGAGGACACAGGAAGTTCCCCTCCACTGCCCTGCAGCTTCACGCTCACCTGACTCCACCTGAGGAATCAAACCGTGGGCCGGGCGCGGTGCAGCAGGGTGATTCACTTCACTTTTCACAGAGCATGAGTCGGACTGAGTCCTGCTCAGACCGTCCTTCATCCTCATCCTCACCCTCATCCTCTGATATCTTCATTTGTAGTATTTTTAGCTTTCTCATTGTAAGACCTCCTGCCAAAATAACTAGTCTTAATACTGAAGGTGAATTGCGCCCCCTGGAGGCTGCGCTGACTTTAACGGGATATCAGGCCTGAGCAGTACCTGACCTCATGCCGCACGCCTCCACGGTGGTCTGGATTCAGACTCTGCTAGACCCTGATGAGAACCAGGAGGACTCAGTGCTGCTGGTTCAACGCTCAGCTGAGAGACGTTTAGACTCTAAACCTCTGCAGCTCCCTGGAAGGCTCCGGCAGACCGTCCACTAACGCAGGCGCCATGAGATTAGCCCCGCCCACTGACTGATCCATCAGTTTGACCATGAAATAAGTGATCAAACAGAGAAATACTTCATACACATTTTAAACAAGCTGAATTGGTATTTTAATGACATGATGACATATTCGCATATTTAATTCTGATTTTAATGAATGAACGACATGTAAGTCATTATTTGATGTATTTATTTATTTCATTCAGGCAGTCCCCCCCCCCCCCCCCCCCCCCCCCTTGAGGGACCCTCCCTTCCTTCAGGCAGATCCAGCCAAATCCGGATCCTCTCTTCCTCTTTCTTCCTCCAGTCGAGCTGCGTCTTTTTCTCTTGGAGTGCATGAAGCACACAGGTGTCAGGTGTTTGTGAGCTGTGCGATAACTCCGCAGTGCTGACAACGGAGGGGAGGGGGGAGGGGGAGGGGGGGGGGGGGGCCTCACCTTATCTCTATTGATCTGCAGTGACAGACGATGACGTCTATGAAAAGCAATGAGGCCACAGAACGCCGCTTCATAAAGCTGCTGTGATGATAACCGGAGAGCAGAGAGAGGGAGGGGGGCTGGGGGGGGGGGGGGGGGGGGGGGGGGGGGGGGGGGGTCGGGGGGGGGGGGGGGGGGGGGATTAGGAAGGGTGAGGTGAATCAACTGGGTGAAAGAGGGGAGGAAATCCATCTTCCTCTTCTGTTGCATTTAATGAAAATGAGCAACTTACCTAACCTCCATCCACCTGCCTCCATCTGATCTGGGAGCAGAGCCGTGCGTGTGTGTGTGTGTGTGTGGGTGTGTGTGTGTGTGTGGTGTGCTCCTCTCAGAGGGAATGGTGTATCCAGGGGGTAGTTTGGAGGTCTTCTGTGTGTTTTGTTGATAACTAGGATTTGGAACTCAAACACAGGGCCGGCAGATGGTGTGTTGGCTTCTGCTGCCTTGGCTGAGTGAGTGTGTGTGAGCAAGCAGTAGATAGAGTGCTGTGTGTGTGTGTGTGTGTGTGTGTGTGTGTGTGTGTGTGTGTGTCCTCACTCTAACCGGGCGGGGACAGGAGGCAGCGGTCCCTGAAGGTAGCGCTGCTCTGGGCAGATCCCCGCCGACCTCAGGCCCATCTGCTGTCCTGAGGACAGATGTGTCAGAGACGGGGCAGAGCTGTGGACGGACTCCCTGGACCCCCCACCCCGACCCCCCCCCCCCCCCCCCCCCCCCCCCCGGACCCCCCTGGACTCCCTGGACCCCCCAGACCCCCCTGGACTCCCTGGACCCCCCCCGACCCTGGACCCCCCTGGACCCCCCCCCCCCCCCCCAGACCCCATGGACCCCCCCAGACCCCCTGGACCCCCCTGAACCCCTGGACCCCCCTGGACCCCCCTGGACCCCCTGAACCCCTGAACCCCCTGAACCCCCTGGACCCCCCTGGACCCCCCGGGACCCCCTGAACCCCCTGAACCCCCTGAACCTGCACACGTCTCACACTGGCAGGAGTAAAACAACTGAACATCTATTTATCGGTGGAAAAAGGATGCAGAGCTTCAAAGAGCTCCCCTGACTAGAACAGGCATCGGGACCAGGACTCTGACACTGCAGGGAAACAAGAATCTTCTCAGTGGAAAAACATCACTGCAAACTGCTGCTCTCATCTCTGCTCAGCTGATTTTATGGCAGAAAGACTGAATGCAGGTCCAGACAGTGGACAGCGGACAGCGGACAGCGGACGGGGACAGGGGACAGGGACAGGGGACAGTGGCATGGTGTATAGTTGGTTTTAAATCATTAAGCTGTTGAATGGAGGACAAGTGTCCTTTAACTGGAGGACTGGTCCTTGACCTCTTGCTCTGAACTGGACTCTCTAACGACGCCTGGTCCGCTGTTACTGCAGTCCTCCCTGTCTGGGCTCTGGGAAGCACCGTGAGAGATGATAAATATTAACACGCGGCTTCAGAACCGGCAGGCAGCCTGAACTCAGGGGTTTTCAGCATTTTCTCCTCACAGATTCTCTGGAATGAGACTAAAGAAAAGCCGTGGAGCTGCAGCGAAAACACGATATGAGACGATCAGAGGCAGGGAGAGAAGCCGGCGCAGGACCAGAAACATCGTCTCTCAGCCTTTTAAATACAGATTGATGCAGAATTAGGGTTGGGGTTAGCAGTTGGTTCAAAGAAAGGAAGAGGAGAGAGAAGTCCTTCTGCTGTGGCGAGGCTTCAGCGCTCCTCCCGATCCCTTCAGCTGAACCACGGCGGTCAGGTTCTCCATCTGAAGCTTGGGAAGGTTCCAAACATCCTGTGGCGTCCATGTTCTGGACTGTTCCACACCGAGAGAGCATATGGGACTGACATTCCTTTGAGCAACTCAACCTCAAAATGTTGATGGTTCAAATCCCGCCTTAGTGTTTCTGATGAGAAAGTGCTCCACTTCAGGTAACAGATTCAGATGAAGACATGTTTGTGCATCAAATGGGTGATTTACTGTGTTGATTTCAAGTTCAGAAATGATGCAGTTAATCACAATTAATTGTGATCTGAGTTGTGATTAATTAGGTAAAATGTTTGAATCTATTGGCAGTGCTACATTTGAGCTGTTTGTTCATTCCCCTGGTTTTGATCCATCCTTCTGTCCTTTTCGAACATTTGGAATATTAAAAAAGCCAATTTGCAATTAAGTTCAACTGTTAGCAGTTTAAAACGTTTAGCTATTTAGGACAGATAACCTCTTTGCAAATAAACCCGGCATGCAAACTAAATTTAAAACAGATGATAGGATGAAACTTTTCCTTCATGTAATTTTCAGGAGTTTCAGTGGAGTCAGTGCAGAGCCACGTTGGCCCTGGAGCTGCAGGCCGCTGACCCTGGATCAGCCCTTCACAGAGGCCTGGCGGACCAGGCAGCGCTGAGCGTAGAAACATTCACCAGGCATGGTTCACCATCAGATCGGCGGCGGGCCCAGGCGTGACGGGGTCACTGTGGAACCTTCCAAACCGGCCTGCCGTGAACTCACACTGCCCTCAGTCCTGTCCGGAGTTTGCATGTTCCTGCAGTCGGCTCTGAATGACACTAATGTCCACATCAGAGCGACCTCTTCAACGCCAGCCGCTACGGTACGTCAGCTCAGAGGGAACCAGAAGTCTCCTGAGCCTGGTTCTGCAGGTCTCTTGCTGTTAAAGTTAGTTTTTGCGTTCCTCCGTCTCCTCCTCCTCCTCATGCTTTCCTCTCTGGAAGCGTTTGGAACTGTCTGTGTTTGTTTGGAGTTATAGACAGAAAATTGAAACTGAAATTGAAGGATAAAGGCTCTGACTTCCGAACACTTTTGAAGCAGACCTGTGTTATTTTCCAGACTGCAGGTCAGATTCATTCAGCAGTTTGGCAGTTTGGCTGGCCAGGTGTCTTCTGTGTGAAAGTCCAGCGGTGTGTCTGCTGGGTCCGCCTCTGCTCTCTAATCTGGACTTTAACTCAGTAGATTATGCAAGGAAATGAAGCAAATGTTGGAAGGTGTGTGTGTGTGTGTGTGTGTGTGTGTGTGTGTGTGTGTGTGTGTGTGTGTGTGTGTCCCTCGGTGGGCCTGAGCCCAGCAGGTGGGAGCAGGTGGGAGGTGTCCTGACCCCGCCCCCCGGCTCTGGTCCCTCGTTAGCCGGCCTCTGGAGGCGGCATTCAGCAGGATTGGCGTCCTGCGGCGCCTCCACTGTCCGGGGCTGAATGTGTGGGAGCGGCGGACGCCGCGGACCCCCCTCCTCCTGCAGTTATCCCCCCGCCCCCCGCCGCCGCTTCCCTTTCTCTTGTGAAGCCCACGGACCGGTCGACATCCCACTTTGCCCAAACAGGAGGTGGAGGCGGCGGGTCGGCCTCCGCACAAAGCCGCGGCGGGACCTCTCCTGCAGAATGCAGCGGGAAATGGGAGGCATTCATCACTGTCTGAGACCTTTACAGCCGTCCAAACATTATCCATTCTTCTGCTCTCTGATCATAATTACACTCATTACGGCTCCTCTCCCGCCGCAGGTTTTCATAAACAGGAAAGTGAGGGGAATAAGAAAGTGGAGGCTAAAGATCGGGTGAGAGTGTGTGTGAAATGTGATTAGAAGTTTGCAGGTGACACACTGACTCCTGTGTGAATTATCCTGCGTCTGGAGCGGGGGAGCGCCGGGTTGTGGCCGTAAATTGGCGGAAAGAGGAACCAAAGCAGTTTCCTGCAAACCCCACATGCTCGGGCTCCACTCTTTTTCATTCTCAGATTGGTTGACCTACCCTGGTGCTGCAGAACTAATTTTACCAATATGATGAAGTTTTTGCTCTGTTAAAAGGTCACTCAGACTCCAATTACTGGCGCTCAACCTAAGCTCTCACTAAGGAAGCGGCGAGCGGGGAGCCGGAGTCCAATCCGCCGTCGTTAGATGTCCCTCTAATCACCGCCGGCCTGTCCGCCGGGCGGGCGCCGCCAGCCTCTCCTGGCAGGAGGGAATCTGCTCTGCTGGTGCGTGCTTTCAATTTGAGAGTGTCTGAAATCACGCCGCCAAATTTATGTAAAGCAGTAAAATGAGGTTGTTTTCTGGAAACCCTTCATTGGCTGCAATTTGCTGTTCAAACAGAGCATAATGGTCTGTACACAGAGAGAGCCGGAAGCAGGCTGGGACGGCGACCACAGGCCGCCGCCGTCCTCTGAACCGCAGCAGGACGGGGGACAGCTGAGCTGCTCCTGTGCTTTTCAGACCTGGTCTACGTGACCGCAGGGCTGAGCCGCTCAAAACGCCACTTTCTGGAAACGCTCGCACTCCGTCTCCATGGAGACAGAACAAAATGCAGCTTCCCTGAAACGCTGCTGCTCTGATTCCTCCACAGACACGGGTTTGGACCAGATTGGGTTCCTCGTTGCAGCAGGATTGAAAGAGAGTCTTCACTGGATGCTGCTGCGGCATGCAGAGTTTCAGTAGAACCGAGTCTGAACATATGACATTTTTATGCATGTGTTCTATTAATTTGCACTAAAGCTTTGGATTTTGGGCTGTTTGTACATTATTATGTTGTCATTTCACTGGTCTGAACAAACCCCACAACTGATCTTTTATTGAATGTGTTCCACTTTATTTCACTATTTTCCTGCAGGATTCAGCTTTGTTCTGTCCAGCTGCTGGTTAATAAAGTGGCTGTGTTGCGGTTTTCTAGTGACGGCTTTATGTTGTGGTAGCCTGCTGGACCGTGCTGTCTTTACTTCTCAGAGCATGTGTGGTAACCACCAGACCTGATAACCACCAGACCTGATAACCACCAGACCTGATAACCACCAGTAACCTGATAACCACCAGATCTGATAACCACCAGACCTGATAACCACCAGACCTGGTAACCACCAGACTGGTAACCACCAGGACCTGATAACCACCAGACCTGATAACCACCTGAATGTAATGAATGTAATGAGGCCAGTCATGTGATAGCTGCCATTAATGGAATATAACAGTAGAACAGTAGTTTGGGAGCGAGCGTTGCTTGATGTTTGTGAGGATGAGTGACAGTTGCTTTTGAACCGCAGGCGGTGTTTCTAAATTCGACTTTACTGGCTGCAGTTCCTACATTTTAGAAGCTGCTTTAACCTCGTAACTGAGAGGTTATTGACAAAACGCTGATATGATAAATGATCAAACATCTTATTTCCCTGAAGTTTATGTGATTGGCTTTTTGAGACTATTGGCTGGGTGTGTGAATGTTCAGCCGTGTGTGTGAATGTTTACGCCCTCCTTGAAGAGGCCGAGCCGGGTCTGAAGCGGGTTCTCCTTGCTCTGCAGTCTGCAGACCGCCCCGGGCTTCATCTGTCCGTCCTGAAAGGTGGAGGGAGTTCAGATGGTCCTGCTGAACCAGCCAGCACGGCTCCCCTTCATCTGCAGCGCTCTCTCACCACACGACGACACTCACACTACCTCTGCTCAAACTGAATCCAGCTTCCTTCTGCTGGCAGATAAAATTCACCTGAACTTTCAGAACAGGAAGCCTCACCTGGAGCTCTGAGCAGGAGGAGGAGGTTCAGATTTGCTGCAGTCGATCTGTAAACGTGTCAAAGTGCTGCTGAGGGGGATCTGACCGGTGGAGGTCTGGGGAGTGCTGAGTCAGCTTCCTGTCGGGTCCAGAGGGGGAACAGTTCTGGTGAGCAGAGCCCAGGAGAAGAACTGAATCCTGATCCTGATCCTGATCCTGATCCTGATACTGATCCTGATCCTGATACTGATCCTGATACTGATACTCAGGCACTTTTTAAAATATGTTGTTCAGCTGGAAGCCAAAGAGTTAAATTCATTTCAGACTGACTCTGAGAAGAACTGAGGTCTGTACTGGAGATGGATCTGTGGGTTCCATTGGGATTAGTTTGGATCTGTTGGGGATTTGTTGGGATCAGTTGGATTATGTTAGGTTCCAATAGGATTGACTGGGATCCGTCCAGATAAATAGCGTTCCTTTGGAATCCGTCCAGATCTGTTGGGTCCAGCTGGAATCTGTTTGCATCAGTTGTGATCAATTCGGATCTGTTGGGATCTGTTTGAATCCACTGGGATCTTTTGGGTTCTGTTGAGATCCCTATAGATCAGTTATGATCCATTTGGATCTGTTGGGCTCCACTGGGATCTTTTGGGTTCCATTGGGATCTGTTAGGATCCATGTGGTCTGCAGCTCTTGTTCCTGGACGGGTTGATTGTGTTCAGTTCTGTCGTGAGGAGATCTGCTCTGATCATTTAGTGTTTTAGTTTTTTCTGCACCACGGTCCTCCTGGACCCCGGTCCTCCTCCTGGACCCGGTCCTCCTCCTGGACCCCGGTCCTCCTCCTGGACCCGGTCCTCCTACTGGACCCCGGTCCTCCTCCTGGACCCCGGTCCTCCTCCTGGATCCCGGTCCTCCTCCTGGACCCCGGTCCTCCTCCTGGACCCCGGTCCTCCTCCTGGACCCCGGTCCTCCTCCTGGATCCCGGTCCTCCTCCTGGACCCCGGTCCTTCTGGACCGCGGTCCTCTGTCCAGCAGCGATGAATCAGATGCAGATGTGGACGTTGTTGTTGTGTTGTGTGTTGTGTCGTTGTGAGGATCTTTGTGATTTTTCGTCCACTGATAGAGAGACGACCAAATGAAGGGCAGCCGCCAGTCAGCTGGAGACGAGCGGGGTCTGGGTGACCAGCGCTCTGCAGACCGCCATGGTCCAGACGGTGTGTTCCTGGTGGACAGTTCGGAGCTGCCGAGGCGTCCCTGGGTGGGCCTCCTGCAGACAGGGCCTCCCGCCCGGCGGCTGATTGCCTGCCTGTGTGAAACGCTGCTTCCACTCATCTGAAACTGACATGGCATTTAAGTGAGAATCAATGGGATTATGTTTATTTCTGATGGCGGGCGAGCGTCCTCCGCTCTATTTTCCGCCGTGGTCAGCGGCGGTGTTTATTTCTGGGATGTGGAGGGTTTATGGATGGCTGTCTTCTCTCGGTCTGCTCATTGGACTGTGGTCTCATCACTTCTCCTCCTAACCAACCACTCACTCCTCTCTGTTCCAACAAACCCGAAATGTGAAACGCATCACTTCCACTTCTCATCACAGTGGTGGGAATACTTTCACCCAGAGAAACACTTTCTTCCCTCCGGCCCCTCCTCTGCGTTTGTGCTGAGCATGAGGCAGATCTGAGTCCAGTGAACAGGCTGACGCCGCGATCGGAGTCCGGCTGGCGGCGGTACCAGGGTCCAGGTCCAGGTCCGGTCAGCCGGCTGGGTACCAGGGTCCAGGTCCAGGTCCGGTCAGCCGGCTGGGTACCAGGGTCCAGGTCCAGGTCCGTCAGCCGGCTGGGTACCAGGGTCCAGGTCCAGGTCCGGTCAGCCGGCTGGGTACCAGGGTCCAGGTCCAGGTCCGGTCAGCCGGCTGGGTACCTGGTCCAGGTCCAGGTCCGGCTGGCCCGGCTGCTGGTAACAGGTGAATCAGGTGGCTGACGAGCTGCAGTAATGTTGTCTCGGGCTGGACGGGAGCCGGCGGCTCGGCGTGGAGACGGGAGAGTAAAGGCCACGGCAGCCGCTGCTGTTTGCTCCTGGTAAATATTACAGCTGGGAACCGATGCGCTAACGATTTATTGATGCTGACGGGCATCATTATTAAAAGGCAGGTCGAACGGCTACCTGGAGAGGTGGAGTGGCCCCGGTCATTCCTCCCACTTCAGGGCTCATCGATCCGCCCTGTGTGTGTCACACATCGTCTCAATGCAGACAGCTGGACACCACTGCCTTTTCAAGAGAGAACGCCGAGCGTCTGGAGTGTGCTCTCGTTCCGGTCACACCCTGACGTTACCGGAGCCGCTGAAAACCGATTCAGTCACTGGAAAAGCAAACGGCTGATTAAAATTACTACAAATTAAAATACTGAAGACGTGTGGTTGATCAGCAGGAACACTTCACCAGATTCTCATCAGTGGGGAAGAAATCAGGAGAGTCCGACTCGCTTGAGCTGCTTCTGCTGCAAAATGCTTTCAGAATAAGAGTACTAACTGGATGGAGAACTAAAGGACTGGAATCATCAAACCACTGGATCAAGTCAAATGTCTTGATGTTCATAGTTGTACATTTAGCCAGACAACACTGTTTATATGTTTGTTTACATGTATGGATGTTAATAGTAACTAGGATTTGGCACTCAGAGAGGCAGACCTCCGCCACAGCTCACATCGGTCACCAACAACCAGAAGAACACCGTATATGATAAAACAACATTGTGATCGGGGTGTGATCGGAGCAGAGCGCTGCAGCGTACGGTGCCTCTCTCTGTCGCCCCTCTCTCCCTGTGTGTGTGTGTGGTGTGTGTGTGGTGTGTGTGTGTGTGTGGTGTGTGTGTGTGTGTTTATCTGAAAAGGAAAACTGAAAAGCAACATAATTTATGTTATTTTACTTCATTTTAATTTGAAAATTGACCGGATTCTCTTGTATTTTCCGTTCCCGACTTCCTGTGTGGTGCGATCTGCTCTGTCCAGCTTTACAGTTGGCGGTCCACAGCGCGAGCCGCTACGCCTCCTGTATGAACCGTCAGAGAGGTTAACAGGGTTAACAGGGGCGCTGAGCTGACAGTCGGTGCGCGGCGCTTCCGCCTCCACGTCGGAAGCGGCGTCCTGTGAACCAGGCGTTTGTCCCCCCTGTCGGCGGGCCTGCCCAACCATGTGAAAGACTCCCTATCTCTCAATGATAAGAATCCTTTAAAACATTCCTGGATCCAGACAGTGACCGGATCATCACCAAAATTTAATGGATTCTAAGTTAGCCCAAGACCCACCTTTCCACTAAGTTTCATTGCAATCTGTCCATTACTTTTTCCGTAATCTTGCTAACAAACATAACCTCCTGGTGGAGGTAATAATGCATTGGTTTTATAGCGCTTTTCTGGACACTCAAAGACACTTTACATTGCATTCTTCATTCTCTCCATACTGGGTGGTGGTAAGCTACTGCTGTAGCCACAGCTGTCCTGGGCAGACTGACGCCATCGGCCCCTCGACCACCACCAACCATTCACTCTCACAACTTTCATACTTAGGCAGGTGGGTGAAGTGCCTTGCCCAAGGACACCGACAGTTTTAAGCCTGCGGAAGCGGGGATCGAACCGCCAACCTCCCGATTATGAGATGACCCGCTACCATCTGAGCTACTGTCACTCCCTTTCTTGCTAAGAAAGAAAAAAAAAAAACAGTTAAAAAATTAAAATAAGCTATGATTACTGTTTGTCTGCTTGACTGATTGATAATAACGGTCCAGTAGCTACTTCTAGTTTACACATAGCAACATTTCCCCTCCGAGGTTTGGTTTTTCCTTCAGATGGTGCAGACGGAGCCTCCAGTCCTGTCCTGTGTATCAGAGTGTCCTTTAGTAAACAGTTCTCAGTGACTGGTGGTGGAACGTGTGTGATCATGTTTTTATGATGGTTCTGCTTTTCATACATCCTCACATGTTTTGCTTTGTTTCCCTCTGCCTGCAAAATCAGTGATTATTTCAGCTTTTCACAGCTTTTGTTTTGAAAATGTGATAACAGACGAAGTAGTGATGGATCTGTTCAGTGGCCTGATTATCAACAGCTCATCATTCTGACTGAGAGGTAGAAACTTCCCTCTTGGACTCACTTTTCAAGTTTGAACCAGGAAATAGGAGAGACTGTGTTCAGCTGATGTATTCTAATGAAATGTCAGAGCGTCAGCCGGACTGCTGACCCTTCACAGAGTATTCCGGTCTGAGTCCTGCAGCGGCTCAGGGTGACACTGCTCTGGGTTTTCCTTCAGGACGGTGCGAGTCAAGTCTTTAAACTCAGGCTGTAGGTCAGACGTTCGGCCCGCCGTGATGCGGGACACACTGGGGTCCCGAGGCCCGGCTGCCGGACGGCGGGCCAAGGACACCTCAGGATGAGGAGGAGGGGGGGGACTGGGGGGCGGAGGGGGGTCCAGTGTCTGTGTAGCATGACGTCAGTCAGGGAGGATGGAGATGATGATCTGTGAGTGGCTTCAGTAAAGAATGACGGGACATCATTGGCTGGCTGACCCGCCCTCTCAGGCCAGTTGATGGGGCTCCAGCTGGAACGCCATTCCTCCTGGGTGTGGCTCGTAAACCATGAGGAGTCGCTGTCTGCCGGGTCGGGCCGGTCTGAGCCAGGGCGTCTGAACCAGGCCTTTCTGAACGCAGACCCTCCAGACTCTGAGCAGACGGCATGTTGAGTGTTATCAGGGGGAATCAGTCCTGAGGTCCAGCAGGTGTGACGCAGCGCTGCTGGTCCGGTCCTCTGCTGTCTGCCCCTGGCAGTCCCCTGATGCCCCTCATGCTGGGCTCTGAGTGGTCCTGCTGCTGTGAGCGGACGCTCTCCGGGGTAACAGCAGCGGCCTGGGGGGCTCGCCCCCGGCTGCTCTCCTCTGGCACCGCATGAAGCTTTGGACTCTGGGAACAGGAAACTCCTGCACTTCAATGTTCTACTGTGGCCCATTGAGACGGCCGGACAATAGCGCTGCATGCTAAGCAGGAGGGAACCCAGCCCACAGCGATCCACTGCGCAGTGTGGGAAACGACTGAGGACCAGCCGGAGCCGGAGCCGGAGCCGGAGCCCGGAGCCCGGAGCCCGGAGCCGGAGCCGGAGCCGGAGCCGAGCCGGAGCGGAGCCCGAGCCCGAGCCCGAGCCCGAGCCCGAGCCCGAGCCATAGCCGGAGCCGAACCGGAGCTTGGAGCCGCCCAGCAGGCGGACATTAGGGAGCGGTGTGGACGGTCCTCAGAGGCTAGCTGCTGCTCGCTCACAGCCCAGCTTAGCGTAGCCTGCTGTTTACCTTTAAATCCACAATGATCCCGTCAAAATAAGAGCGTGTCTGATGGTTCTGAGCGAGAGGCACCGGGATCATGTGGCGGTGAGGCGGCGGTGCTCTCCACTGCAGTGATGATCAGAGCCTGGTTCTGCTGCAGCGGAACCGTCACTGAGGAACCGTCGCTGTCATTTCAGAAGCTGTGCTCACAACTCGGTGTGTGTTCCGAGCGGCTCTGCAGAGCGTCCCGCCCTCCAGCCTCCTGATCAGGCTTCAGTAGTGATCCTCAATGTGATCAGTCGATCACAGCAGGCCACTCATAAATGATCATTTTATACTTGTGTGTTTACATTTGATCTTTTCTCCTTCTGTCAGTGTTTTCCTGTTTATTTCTGTTTTAATTATATTTACATTAGAGCTGCCAGAAGATTATTTTCCCTAATTGTGATTAATCACATGGCTTCCATAGTTAATCAGAATTAATCACACTTTGAATTGAATGTTTTAAATTCGGCTGTTTTGAATTTCAGGGCAGTTTGAATCCAGTAATATAAAGCATTCATTCATCTGTCCAGCAGGAAGCTGCAGTGCTGTCTCTGTCCATCACCACCAGCTGACAGAACTGCAAGGTCAGGCAGAGGTCAGGCAGAGGTCAGGCAGAGGTCAGGCAGAGGTCAGGCAGAGGTCAGGCAGAGGTCACCAGGGCTGGACACGTTTAGAGTAAAGCTTTGCAGCTTCCAGAGTGTTTTATAGTTAGGAATCAAATTTCTTTTGTTCTTTTTGTATTTTCTTTCAGAATAAAGTTCCATGCAGACCAACTTAATACCGTGTCTGCTGCAAATACAGTTTTGAAATTGAAAAAAACGTCTCAGGTTTTATGATTAAAAAATAATCTTCTGACAGACCTGCATTAATTGATCAATCACAGTTAATGTCATTAGCTCAGACGGCCCCAGTTTATGATTAACCTGCAGAGGTTTACTAATCCATAGTTGGTTTTCAAACTTCTTTTTAGGGAGGGTGTATATTTTATTTTTATTATATTTTTATTTCCTTTTCAGAAGGATAGTGACCTGTTAGTAGAAAACCTGCTGATGTAGCTTCAGTTACTAAACCATCTGAACGCTGTGTATGACGAACAACCAACAACACACACACACACACACACACACACACACACACACACACACACACACACACACACACAGAGTATTTTCTCTCCTCAAAGGAAGTGAAAATGAACTTAGTGCTGATCAGAAAGGCTGATGAGGCCTGACCGGCTGCTGTCCCGAGGCCAGAGCTCGGTGTGGGGCTGAGTGTGGTCTGCTGGACGGGGCCGCCTCGCTGCTCTCTGCTGTCCTGCACCAGAGCTGGAAACAGTCGTTTGAAAAAAATGCTGAACTTGAAGTGAAGCAGGAAGGAATGGCGGGCAGAGCTGAAGGAGCTTCTCCACAAACCCCCCACATCCACCAGAGAGGAGCTGCTCCTGCACACACACACACACACACACACACACACACACAACACACACACACACACACACCACACAAACACACACACCACACCACACACACACGCTGCGTTCCGTCATGTTGCTCCTGTTTTCCACATTATCTTTCACAGCTGGAGCTGCTGCTGCTCTCGGCTCTGCTGCCGCCGCCGGCGGGCCGCTCCGCAGGGGGCCAGCGGCTCACACACTCCACACACACACCTGAGTCAGGCAGGGCCAGGACCAGGGCCAGGGCTAGGACCAGGGCCAGGACCAGGACAGGGCCACAGGGCCAGGACCAGGGCCAGGGCTAGGACCAGGGCCAGGACCAGGACCAGGGCCAGGGCCAGGACCAGGGCCAGGGCCAGGACCAGGGCCAGGGCCAGGGCCAGGGCCAGGACCAGGGTTAGGGCCAGGACCAGGGCCAGGTCTAGAGCCAGGCCCAGGACCAGGACCAGGGCCAGGACCAGGACCAGGACCAGGGCCAGGACCAGGACCAGGACCAGGGCCAGGGCCAAGACCAGGACCAGGGCCAGGGCCAGGACCAGGACCAGGACCAGGGCCAGGACCAGGACCAGGACCAGGGCCAGGACCAGGACCAGGGCCCGGGCCAGGACCAGGGCCAGGGCCAGGGCCAGGACCAGGTCCAGGACCAGGGCCAGGGCCAGGACCAGGTCCAGGACCAGGTCCAGGGCCAGGGCCAGGTCCAGGACCAGGTCCAGGTCCAGGGCCAGGACCAGGACCAGGTCCAGGACCAGGGCCAGGCTGAAGCTGAGCTCCCCGTTTCAGCGTTGCTCCGTGTGGCGAAGCGGGAACCTTCAGCAGTTTCCTGGGCGTGTTTGAAGTAAAGGGCAGCAGACAGGTTTGTGAAGTGGAGAGCTCTGCCTGCATAAAGCCTTTTCCAGTTGAGTCACGATAAAGAAAAAAAGAAAAGATTGCATAATCTCTTTTTTTGCGGCCCGGGTTCTTATCTTCTTATCTGAGTGCCAGAAATGCAGTTTTCAGTTGCTGCTTTGTTTTTCCACTGCTGGCTGTGTGGACGCCACATCTGGTGGAAGTTTGTTAATATAACATCAGTAGAGTCCTCTTCCCTTCACTTTAATCATTTTAATCTCACAAAGCAATGCAAATAAATCAGTTTTGCACTGGTTAAAGTATTTCTTTCTAATTATATTAAATGATTCAAAGATCGGGAAGTGCTGTCCTCCCACAGCTGTTCTGTTGAGTAAAATACGTCATAAAAGCTGCTGCTGATAAGATTCATGTTGAAAGCAGACTCACCTGGACTGAAGCCGCGGCGGTTTCACCGTCATCAAGCCGTTCAGAGTTTCCTCTTCACAGCTGAATACAGGACGGTACCTCAGTTTGTTTAGGCAGAAAGACAAGCTTAAAGCACGGCGGAGGCAGCATCATGCTGGCGAGCTGGAGCCACTCAAGGTCATTAAAGGAATCTTAAGATCTGAATAGGATTCTGCTGGAGCTGCAGATGAATGTAGAACACGTCACATGATTTAGTCCAGTCCACCAAGTGTCTCGGTCCAGTCCACCAAGTCCACTGGTCCCTTTTGTTTCCATAGAAACTGAAAACAGTGCTGCTGTCATGCTGGTCCACAGACATTCGTTTGGACAGACCACCAAGTTGGATATTATAGAGACTGTCAACTCTAAAGCTACCAAGTCCAGGAGAATCTGGACTGGAACCAGGACCAGGACCAGAAGAATCTGGACTGGGACCAGGACCAGGACCAGAAGAATCTGGACTGGGACCAGGACCAGGACTATTTTCACAGAGATGGGCTTGGAGTGTTTTCAACAAGTCCCACCTTTGGATTTGTTTTCAGAATTCTCTGAAGGCTTGGAGCTGTAAACCAGAGACGTGAATGTGAAGCGACTTTCTTCTCACTTTATTATACTGAAGCCTGGACTGAAACCTGGTCTGAAGTCTTGACTGAAGCCTGGTCTGAAGCCTGGACTGAAGTCTGGACTGAAGCCTGGACTGAAGTCTGGTCTGAAGCCTGGACTGAAGTCTGGACTGAAGTCTGGACTGAAGTCTTCACTGAAGCCTGGACTGAAGTCTGGACTGAAGTCTTGACTGAAGCCTGGTCTTAAGCCTGGACTGAAGCCTGGACTGAAGTCTGGACTGAAGCCTGGACTGAAGCCTGGACTGAAGTCTGGACTGAAACCTGGTCTGAAGCCTGGACTGAAGTCTTGACTGAAGTCTTGACTGAAGCCTGGTCTTAAGCCTGGACTGAAACCTGGTCTGAAGCCTGGACTGAAGTCTGGACTGAAACCTGGACTGAAGTCTGGACTGAAACCTGGTCTGAAGTCTGGACTGAAGTCTTGACTGAAGTCTTGACTGAAGTCTGGACTGAAGTCTTGACTGAAGCCTGGACTGAAGTTGGTGTGCAGCAGACATGAGCAGCCCTCCATATGAAGCGTGTTTCAGTTTGGAGTGTGGAAGCTGACGGACCGATGGCCAGACGTGTCGGGTTCCAGAGCCTCTGCTGCTGCTGCTGAGCCTCAGGAAGATGGGCTCCGGAGCTCGGACTGTCTAATCCAGCACTGCGCAGACTGACGGACGTGTGAGAGTTTCATTTTGCATATGTGTTGGAAGCAGCCAGCTCGCCATCTGTTTTCTTATTTTGGTCCCAAAGTATAGCGGTGAGATTTGGGACTGAGCTGTGGAAATGCGTTTTACTCCTCTTCAGTCTGGAGCATCAGAAAAGAGAACGAACTGACACCTGGACTGCATTTGTAATGCAGCCTGAGGCTGAACAGGACACTTCAGCTGCTGTCCTGGGGGGACGGTCCCTCTCAGTGCTCCCGCTCACAGCTCCTGGTTTGAGGTGAATGCCGGTTTCACCCTTTTCTGTTGTGGACGCCTCTGAGTCTCCACAGCAGGCGAGTGAGGGCAGAGCAGATTCAGAGGACTGGAATACTGTTTTAATAGTTTCCTTTGACTTATTGTCAGAGCTACTTAGGTAAGCTTTTCCAAAATCTGAAAAAAGACTGACTATTATAAAAGCTTTTCAGCCTCCGACGTTGCTGCAAGTTATGAAATCGTAGCGTAGATTAACCAGAGCAGCTCCGTGACCCTGGGGAGCTCCGGGTGTTTCACCGCTCCAGCAGCAGGAAGTGGAGGTGCAGGGCGGAGGCGCCCCCAGTCCACTGATGGAGGCCGGCGTGTGGACAGAGTGCGTTGCGGGGGCGTCGGGGGAAGCGCGGCTCCACAAAGGCTGTTTGTTCAACCTGCAATGTTTTATGTATGTGGTTAGTCTTTCATCAGCACGCTCAGTATTCAATTTACATACTGTCTACTGATCCGGCACTGAATGTTAAGCTGTTTATGCTCTCTCAGCCACTTCATTCTGACACTGGAGGAGTGTGTGTGTGTGTGTGTGTGTGTGTGTGTGTGTGTCGTGGACAGATTGCTTTGCCCCCCCCCCCCCGCGGCTGTGCAGTATTGTGTTGTGGTAATAATGATGGGTTCTGTGCCTCCCAGTCTCCCTCCCAGCAGGACACACACATTAAAGGGTCCTTCTGAGCGCGGCCATGCGTGCACGCGTCTCTGTGTTGTCTTTCCCTGTGACAGCATGTGGTGTGGTGTGTGTGTGGTGTGTGGGTGTGGGTGTGGGTGTGTGTCTTTGTGTGATTCTAAGAACATCATTTTCGGCGGTGCATGCTGATTGTGCTTCATACTGTGCGCGTGTCCAACCCATCAAGGTCCACATTGGCCCGCTCGCTCTCTCACTCTGCCTCTACCTCGCTCGCCCTCTCCGCCGCTCCCACCTCTCCCTTTTTCCATCTATCTATCCGTTCCCCTATTTCTCCTCCCCGTATGACATTTCTGCTGTCCTCAGACAGCTTCTCTGCTCTTCCCTCGTGCGCGGCAGCGATTGGATTTTACCAGGGGAGCCTCTCCTTTGCAAATCGAAGCAGCCGCACTACAGACAAACAGCAGCTCCTCTTGGAGAAGGTTGTTGGTTTCACGCAATCCCAACTCTGCCTGGAAATAAGACATGAATGGAAAGTGGCTCAGAACATCATCAGTGCCTGCCAGCTGTGAATATCCGCAGTGAAGAGCGTCTTCTGTAGCCGGCTCCACAGAGGAGAGAGAAGAGAGGCCGAGCCGGCGGACGGCGGCGCCGCAGAGCCGCCCATTGAAAGTTGGATGAGTGGAAGCAGCCTGTGTGGCTGGTCTCTGACAGCTGGCGGGCCGCCTGGCCCACTGATGTGGACCACACAGCCTCACAGAGAATCCTTGAACAGGAGCGCCTCGGCAGGCTCAGTCTGCCGCCGCCTGACGCGCCGTCGGAGCCGAGCGCCGCTTCAGTCATCAGGCCGGTTTGTCTGAAGGAGGCCGAGCCTCTGCAGCAGCGTCCAGATGAACGCTTTACACACAGCAGGGACCGGCACTAACCGGCAGGAAGGAGTACCAACTGACAGGACCGCTAGGAACCGGTAGGAACTGACAGAACCCGACAGGAACCGACAGGAACTGACAGGAACCAGCAGAATCCGTGTTTTCTGAACTGCGCCGGAGCGCCAACATGGGATAATGATTGAAATGAAGTCAGATGAGCACGGTGTGACACAGTCAAAAGTCTTAGAAGAATTTAGAGCAGTTCCTTTAATTATCATTTGCAGACGTTGAATTCATTGATCTGAACCGTGATCCAGACCAACGGCGGCTCATGAAGTGCTCTAACACGATGTTTTCTGGGAAAAGATGAAGGTTTTTCTTACTTCTCACTCACGTGAGCTGAGTTTGGCGTCCCGTGACTCCACTGTTACTGGTATGAAGACATTCATAGGTGAGAGTATTCCTCCTGAAATGGTTCTGGAAACTGTCCCCGTCCATTGGGGAGTCACGTCCACCGACAGAAGAAACCGTTAAGTTACCATTTACCTTTAAACATGTATGCACAAAAAGAGAAAAACATCAACGTAATAATGATCTCTTCCTGGAAAAAGATGTAAAAATGCACTTGATGCATGTTATCTGCGATGCATGTATAATACAATGTATTTTTTCTGAGATTATTAGATTACAGACCAGTTTATTGTCATTACAGTGAAATGCTGGTTTGCAGACACAAAACAGCAGTAAAGTGGAATTCATGAGGTGTAGGATTACTACGTTTTGGAGTATTAGATTGTGTACTTTAACTTCCCTCAGGACTTCCTTGAAAAAGAGGTTTTTAATCTCAATGGGAATTTCCTGGCTAAATAAATGAAAAATAAATAACACAGATGTCAAGTTAACAACATTCAACATGCTTTAGACAGTCTGAGCCGCAGCACACAGCTGGGGTGGAAGAGGTGGAGAGGCGATCGGTACAGTCACGTCCTAATCCCCCGTGACGGCCGATGAAGACGTGACCGTCCCACTCTGCCTCCGATGGCTCGTGCTGGCTGCATCACTGATGTGATTGGTTGATGATGTTTACTGGGAGCATGAGGGCTGACGGGCCACTCAGAGGCAGGGTGGCAGGGGTCATTCCCGGGCTGTGAAGTGAAGTCTTCCAATGTTGTGGCAAAATGGGAAAGTGAAGTAAATTTGAGGTTGTCCAGAGATCTGAAAGCTTAAGAAATGGAAGCAACATTAACAGAGATACTTTAAATCAGTAACACGCATCAATAAAACCTTCATTGATTTTAAAAATATTTCTTGAAGAGAGTTTTTGATGGAAAAAAAATCCAAAACTCAGAATTCAGAAATGAACTAAGACCCCTTTCAACATGGAGATGGCTCAAGGAAAGGAAAAAAAACATAATTTTTGAGTTTCATTTCTCAAGAAGTTCCAAAGTTACAGGGCAACATTTTGGAAACAATGTCGTCTTCCATGGAAACGCTTAAAAATGATGGAGTGGATTGTTAGTACTGTGACTGTCAACTCTAAACTACAAAGTCCAGGAGAATCTGGATTGGAACCAGGCCAAGGACCAGGACCAGGACCAGGAGAGAGTAGACTGGGATAAGGACCAGGACCAGGAGAATCTGGACAGGGACCAGGCCCAGGAGAGTCTGGACTGGGACCAGGACCAGGAGAATCTGGACAGGGACCAGGCCCAGGAGAGTCTGGACTGGGACCAGGACCAGGAGAGTCTGGACCGGGACCAGGACCAGGAGAGTCTGGACCGGGACCAGGACCAGGAGAGTCTGGACCGGGACCAGGACCAGGAGAGTCTGGACCGGGACCAGGACCAGGAGAGTCTGGACTGGGACTCATGACATTGGATGTCTTTCTACTGAGCATGTGCAGATCTGCTGTTTGCTCCAGCAAAGGTCAGAACCACCACCTGAACCAAAATGCCAACAGAGGAGTGAAAGGTCAGAGGTCACAGGGCCGATTGTGCTCTGTAGACGGCTGCTGTGTTCCTCAGGGTGGTGGAGTGGCTCTCCTCCCAGCTGCAGCTCAACCCACTGGGATAAGAGAGGGTCAGGACTTCATGGCGATGCCCTGCTGCTGCTGCTGCTCCCAGCCTCACCACGGTTCAGGTAAAGCGCTCCGAGCCGCCGTCTCTTGGACAACTCTGACAATGAAGGTGATTTGGTAAAAAGCCTGATTGCTGCAATCCGATGGACGGAGGCTGCTTGCACACAAGCCGACGTCTGATGGGAAACCAAGGCAGAAGATGGACTGCTGCTCGCTCCGTGGAGGCTTGAGGAGAGTTCCAGCTGTTGAGGTGATCCTGTGGGCCTCATCTAAAGCTGTCCTCTGTGTTTACGTCAGGGATTCTATCCTATAGGGATGCTCCTTTTCAGATATTGTGGATGTGCTGACATTTTCAAAACAAGCTGTTGCTAATTTCTCTCTCCCTTGATGGACTAAAGCTGCTCTCCTCTGATTGGCTGTGGGGTATTAATCCAATTGAACCAACACGCAGAGGCGGGGCTTGCCAACAGGCAAACCAGGCATTTGCCTGGGGCCCGGCTCATAGGGCCCCCGCTAGGTGCAAATTGTGTGCAAAAAACTATTTTTTTCGGTGTGCACGGATGGGGTGGGGGCCCGATGAATTTCTTGCTTGGAGCCCCCAGGGACCCTTGCCCCACCACTGCCAACACCGTCCTCAGGCTGTGCTCACATTGGATGATATTTGATGTTGAATTTATATTTATCACAAAACTGAAAACATGACATCAACAGCACTCAACAATTCAAGTCATCGTGTCTCAAGTCATGTCCAGTCCCAGTCTTTACCTTCCGAGTCCGAGTCGAGTCTCGAACCTTCAAAAGTCGACTGATTTCAGGTCTCAGTGACCAGAGGCTCCACCTGAGGAGCTGCTAATGCACACATCTTCATCACGTCATCTTCAACCTGGAGGGAATGTAACGGAGGAAGCTCCGTGGCTTTCAGACAGTTACAGGAGTCCATGGTTCTCAACCTGAGGTCCAGGACCAATGGGCAGGCCACCACGTATCACAGCCTGCCACGAACTCAGCGCAGTGGCTTACCAGTAAAAGACTGAAGTACCTGCTGTTCTGGGTTCCTCCACTGGGGGGGCCACCGTTTCTGGAGTTGTAGAAGAAACACTAAAATGAACCATGCAGTGAGCTGACCGTTGCTAAAGAACGAGCATCTACATAGAAGCCATTCTTTGAGTTTGTGTATCAACACATTGCAAAGCTGCAGAGGCAGTGTGTTTCTAACTCCATCACTGTGACCACACTGTACAGGTGGGACTGAATTAGCCCCGGAGGGTGCAAGTAACGACCAGTGGTCAATTTCCTTTTTTCTTTTCAGTTAATCTTTCTGATTTATTGACAATGATGAAACATTTCTGCATTTTAGGACACTAGTAGTGAGCTGCATACAAGAAGAAAACTCAGTCTGAATGGCTTTCTTAGGATTTCAGTGGGAATTTGATTCAATTAATTTGGTCATATTTTTTGTGCATTTGGTGATTTAATATTTAATATATTGTCTTTTATACTGACTTGTAAAAAGTCTTAAACAGCTTTAGCACTAAAAGAAAACTGAATTTGTAGGTATTTCGCTGTGTAAAGATTATATATGAACTTTTTATTTTGCACAAAGGAAAAGTTTTGAGAGCTTCTGGTAGTTTTGGGGTATGATGCTGTCGCTTACTGTTGTTCTGATGCATGAAATGAATTCAGTATAGAGCAAACCATTGGAACGGCACATTGTTTTTCCTTTTGAAGGCTTTGCTTTCTTAGTCAATAAGTGATATGTGAACATAACATCAAATAAAAGCAGCCTCACCATCTGCTATTGGCAACTCAAGGGGGAAAGATACAACTGTGGAGTGATAGCACTCCAAAAATATAGACAAATTCCCTCGTTTTGTACAGTTTTTGATCATTTCATTGCTTATACATGCAGCCAATGTGAGGCTTGTGTCTGACAGGCTCTAACAGAGGAAGAGATGCTTCAGATTTGAAATCATCCAGATTAACTACATGTCAACGTGACTGCTGTTGATCTGCCACAGGGGCAGAGTTACTCATCACCATGCTCTTTTCTGCTCCGGATATCTGTAGAATAGCTGTGAACACAGTCACTTAAGTTTAAAGCCTGGAGCAGCTCGACATGAAAACTCACCTGGACTCTTTAAAACCATAGTTACAAATGTAACTACGGTTCTATGAATCTGGATGACTGCCAGAAGCCGGTTGCTACAAGCACTGAATGTTCCCTTGTCGGTGCGATAAGCTGAAGGAGGGAAGCATTTGCTGCCTACTCGGCAGACGTAAGACCACAGGACCCATAAGGTCTAGGTGGAGCTACGCTCAGGAGAGCAAACAGCTGCATGGCGGCTCTTCCTCTTGCCCTTTCGCCAGAGACGCCACGTGCCGGGAGCGCCGGCGCCACCGCAGCCTTCACTGGTCACAAAGTATCGCTAACCGTGTCACCAACACACAGGTTTGGCATCAATAAGCCGGAAGAAGGGAGCGTCCATCAGCCGTCATCAACAGCGGCTAAGCTAACAGGAGCCGTGCAGCTAACAGTCGCAGTTGGCTTCAACAAACTCGAGAAGTGCACAACACAATCTTTACCAACAAAGGCTAGAGCTATCACAAACTGTGTCGCTAACGGTCGGGCTTGGTACCAATAAGCCAGGAGATGGTTGTGGTCACGAGGTTAACGGCTACAGTGGGGCCCAGGAAGCCGGGGGAAACAGCACAACATGGCTTCACAAGCAATGGCTAAGCAAACACTAGTCGTGCTGCTAAACAGCCAGGATGGTATCAATAAGCTAAATGATGGGCACATGAGCGGCGTCTCCTCTGCTGGAGGAGGAGAGCAAGGCTGCTGTCTCAAAGAGAAGAGATTCAGCAACCTTACATCTGTCAGGAGGCTAAGAACAAATCCCTCAGCCAGAGACGCCACAGCATACTCAAACTGTGCATGCACGAAGGGAACATTCAGTACTTCAGAGCAGTAGGGATGAAAAAGAACTCACCTGAACTCTTTAGAACTCACTTGAACTTTAGAGGTGGTCTCAGAGTCTGTAGAGGTGGTCTCAGAGTCTATAGAGGTGGTCTCAGAGTCTGTAGAGGTGGTCTCAGAGTCTGTAGAGGTGGTCTCAGAGCTTATATAGGTGGAAGAAGTCAAACCATGGTGGACATTTCAGAAGCCATTGCTGATTGTCTCTGGATCAACCTATAAAGTTGTTCATTAAAACACTTGAATTTTTAAAACCACTCTAAATAAACCCTCAGTCAGGAGGTGACTCTCATGTTGTGCTGAAGTGTTCTTCAGTTGTACTTCCTCCTCGTCTCTGTGCGTTGGCTCTAACTGCGGCGGAATTTTGACATAATGAAGTCGCTCTCTGGGTGGAGACGTCGAGGCGCAGTGAGACTGAACGGACCAGTCGCACGGCAATGCTTCCCTCTGAAGAAGCTGTAAAGGTTCAAACGAGGGAAGTCGCCGGCAGCACAGTCATTCCGATAAAACACCATGATGTTCGCAGTCAATCTGCCGAGGCAGCGCTCCCGTCCAGGCCCTCTGAAACACACCGCGGAATGGGGACTTTTTATGGACTTTTTTATGTGAGCACATTTACAGAGTATTAGTGTAAGGATGTTACAACATTGAGCTACACAGCCACTTCCATAAAGTCTGCAGCGTCCTGGAGCTGCTGCTTTCTGAGAGTCCACCACAGTTTGAGGTACTGATGGCTGGTTCCTTCCCATCACATTAAGATGTGGAGAAAAGTTCATAAAAGTGGAATTGTTGTTATTTCATCACATGAAACAACCATCTGGGCAATCATCAAGGTATCATAGCACAGAAAACTCAGACTGAATGATATTTGCTCGCATGTAAACATGAGGGGGCTGAGCTTCCACTTCTACATGAGTTTTATTTAACCCTTTACTGCTGTCTAAAGATTTTATCTTGAAGGAAAATTACTTTACTTAATTAAACTTAATTCTGAATAAAGTGGCTGGTTTATTCTGGTTTTAAGTCAGAATGTAATAATTCCTCCATCATGTAGATGATGGCCGCCCAGAGCGAGCGTTGGACTCAAACAGAGGCGATTTATGGACCTTCTTTCTGACAGTGTTCACCAAAGCTCCTCTGTTCCACATGAACTCAGCACAAACTTTGAAAAACTTCTCTGTTAATAGTTGAAGGTTTAACTGTTGGAATATATATTTAAACAGCACTTTTTTTTTTTTCTTTTACTAAACTGTGAATAATTTTCAAACCTCAACATGTCTGGAAATAAAGACTTTGGAGCAGAACGTTCTTCACAGTAGTTCTCTGTACAATGACAGTATTTGTTCCAGGCATGTGGAGAAGTCCAGGCCAGTGTCACGCCCTCCCAGGTGTCAAGTGTTCGGTCAGAGAAGCTTCAGCTCCTCCATTAAAGGCCGGATCTCAGCAGTCTCTTCCATTCCCTGCACTGGCCTCTGGACGGCTCACAGTCGATATGCTCACTGCTCTAACGGCAACCTGACGTGACAGGGACGGCGTTTGAACATCCGGCCGCAGACGACCATCGCTGAGGGAGTCAGGCGGTTCGATTTCTGCCTCGTGTTGAAACGGTGAGGCTGCCAGGATGTTGTGAGGGTCCTGAGTCCGGCTGGGTTTGGACCACCGGCCCCCCAGTGAGGAGAGCCGCCCACGGGGGGCTGGAGGGATGCTGCTGATATCATCTGTGGAGAAGCTGGAGTTAAACTCCAGGGACGTCTGCTCTGGCTCTGTGGAAGGCTGATGGTTAAAGTAGCTGTATGTCGTCTCGCAGTCGGAAGGTTGCAGGTTCAGTTATCTGTCTGGTGTTTTTGAGCAAGACACTGAACTGCTGTCAATGGACGTGTGAGCTCCTGGCATGGCGGCTGTCAGTGGGTGAATGAAGATTTATGAGCTGATAAATCAGTGGTTTTAAGTGAAATCCATTTTCTATTAGCTCACATTCTGCTCTGTTTCCTTCTGTGATGTTTTACAAATCAGTTAACACAGGAAATAGTGCTACTTCCTCTGAGACTTCCTCTGAGACTTCCTCTGAGACTTCCTCTGAGACTTCCTCTGAAACTTCCTCTGAGACTTCCTCTGGGACTTCCTCTGAAACTTCCTCTGAGACTTCCTCTGAGACTTCCTCTGAGACTTCCTCTGAGACTTCCTCTGAAACTTCCTCTGGGACTTCCTCTGAGACTTCCTCTGGGACTTCCTCTGAAACTTCCTCTGGGACTTCCTCTGAAACTTCCTCTGGGACTTCCTCTGGGATGTCCTCTGGGACGTCCTCTAGGTCTAGGATGTGCTCTGGTCAGCGTTCCGCTTTCAGATTCATTGATCGTGCAGCAGAGGAACATCCAGTCAGGGAAGGGAAACCCTCCTAATTCATTGTTGGAATCCATCAGTAATAATCCACATGATTGCAAAATGGCTCTTTAGAGGTCTCAGGTGATCTGGGACAGGTCTACTGCCAGAACCAGAACCAGAGCCAGAACCAGAGCCAGAACCAGAGCCAGAACCAAACAAAGCCAAGCAGCTGCTAGTTTTTATGCTCCTCACTTTGAAACAAACTTCCTCAGCTTCTTTTTTAATTCTTATCTATATGTTCTCCAGTTTGAACTGCCTTCGGTGTTTTAAATGTGCTTTTATTTTCTTAATATCGTGTTTGTTTCATTGCTGTGATTTTATTGTGATTTCCTGTATTTCACTGGCCTTGTGAAGCACTGTGAGCTGCCTGGGGTCTGAACAGTTGAACAGATTAACCTGCCTCCTTAAAATGGGAATTCACCGAGTGGCTCTTCATGTATCGACCGGTCTCCCCTGCTTTATCACACTCACATCACATTTAATTCTGAAAATATGGTAATATTGGAAATACATTTCTCCTGTTGATTGTTGGGAATGGATGAGTCCTGGAGCGGGGCCTGATGATACCCCCCAGTGTGGATCAGTCTCTGACCTGCAGGTGTTCATGACTGCCCTCCGGCAGGACAAAGCCCAGTCAGAGGATCAGGGTTAATGTGTTCACCACAACCCTCACCCTGGTTTCATTCAGAGAGAACCGCAGCTCAACAGCGTTCTCACACAGGAAACAAGAGAGCCTTCAATCAGTGCACAGCGACAAAACCCAGAATCAATGAGAGCTCCGGGACGAGGCACTGCTCAGAGAGACAGCCCGGCTCCTCTTTCCAGGCTTTCACAGATTTACACCTCTTGTTTGTAAATATTTTGAGATTTAAGGTGAAATAATGAAATAAGAAGGTGTAGAATTTTAAATTCAAACTAGTCCAGTGGTATTTTTTCTTTTTCTTGTTTTATTTAAAGCCGTTTAAACTCAGAGAGAGCAGTGTGTACTGAAACAATGGAAAGATAAGGATCCGGGAACGTGTTGGGGGCTGACATTACAGTCTGATCAGCCATCGATAATCAGAGTTCTGCTGCAGGCTGCTTGGGAGAATCTGAAGGCAGTCAGAAATAAGAACAGCTTGTTGGACTGATTTATTGAGCTTATCCCAAAATATAGACTGTTACCGAACATAAAATGTGAGATGAAATAAAATCTGACCTCCGGCCTTGACTGTAGACGTCGCCTGCTTTTAAAAGGAATCAAAATGACTTCAAACTGGAAATGAACCAGTTATTTCTGGATTCTTTTTGCTATGACTGGTTTGGATGAAACTGAGAGAAAAGTTACCAGATTCGGTTTGTAACTGGTTAAAATCCACCAGCTGGTTTCTCAGACCTGGCCAGCTGGTGATGGTTTCATTCTGCCGTCCTGTCCTCCATGTCGTCCTCTCAGGGGTGTGTCCATCCGCCTCCATCTTCCCCTTCCCTCCGGCCCCCGCCGACTGCGTGGAGGCCCACCGCGACTGCTCCACCGACTCCCAGTGCGAGGCGCTGTACCGCGGCCTGGAGCTGTGCGCGGCCGAGGCGGCGGCCGCCCCGCTGGGCGAGCAGGCGGCGTCCGAGTGCCTGGAGAGGAGGGACGCCCTGCTCAGCAAGCACCCCGCCCTGCTGGCCTGCAAGTGTCACCGCGGCTTCCGCCGGGAGGAGCAGTGTCTGCGCATCTACTGGAGGGTCCGCCTGCTGCCAGGTCAGCGCGTGTGTGTGTGTGTGTGTGTGTGTGTGTGTGTGTGTGTGTGTGTGAGAGAGGTGGTCTCAGTGTGTCTATAGTGGTGGTCTCAGTTTGTTTATAGACAAACACATTGATTCAGGAGCCCAAAAGGGTTTTTTTTCACCAAATTTACTGCAGCAATGGCAGAAAAAATGTGAGTCAGTAAGTTTTTCAGTCTGTGACTTGTAAAATGGGATTTGAACACCTGTATGAAGGATTCGTGAATGAGTAAGTTTGGTGTTTTATTTGTGAAGAGAAAAGAAATCATGTTACACAGCTACAAATGTGGCTTTTACAAGAGCTCAAAACTTGTTATGAAATATACTCAACATGTGTTCAAACCTTTTCCACCAAAATACACCGATACACTCCATGTGGACGTTGAAGCCGTGGCCATGCTGCCGCCTTGAGCTCTGAATGCCGTGGACTCTCCATGCTGCAGGTCGTTTCGTTCTCATGATGGAAGTGTTAATTATTACCTGCGACTGGAAACAATAACGCCGTTTATCTTATTGTCGTCATTTCCGTCACCACACACCAACAAGGACGACTGTTATTACAGAGACTGTCAACTCTAAAACTACCAAGACCAGGACTAGGACTAGGACCAGGACAGGACAATATGGACCAGGACCAGGAGAACCTGGACTGGGACTCCTGGCACTCTGGAGGAAAACCCTGTTCTGGCTGTTCCTCTACTGAGCATGAGCAGAACTGACTCAAGCCCCGCCCCCTCATGCCCGGCCAATGAGTGTTTAAACTGAGAAAACGCTGCTTTGAAATGGTTTTTAACAATAATCAGAAATGGTTTACTTTCTGAGGACTTAAAGCAAACATAAAAAAAAATCACAATAAAAATATTCTGATTAAGTTTTTAGTGATGAATTTTTCAAAAGAATAGATCAAATACAGTTTTCCCCCCGGAGACGTCAGGGTTTCAGTGGTCTCCAGCTCTGAGATTTTTTAATGTTGATGTGCTGAGAAAGTAAAAATACTAGTTTATGTTTGGTCAAACTGTGGCGTCGGATTCACTCCCACCTCATTAGAGTCTGCTGGTAAAAGACAGCCTTCCATCCATGACTCAGGGACAGTGAAGCCTCACGTCCATGTTCTCCAGTGTCTTCAGGGATGGAGCCACTCAGAAGAGCCAGCCAGTTCAGAGCTCCTAGCAGACACATCATGGTCCGGGCCTCAGTCCAGATGATCGGACTAATGAGGAGCTTCAGGATTCGCCCTGCGACAACAGCTGTCATTGTGAAGACGTTTCACTCTCAACAGAGACATAGAGACGATGAGTCAGTCTCTTTGATCCTCCCTGTTGTTCCTACTGAGCCCGGCTTCACGTGCAGTACCACCTATTACCACAAGATGGTATCATGAGTTAGTCGGGCTCTTTAATGATTAATATGCAGTGGCAGCAGTGAAAGCAGTGAACACAGTGAACGCACTGAAAGCAGTAAAAACTGAAATCAGCGAGAACACTAGAAGCAGTGAACACATTGAATGCAGGGTTAGAACAGTAGAAGCGGTAGAAGCGGCAAAGCGGTAGAAGCGTTAGAAGCCGTGGAAGCTGTAGAAGCAGTAAAGCGGTAGAAGTGGTAGAAGCAGTAGAAGCAGTAGAAGCAGCAGCAGTAGGTTGCCGGCCTGGCTGTGGAGGCTCTGGAGAGTATTTAAAGTTGTGTTGCTCCTGATGCAGCAGTCTTGCTGCGCTGGACGCCACGCAGAGAGCAGATGGGATTGTTTCTCCTCTAATGGTGGCGATAAAGATGTTTTACCAACTGATCACATGTTGTGTGTTTAACATTCTATCTGCAAAAGCAACTGGTAGGTAGAAGTGTCTGAAGAATGTAACAATCAACCAGGAAGGAGCTGTTTGAACACACATCACAGTCCTGGTTCAGAATCCCAAATCAGTCACATGCAGCAGCAGTCCTGTCTCACACACACACACACACACACACACACACACACACACACACACACACACACACACACACACACACACGCGCGCGCGCGCGCGCGCCCTGGCAGTAGCCAGCGGACGGCTCCTCCTCCCCTGTGGCCTATTAGTCAGTGGAGCATTAGTGTAATTACACACTCTTCAGTCCCGCCGCTGCTAGGCTGCTCTAGCGTGTCATTACCATAAATATATAGCCCGGAATAGGATTTACATACATAAACACTTTACATGCCATTACATTCTTGATTGAGTTTGTACTTTGGAGTGTGCTTAAATAATTTGCAGGAACAAACGTGCGGCCCGCGAGTCAATCAGAGCGCCGCTAATGGCTTCCACAATCGGACAAAAGCTGCGTCTCCTCTTATCTTATCCTGCGTTTTGTCCACCGTAATGAGAGTTGAATGACGGAGGGATGTGTTATTGGCTGATAACTGCTGCCTCATTATCTGCCGTGGAACTTTCCATTCATTTGGAGCCTTGTTGCAGCTCTTCCTGTTCTCGCGCTCGCGCCTCCTCCGAGGTGGCTGGATGCACATTACAGGAATCATAAAGATTACCCGTCTGTAGCAATGGAGACCAAACAAAGGAAGTGTGTTATCGCCGCCAATAAAGCCAGCCTCAGCCCCGTGTGCTGCTCTGAAGCCGCAGGATGAAGGACACCCGCCGGCAGATTAAAGCTGAAGCTGAACTTCAGCTTCCTCCTCTAAACCGCTTCTGACAGGATTACACCTTCATCCAGTCTCATTATTCACTTTCACGCTTGTGAACCGCTCTTTAGAATCGTCCAAACAGTTCCTCGTTCCATACGATGTGTTGGAGAAGTTGTTTTCATTGTCTGCATCTTGTTTATTTCCTCTTTATTCTACATTTTACTGTCTGAGTCAATAAACCAAAGCTTTCTCACACACTTCACATCTTGTTCACTGGTTGATGTTACACTTTATTTATTTTTTGTCTTCAGTTGTCGTTTTGCTATTTAATCTTTTTTTAAAATTCCTCATTTTTTAATTTCTTAATTTTTTACTAACAATTTATTTGAGTTTTTTTCCTAAATAAATTCAAATTTATTGTCAAAAACAGATACTGATTATTAAATTATAGTATAACGTCACGATCCCACCTGATTACCTGGATTAGAGATTTGTACGGAAGCGACCGGTTCATTGATTCACATTCACATAAAAGGTGTTTTTTCAGCTTTAGTTTGCTGCTGGGATCCATCTGCTGCTGTGATAATAATCTGTTTAGAAATTAGTTCATGTTTTCAGATCCAGTGGAATTGAACTCTCATTCATGACTTCATTAGCATTACTGAACGGTAACTCCTCCAGGCAGGACCGGGGGATGGAAACTGGGAATAATGCAGCGAGGCGGCGAGGCGGTCGCGACCGACCACTTTGATCAAATCAGTGACGCAGTGGAAACTTTTCACAACAAGGAAAGAGCTGCTGTCTCTCTGTGTTCGTGTTATGGTCTGTTGAATGGTAAATGGTAAATGGACTACACTCATATAGCACTTTTACCCTGCACTGACAGAGCCCAGAGCGCTTTACACTGCATTATCACATTCACCCATTCACACACACATTCACACACCAGTGGTGGCAAAGAAAAAAAGAGACTCCTGAATTCACTCGTTCCTTCTGATAGCAGCATGAAACCTGCATTAGCATTAGCATTAGCGTTAGCATTAGCGTTAGCATTGCTGTGACTGTGTGTATTCTGAGTCGTGCCTGCTTCTTCACCCGTGTTTTCACTGTTACTTTAATGCTGTATAAGGATTGATGTTGGTGTGGAGCAGTGTGCTGAGAGGAGGAGTGTCCCTCCGATCAGTCAAGTATTTTCTACTCCTGCTTCTTCCTCACTTCTTCTTTATCAGATTCTGAGTGATTGTGGAGTTTTCCTGTTTTTCCATTAGCACCTGGTAACCCAGTTGGGATTTCTGTGAGTCAGACGCTTTGGGACGGTGTGAGCAGGAGACGTCCAGCATGCTGAGAGACACGGGCCTCTCTGGGATGTGGACATAAATCCGATGGGTGTCAACATGGCCGCCGCGCCACATCAGATGTTATGAACATCAAGTCACATTGTACGGCTTCCGTCTGATGATGAGGAAGTTCTTCGCTCCACGCTCGGCTGACATTAATCTGAGCTGTGACGTCTCAGGAGATGTTGTGGCGTTCCTCAGGGTTTGCTTCTGACTGGAGAGCGGATTATTTTCATCTTGACTAAAACATGTATTTATTAGAATGAGTGACGTTTGACATTCACACTGTAAAAAGCCTTGATGTTGTAGTTCCTGTAGTTTCTGGGCATTCAGTACTCATTGCCCGGTGAGGTTGTGGAGGCCATGTTGCTCTTCCTGGGACGCCGTCCTCGGCCCTGTGACGTCTCCTCCCGTCTGACCGGAACGATGACGTCTGTTTGCTTCCTTCTCCAGAGGACGACGAGATGGAAATCTCTCCGTATGACGACACACTGGACACTCGCATGGCCTCTTTAGTGGCAGGTAACACACACACACACACACACACACACACACACACACACACACACACACACACTGCTTTGGAATGTCCTATCAGAATCAGTGCTATTTCTCTCGCCGCTGTGTTCTTCCTACCGCTGCCTTCACAGCCGCTTCCTGTTGATTCGTCCTCCTCCAGCTCTCCAGTGACGTGACTGGACCGGGGTGACCTCTGACCCCTCTGACCCCTCTGACCCCCTGTGCCCTCTGACCTTCCAGCCTCGTCCTTCATGCAGCTGGACGGAGAGAACCAGTGCCTGAAGGCGGCGCAGGACTGCGGCCTGTACGAGAAGTGCGGCTCGCTGCGGTCGGAGTACGTCCTGGCCTGCACCAAGCGGGTGGCCGGGACCGCCCGGTGCAACCAGCACAAGTGCCACCGCGCCCTGCGCCGCTTCCTGGAGCGGGTGCCGGAGGAGTACAGCCTGGGCGTGCTGTTCTGCCCCTGCAGCAACACGCTGTGCGGCGAGCGGCGCAGGAAGACCATCGTGCCGTCCTGCTCCTACCGCGACCCGGACGGCCTGCCGCCCAACTGCCTCCACCAGCAGAGCTTCTGCCGCCGCGACGACCTCTGCAGGTGAGCCACCGCCTCTGCAGGTGAGCCACCGCCTCTGCAGGTGAGCCACCGCCTCTGCAGGTGAGCCACCGCCTCTGCAGGTGAGCCACCGGCTCTGCAGGTGAGCCACCGCCTCTGCAGGTGAGGCGGCGGCCACGGGGGGGCTCGGGTCGGCTTGTGGTTGGAGCAAATTCAGGTGTTTTCAGGGCGAAATGATTGTTTTTATAGGACTATTTCCCCAGATGGGATCATAACTTTTAACCTGACAAAAACCATGTTGACATGAGCAGCAACGAACTGCTTCACATGTCCATCTGGGATTTCACTCGGTGAATCCATTCGGGGAAGGAGGGACTTGCTGTAGAACTCTTTGCGTTCATTGGACGGAAGGACACAGTGCGCCGCCTGACCATGTTTGGCTTCAGCCAATCACTGCAAACAAAAAACCTCTTGCTGATCGTTTTTCAAGGACGCAGTAGAGGATTCATCCAAAACAGATTTAATCGCTGTCGGGACATCCACTGTTTTCGCTAGCCATGCTAGTATTATTAGCAGTCCATCACTTCCTGCTTCCGTCAAAGCTTCATGTCCCGCCCGAAACGACGCATGATTGGTCCGACCGAAAAAAATCTGAGCCGGAGCACATCGGCCCGAGCGGTCCAAGATGGATTCTTGTGGTGTGTGAGAATTCAGCTTGCCGGCAAGGTTACATAACTTTATGAAGGAAGGAACATGACTTCAGACCAGCTTCACGGGATTCACTCTCTGACTGTGTGTGTGTGAGTGTGTGTGTGTCACTAAAGACACTTTTTCCATTTGATAATGATGAATTCAGTAAATGAAGAAAAAAACTGGCAGAAATTCAATCCTGACCTGAAAGAAGCAAATTGAAAATATCAAGAAGATGAATTAAAAACATCAGAGCTGCGATTAAAAATGAGAGAACGAGTACACACACACACACACACACACACACGCTCAGTCTTGTATTTCTATCCTTGTGGGGACCGTCCATTGACTCCCATTCATGTCTAGCCCCTAACCCTGACCCTTACCCTAACCCTAACCCACACCACAACAAAGCCTAACCCTAAAGAAATGTTTTTGCACTTTTACTTTTTTCAGTAACAACAACATGGTCAAGAAAACACTGTTTCTCCTACTTAGGACCGGAAAAAGGTCCCCACAAGGCACGTCGTTCCACGTTTTGCTATCCTTGTGGGGACATTTGGCCCCGACAAGGATAGAAATACAAGAACGCACACACACACACACACACACACACACACACACACACACACACACACACACACGTGCGTGCCGGCTGTTGGTGTTGAGCTGTGTGTGTGTGTGTGTGTGTCCTGCAGGTCCAGACTGGCTGATTTCCTCAACAACTGCCAGCCCTCCCACGTGACGGCCAGCGGCTGTCTGAAGGACTCGGCCGGCCTCTGCCTGCGGGCCTACGCCGGACTCATAGGTACCAGCAGACCCCTCTAGAGCCATCCTCTCATCCGATCACAGCCTGTCTCTTCGCTCTGAGCCTGCTTTCAGCCCCGTCCAGACAGAATCGGTGCAGTGGTTGTTGTTCCGGGGACACGTGCACCACTTCAGGACTTATAGCCACGCTGTGAATGATTCCTCTGATTTATCAGACATTCAGCTGATATCTTTTATCTAAAAACTTATAGACTTTCTGTATTTAATCTAGAAATCGTAGAATTTGCTGTGAAAAGTTGCTCCTGAGAGCTGACCTCGGTCTGTAAGTGTCCTCAACACATCAGGATGTTGCAGGTGTCTTCTTGAGAATAGCGTCATGAGTGAGTAGGGAGAGATGACCAACTCCCCACCCCTGAGAGCCATCGCCTGCCCCTGCTCTCCTCCTCCAGTTGCTCCAGCACCTCCTCTCTCCCCCGCTCTGCCATGCATCCAGGCCTGGCCACACCCCCCACCACAGAAACATGGGTCTGTCTTTAAGCATGAGCAGCAGGTGGAATCGGGGCGTCCCGATGTGAGACTGTAAATGTTGGCCAGCAGGCTCCAAAGGTCCGGAATTCTCTTTCTGGTGGTTTCTGAACCTGCGTCCCCACAGCTGGGATGAGGCCTCAGAAGAGGAGGAAGCCTCTCCTCTCCCTCAGTGGGTAAACCCTCTAACCCTGGAGGAGCTGAGGCCATCCCAGCACCCTGATCTTGGGTTTGTGTAACAGGTCCTGCCATCTCCTCTGAGTCTGTCTCGGGTGTGTGTTCAGGACGTCCACCCCACCAGCTGCAGCAGGACTCAGACGGCTGTGTGATCAGTATCAGTTTACACTTTAAGAGATCCATCGGGGGAAGAGTAAGAGCAGTGAAGCGACGAGAGAGTGTCAGAGCAGAGGAAGCTCCGGGACGAGGACAGAGGACGGCTGACAGGAGACAGCAGAGACGTGCCGAGTGTCTCTCAGTGGCAGTGATGGACGATGCTGAGTCGGACGTTAAGCCTCTGTGAGCAGGACGCCTTCACACCAGGACAGACACGCAGCCCGAAACCTCTTCCTGCTGGTCCACTCGTGTTGCAGTGAAGGACGTTTGTCCCTCAGCTGCTCTGCTCATCGTCCAGGTCTTAAACTCTCCTGATCACTCCCCTGATCTGAAACTGCACACGACTCCAGAAGTCTGTCTTCTCCTCATTTATGTTTGTTGTTCATGGCCAGGGCAGCAGAGCGAGTCAGACCGTTCAGACGGCTCGGCAGCCCACCACAAAGACCGAGGAACAGCTCATCCCGCTGAGAAATGGCTTCAAGGCTGAAACTCCACAGCGCCACACCACAGCGCTCTGCAGAGAGGGGCTGGAGCTCTGCTCTCCGCTGGCTCGCTGTCGTTTTTACTTGTAGACTTTACGAAGTTGTTTTCTCCGCTGTTCCTCAAGCTTTCTGACCCATCGCCTCCTAAACAGCATCTTTTATCATCTGTAACGTTGAAGTGTTTGATAACTTTCTCACGTTGAGGACTCTGTCCAATCGAGGAGCAGAACTTCCTCCCACCTGACCGACCCCGTCTCCCCCGGTCTGCAGGAACCATCATGACCCCCAACTACGTCAGCAACAGCTCCGCAGACGTGTCGCTGTGGTGCAGCTGCGAGGGCAGCGGGAACCAGTGGCAGGACTGCCAGCGGCTGCAGCGCCTCTTCACCCACAACGCCTGCCTGCGTGAGTGACCGGCTCCACCGCGGCGTTCCTCTGGGCTGTTGTTCAGTGGGCCCAGGTTTTTAAAGGTTTCCCTTCAGTGTGGTTCAGGATCTCACAGTGTCAAACGTTTTCCTGCTACAGTCATGTTTCATTGTTAAATTCTTGGTAAAGTCTGATTTCTCGCTGCGGTCCGCCGCTCGTCTCCATGTTGCTCCACTTGGTCTTTGTCCCTCGACTCTCCGGTCAAGTCGTTCTTGAGTGAGGGCCACACAGTCACAGTTAAAGGAGTGATTGAGTTTTTTTTAAAGCCTGTTTTAAATAATGTACCAGATTTCTGTAGACCATCAGGGATGGCAGGGCAGAGATGGAGGGAAGGTGTCACTGCTGTCTGGGTGGCCGCCCCCCGCCGCGGCGCTCACAGCAGGAAGCCAGCTCTGCCTCCTCACACGGCGGCGACCCGCACGGCCCGCCGTGCACGCCGTGCACGCCTCCAGGAGAGGAGGAGGAGGAGGGCGGAGCCCTCAAGCTGTCGCTCAATCACAGCAGCTGTCAATATGGCCGCCGCCTGTATGTCCAAACACTAAAGCCCTGATCGATGCGTCAGCGCTCTTCCCATAAACCCGCCTGATTTATCAGGCTGCCGACAGCGCCCACAATAAAACTGCCAGATAGATCTGCTGGTTCACACACACACACACACACACACACACACACACACACACACACACACACACACACACACACACACACACACACACACACACACACACACACACTCATACACACGCACGGCAGTGATGAGGCTGTGTCTCCTGCAGGTAACTCCATCAGCTGGATGGGAAGCCCCGCCTCCCTGCCTGCAGACATCACCCAGCCCCCGGCTCCCCGGCCGTCCCCGCTGGTCCAGGAGGACCACCTGCTGAGCAGCAACCACCTGCCCGAGCACAACAACATCGTGAGTGCACGCACACACACACACACACACACACACACACACACACACACGCACACACACACACACACACACAGGGCCTCCAGTCTTGCCTCCATCCTGAGGCTCGTTCCAGTATCTTTGTCCGGTTGTGTTTATTTATCTGCTGCGGCTCGTTTTGATTCTCAGACTACAGCCTGCAAACATGACGCTGATCCCCACATCACCCCACAGCACCCTGTATCACCCTGTATCACCCTGTATCACCCCACATCACTCTACATCACCCCACATCACCCCACATCACCCTGTATCACCCCACATCACCCTGTATCACCCCACATCACTCTACATCACCCCACATCACTCTACATCACAACACATCACTCTACATCACAACACATCACCCCGTATCACCCTGTATCACCCCGTATCACCCTGTATCACCCCACATCACTGTACATTACTCTACATCACCCCACATCACCCCGTATCACCCTGTATCACCCCACGTCACTCTGCATCACCCCACATCACCCTGTATCAACCCATATCACCATGTATCACCCCACATCACCATGTATCACCCCACATCACTCCACATCACCCCACATCACTCTACATCACCCCACATCACCCTGTATCTCCCCATATCACCCTGTATCACCCCACATCACCATGTATCACCCCACATCACTCCACATCACCCTGTATCACCCCACGTCACTCTACATCACCCCACATCACCCTGTATCTCCCCATATCACCCTGTATCACCCCACATCACCATGTATCACCCCACATCACCCCACATCACTCTACATCACTCCACATCACCCCACATCACTCCACATCACCCCGCATCACTCTACATCACTCCACATCACCCTGTATCACCCCACATCACTCTACATCACCCCACATCACTCTACATCACCCCACGTCACTCTACATCACCTCACATCACCCGACCCCACATCAAACCACATCACTCTACATCACCGCACAAGTTTCCCTCGAAGCAGTTTCTTCACTATTTGTTTGTTAGGTTTTTTTTGCAATTTTTCTGCTTCTGGTTTTTGTCACCTGCTATGAAGTAATTTCAGATTCAAATATTTCAAACTTAAATAAAACCTTTCAATTTTGTGAACTGAATTAAAAAAAAATCTACTTTTCTTTCATTTATCAGAAAAAAAATCCTTTTTTTATATAATTGTTGGTTTTGACAACATTTGGATTCTGGTTACATGGACAATTTAATCACTTTGATTAATTAAAACATGAATTTGAGCCTGCTTCAGTGATGGTACTTCAGGAAATATAAAGCAAAGTATTTCAGAGAGCAGAGGGCCAGTAAATAGTAATTAAAATTAAATAAATGAATAAATACATAAATAAATGATACTGAACTGATCTTCAACAGAAACATAGTTATTAAAGAATAAATTCATGCATTTATGTATTTGCAGTGTTTTTTTTAATGATTTGCTTGAGGTGAAAAACACAATGTGGTAGCAGCTTACAGTCACAAAACACTCACAGCCTTCAATTACTAAATTTATATATATATATATATATATATATATATGTATATTAGAGAGAGAGAGAAATAGATAGATAGATAGAAAGAGCTAGATATTAAATGTATTAAATATTAATATTCATTTGCCTGCCGCTGTCATGCCGGTTCCCTCTTGGAAAATACATTTTCAATCAGAGGATTTTTTTAAGCTGGTTAAATCAGGAATATAAATAAATAACAATCACCAAATTGGTCTATTCGATTTTTGACCTTCTTTGTTAAAATCTTGTTGTAGTCTTCGTCTTGCCAATATTATCTCTTATTGTATGTTGAATGATATATTTTGTCCATTTTGTCTTTTTGTGAATATGACTCCACTGCATTGTATCTGCAGCAGAATTTACCTTAAAACTCATTTTGAATTTGAATGAATCTAAAACTGATTGGAATGATGTGAGCTGTTCTTGCTCTGAACTCTGTTATTTTTTATAGAGGATACTGCTGAAATCATTTCTGAACATTGATGACAGTGTGGAGGAAACAGGACGGAAACTTGAAAAAGATATTTTAATAGAGTTTATGATTTCTACAGCTCATCCATGGCATGGGTTGGATTCTTTTGGCAGTTTTGGGAGCAGTGTTTTGGCGGCTCGTTGCTCACTTTGTCTCCTACAGTCCTTTATGGAATTTTGTGGAACACTTTTACTTTAAAGAATTTTTAAAAATGACATCAATGGAATTGCTCTCTGAGTAACAGAAGCAGTGGATTGAAGTCATTTTGTTCCGCGGTTCCCAAACAGAAGGGCTTAGAAAAGCAGCTCATTTAGCCTGTAACTTAATAAAATCCAATCTCATGATCAGTTTACTCTCACTCCTGGCGGAGAAGCTCTCTGAGGAATATTCCCGCCACATGAACAGACTTCAGTCGCATGCTAAGTGGCAGTTTGAGGGAAACATGAGAGACTTTTACTCTGGTTAATCACACATTAATAAAGAGGATCCCAGCTGTTCACTGAGTCGGTTCTCGGGTCCGGGCAGCTCCCACAGGCCACGCCTCCACCTGGCAGGTGAAGCCGTCGGCCGGCCGTCCTCAGGGGAAGGTCAGAGCCCCGCCGGCCGCTCCGCCGCTGAAACACAGCAGTGAGTCAGCATGATGTGAAGATCAGAGCAGCGGCTCCGGGGCAAAACGCATCAAAGCACCCTGGCAAGCCTTCAAAAGACTCTCCGGAGTGTGTGATCAACAGGCGCGGCGTGTTTTCAGCCTGAACTCCAGGTGATGAGGCAGGCGGACTCCTCCCAGCTGCAGACAGATGTGGGGCTGCGATAGCGCTGGATGTGCTCAGGAAGAGCAGCATCAGAGACCTCCGCAGGGCTCAGGCTCCATCCTGCAAGCTGCACTTTCAACAAGCGGCGCAGGATTTCCTCCTGCTGCAGCCTAATGACGTCCAGACGGGGAGCTGGTGATTTTGGTGATATCACATTAAGCTAAAAACCAGCCTCTGAACCGGCAGTGAGACAGCCTGAGCCTGAAAGTTCTGCTGGGTGCATTCTGGACCAGAACCGGAGCAGCGGGCCGTCCGCACCACAACCGCTTCCAGTGAAAACAGGAAACCTTCATTGTGTTTTAGGGGTTGGGTTCCACCACAACGGAGCTCCGAGCCGCTGGAAATGCTACCTTGAGAACTCTGGTTCCACTGGCGGTGCAGTGGAACCAGCTCCTGGAGCTGTGCAGAACTGGGTCCATTTAGCTCAGGGGCCAGTTTATGACACGGAGGAAACATCAGGACCAGACAGTATGAGTCAATATGGTCACAAATAAATAAACTACAACAACATACTGAAGAAATCAATGTATTGTATTTTGTAAAAGCTTAACGATGCCGATGGTGATAGACTGACACACACAGGCCCAGGGCACCAGACCAGGAGTCTGTGGCTCTGAAGTAGGATTCATTCATCCAGGAGAACCAGACGTCCCAGCTCCATCCCTGATCTGGGTTCTGGGTTCTCTCTTTTCAGATAGAGAGAAAATCATTTATGGACAGGAGAGGACAGGAGAGGACGGGAGAGGACAGGAGAGGACGGGAGAGGACAGGAGAGGACAGGAGAGGACAGGAGAGGACAGGGGAGGACGGGGTCCTCCCTGGACAGGCGTTACGGAGTTTAAATCATGTCAAACCATCCCAGTGTCTGGTCCATCTCAGCACAAACACACAGACGACGACACACACTCACATTCACACTGAGGTACCAGGCCCTCCTTAAATTAAGGCATTAAGTGGGGTTCCCATCTAACACGATCTTGTCCCGGACCCAGGCAAAACTGTCAGCTGGCCTGGTCACAACACACTGACCACTGCAGAGTGTCCTTGCTGACTGATCCATTGGTTCTGAAACACACAGTGAGGCTGGCTGTGCCATTCATCAATACTCCAGTTCAGTAACTGTCATGGCGTCACGTGGAGTCAGAACCGAATGATGCCATCTGATATGACTGAGTGAAGCTGAACTCTTTCAGAATCCCAAAACGCTTCATTCAGTGTGTCACCTCAGTTACACCCTGTCAGTGTGTGTGGTTTGACCTTTGACTGCTCCATCCTGGCTGGTGTTTCCAGCTTGTTGGTGTGTGGGGAAGTTTATGAGCCGTCACACAGATTTAAAGCCACAGGAGCAGATATCACTACGACTGAACATCTTCCATCTGAAATGACTGATACAGCAGCCACCGCCAGAGTTCCTGGTCTGTTAATTATGACAGTGTGATTTATAACGGTGCTGACCGTAGAGCAGCAACAGGTTCTGTTTGTTCCAATAACAGTGTAGAAACTGATGTAAGATCTGAACAAGCAGGTTTGACTATTGTCACCAAAAATCACACAAGCAAAAGCAGGGGAGAGACAGAGCCGGGTCAGACACAAGAAGGCTCCGGGATGCTGAGCAGCACATCAGGGAGGGAAGAACACTGAACACAGGTGGCAGCAATCAGGGCAGAGCAACAGCACACACTGGCTACTGATGCAACCAGGACTTGCACAAAGACTGAAGTATGACAAACCACAAACCCAACAGGAGTCGTTTTCTGGCGCGAGAGAGACTCGACTTCTGCATTCAGTCCAGTTTTATTTCTATTGCTTCAAATACGACAGTGATCTGAAGACTGGCTGAGACTGAGACAGAACCAACAGTTCAACACAAGCAAGTAGAGGAGACACTGCCTCTAACAGAGAAACCTGCAGAACCAGACCCAGAGGAGACTTCCTGCAGAACCAGACTCAGAGGAGACTTCCTGTAGAACCAGGCTCAGAGACTTTCTGTAGAACCAGGCTCAGAGGAGACTTCCTGCAGAACCAGACTCCAGTCCAGGTGAGCTCAGACCTTGACCCCCCACCTCTCACTGGAGACCCTCTGGTCTTATTGAACTTCTACTCTGAGATCCAGGACAAGACGTTGGCTTCTTCTCTGAACAGTAACTAGTCCAAGCAAACGTGTTCATTTACAATTCATTCATTTTGACTTCCATAGCAGAACTGTCCAATCACAGATAAGACGCCCTGACCGTCGCACAGCAGCACTGAAAAACTCACAGAGATGGACAGAAGTTTGGACTGATGCTTCAGAGCATGAAATCTACCCACATGAAGTTCTCCTCCTCACTGGTGGGCTGTTTAGAGAGTTTTATGCTCTGAAGCGCTGAGCTCTGCGGCTGCGTTGCCAGATGCATGAAGCTGTTATGAGTAGGTGTCTTTACCAAAGAACCGCCATCATTTATTTATTCATCACCCCAACCTGAGGATAGGATGAGTGCAGACCTGACAGCAGATGACAAGTTGTGAACTGTTTTTTCACTGCTGACAGATGAGCAAGGCATTAAAATGTAAGCACACCTGATATTAAAGAGAATATCAGAGAGCACGCAGATTGTTACGTTTGATGTTCCATCCTGAACCTGCCAGGTGCTCCTGCTTCCTCCCACAATGCCGAGACGTGCCGGTGACTCCACCGCGTTCCTGAGGATGAATGGATGATTGAGCAGCCCGTCTGTGATCGGGATACTTTAGCCTGCCTTCTGCTCAGAGGCAGAACCGGGTGTGGAGCAGCAGTTCCCCTGGAGGCTCTGGGACGCCGCTGGAGGAACTCCAGAGACGTGATTTTGACGGCTCCTACATATGTATGCTGGTGGAAGTCAGTCTGTGCTCCGGCGTTTGGCTTCACTGTAAGGCTCTGGCAGATCAGGGACAGGAACAGAGCTGATGCAAACAGCAGACGAGATGAAGTGAAGGTTACTTTGCTCCGGGCTCAGGATGAGTCTCTGCTCTCCACCTTCCACCAGTAACCTGTGGACTCAGTGGTTTCATCAAGTTCAGAGACCAGACTGCCGTAACTCGCTTGGAGGCGACGGAGCAATCTGTCGCTGTCTGGAGATCAGTGTAACAATAGTGGAGACATTCAGAGAAAAGTTGTGAGACTTCATCCCCGTCCGACTCCGCCTTGACCTGCACACACTCAAACCCCGCTTGAAAACACCTCTGTTCAACTGTCCAGCATAGAGTTTAATGTTCGACTACGTTTACTGGCTTCTTTTTGTTTTACCTCTTTGTGTTTTTATCTTTCTTGCTTTCTTGTGAAGCAGTCTTTTGGTATATATTTGTGTGTGTGTGTGTGTGTGTGTGTGTGTGTGTGTGTGTGTGTGTGTGTGTGTGTGTGTAAAATAAGCAAGGTTTGGGGTCGAGACCACTGCATACTTTAAATTGGTGAAAAGTACAGCGTGGTCGATGGATGTAACAAAAGTAACAGAGCTATTTTGAATGCATGGATGGATGATGGATGGATGGATGATGGATGCATGGATGATGGATGAATGATGGATGGATGGATGATGGATGGATGATGGATGATGGATTGATGGATGGATGGATGGATGGATTAATGATAGAGGATGGATGGATGGATGGATGGTTGGATGGATGGATGGATGATGGACGGATGGATGATAGATGAATTAATGATAGAGGATGGATGGATGGATGATGGATGGATGATGGATGGATGATGGATGGATTAATGATAGAGGATGGATGGATGGATTGATGGTTGGATGGATGGATGGATGATGGATGGATGATGGATGGATTAATGATAGAGGATGGATGGATGGATTGATGGTTGGATTGATGGATGGATGGATGATGGATGGATTAATGATAGAGGATGGATGGATGGATTGATGGTTGGATGGATGGATGGATGATGGATGATGGATGGATTAATGATAGAGGATGGATGATGGATTGATGGTTGGATGGATGGATGGATGGATGATGGATGGATGATGGATGGATGGATGATGGATGGATTAATGATAGAGGATGGATGATGGATTGATGGTTGGATGGATGGATGGATGATGGATGGATGGATGATGGATGGATGATGGATGGATGGATGATGGTTGGATGGTTGGATGGATGGATGATGGATGGATGGATGATGGATGGATTAATGATAGAGGATGGGTGGGACTCAGTCGTCTGCCTCTCCAGTGTCTTGGCTGTAGCGTTCCTTCACTGATGACAGTCGATGTGAAATAAACCTTCAGGTGACTGAATCAGTGATTCTCCTCCGAGGCGGCGGCGTTCCACACTGCTGGATTAAAGCGTTCCCGGCACACGGTGGAAATAATCAAGGCGGCGACGGTGGAGTGCTCCCTGAGTTCCTAATCAACACGTGTCCTGCTCCGCAGCTATCAGGTGGAAGGTGAAGCCATCAGGATCAGACCTCCGCTGCACACCAACAAAAGCCCCGCGGCGTCCTGACGGCGTCCTGATGGCGTCCTGACGGCGGCCCTTTAATTCCTCTCTCCCAGCCAATCAGCCCTCACACAGTGTGTGGCACTCTGACAAGTCCTGGCCCCAAGTCTTTTCATTTCAGTCCTGTTGGATCCTGTCTCAGTGTGCCAGCCCAGTAATGTGCACACACACACACACACACACACACACACACACACACACACACACACACACACACACACACTCACAGACATGCTGAAATGTGCTGGAAACACATATGTTTGGGAGCGCCGGCTCCTGGCCGCCCTTGCCCGGCGCCGGCCGTTAAGCGCGGTCCAATCGGATCGCGGTCCTGGCTAACTGGAACCCTGGCCGGACCACAGTGTGCGGCTCCCGCCTCCCAGCATGCCTCGCTGCCAGAGATAATCTGGGCCGGCAGACAAGAGGGGATTCCAACTCTCTCTCTCTCTCTGTCGCTCGCTCTCATCTTCAGCTGCCCTCCTCCGCTCGCTGCTCGCTCTCCTCTGTGTCCGTCTGAGTCTCTCTCCCAGTGAGCGGATTAGATGAGGTGTTGGTTGGAAGCAGTGCATCAGTCAGGCTTCATTACTATGAATTTATTCATGCCCATATGTCTCCCCCCGTCTCTCTCTCTCTTCCCCCAAATCCCCCCTCCTCTCTCTCTCGCTCTTCTTTATCCCTCTGTCCTTTCCTCACTTCCTCCATCCCTCTTTGTTTTCTTCCACGTCTTCATCCTTGTCTTTCTGTTCTGTCCTCGCTCCATCGCCCCACCCAGCCCCAAATCCATACCTGCTCCTCATCTCATCCGGCTGTCACTCAGCCGCTCGCTCGCCTCTCCGCCGAGCTCTCGCTTGTTTCTCTAAAGTGATTTTTCCGCAGTTTGAAAGGTTTCACTTCAAACAGCGGAGTATCGGCGCCGGCAGGAGCAGAAAGAGAAACATCCCATTCAGAGGCGCAGATGACTGCTCTTTGTTTTAAACGTTCCCGTTCCACAGACGGGCAGTGGAACGTGTGGCGGGGCGGGGTTTGAACACACGCCGCCACGTGAAGTTTTATCAGCGCCCAGCTGGAACCTCGCTTCAGTGTTACAGCGTGAGCAGTGGCAGTCATGTTCAGCAGGAATTCACCGCTTCATCGATCCCACCCGAGGAATTCATTCATTGAGCCAGACGGTGGGATTCAAACCGGCAAACCTCAGATCTCAAGTCCACTTCTCCGACCTCTGGGCCGCCAGTGGCGGAAGACAGATTTGACTGTTACTGTTAGAGGACGCAGGCAGCAACGACCTCCTGACCTTCTGCCGCCGGCGCTGACCTCCTGGAGGTCACGGCTGTGTCCGCTGTGTCTGCTGAGGACAGCCTCTGTCCAGAAACTCCTCAGCTGTGGGAATCCGTCCTCCTGAGAGCACCGCTGCAGAGCTGGACGGACGGAGGTCCTCATGAAAGAAGCCTGCACTTCGATTATCTTCAACGAAAAATGAAGAATGTTCTCCGGGCGCTTTCTGTCCCTCGCCGCCCAGCTGGAGCGGAGCGGCGGGAAGGAGGACGTCCAGCGCTCAGCAGGAGGACAGCAGGAGGACAGCAGGAGGACAGCAGACGCTTCCCTGTCTCCTCGGCTGGCTTCCCTCACACGTCTGGGCCGTTCCCTCCTGAGCCTGGCTGTGAAGCGTTCCCGCCACCCCGGGTTAACGGCGCCGTTTACCCCCGCCGCCGCCGCCGCCGTCGCACCCCTCCGGGAAAAGTTCCAAATGAGCCCGGCGACGCCCGGTAAGAGGCCGGCTCTCAGCATCGGCTCAGCAGCCTGCCGGGCCCGGCCCGCTCCAGATGTTAGACCCCCTCACTGGAGACCAGCAGCTGGACCGGTCTGCAGAACCGACCGGGACGCTGCGGACCGGTCTCCACCAGAACCAGTCCCAACGCCGGACCCAGCCACCGCTCTGGACACGCCGCTCCATTGTCTGCCTTCATCCCTCCATCCTGAAGCCTGTGCTCGGTGTTGGGTGTCTTGTGGCCGCGGTGACAGGCTGAATGTCTCTCTTCAGACGCTGTGTGGTGATTTGCAGGTTGAGTTTTCCTCTTCTTCATTCCTCGTGACTAAAACTCTGATAGTCACCTGAATTCATCAGAAGGTTAAAGGTCATCAGGTGTTGGACGCCCCCCCTCCCCCCCTCCCTGACGGACTGTCTCGTCCCTGCAGGTGGTGGAGAGCGAGGAGGAGGAGGAGGACCACGGGGCTCAGACGGAGGTGGGGCTGGAGGACAGCGAGAGCGACCAGTTCGACGTCATCTCGCTGTACTCCGAGAGGGCCACCGTCTCCAACCTGGGCTCCACTGGAACCGGGGGGGCCTGCGCCCTCAACGCCCGCCCCGCCCGACCCCTGCTGCTGCTGCTGCTGCTGCTGGCCGCCGCCTGGGGCTAGGACACACACACACACACACACACACACACACACACACACACACACACACACACACTCACACTCAGTTGCATATAGTGGACCTTCTAACACTCCTGGACTGATCGGTGTCAGATGAAGAGACGCGCAGTGAAGAACTGGACTTCCTGTTGTCAGTAGCATCCGTCCATCCCGGGACTGCTGTCCCCTGTCCCTGCTCCGTCCCCCGTCCCCCGTCCCCCGTCCCCCGTCCCCCCGGTGTGGTGAGGTGGGTGGAGCTCACTCCGTCCCTGTCCTCGGTCCACACAGCGGTCTGGCGTTTGGACAGTGTGTCCTCATTCAGCTCAGCTCGGACACATCGGGGAGACGGCGTCTGACGCTGCATCCAGTCCGCACCTCAGCGGACACACGGAGAATCACCTCATCTTTCCACTAGATTGCTTTCAACATGGCGGGTTTCTTTTCCTTCACGCCACTGACCCTTGACCTCTGGCTCGGCCCCGGGAAGCCATTCATAGAGAAACGGAGCCGTCAGCGCCGATGGTCTCCACTCAGAATGTTCTTGCTAGTTTGAGCAGCCGGTAGTTGAATGCTATTGGTTCGACTGCTTTTGGGGGCGGGGCTTCACCAAAGGTCAACTCTTTACTGTCGTATGGGATTAGTCTTACATACGGCTCGGAACAGGTGGCATCATGAAAACAGCCTTGGATTAGAGTCTGGAACAGAATGAAAACCTCTTCTGAAAAATATACAAAATGTTAAAGCAGGAATCCTGAGAATCAGAGGAGCTACACTTTAATATCCTGTACGGCGCCACTGTTCCCGGCTCCTTAACAGGAATGACATGAAATATTAAAAATGTCCACTGCTGTAGCCAGCTAGCTTCCCTGAATAACTACACTGCATAAATGGTGTTTTCTGACAAGACAACACAACTAATTTAACTAACATCTCTAAAAAGGATGTGATGAATTAGCAGGCATAGCATTATACATTCAGATGTTCTTTTTGATTAATAGTGTGTATTTTACAAAGTCCAGATTTAACAGAGCCTCCCTAAACGGTTCATTGTGATGGTCTGCCATTAGCAGGCAGCATTCATCTGTTTTCGTTCTTCAGGCCATTTTATTTGAACACGCTGTGCTGCGGATCCGGCCGGTATTCCCTTCATGATGCACAAACCCACCGCAGAGCCGACCAGTGGCCTTTCTAACGGCCAGGAAGAGAGTAATCATCTGAGCTCTGGTAACTAGTTACCACGAGTATCCTCAGAATTACAGAGCAGTGGAGGATGAACAGGACTTTACAAAGCACAAGTTAACCTCTCCCTGCTCCTCCGCCACACTGTCGCTTCAGACGGAGCCAAACCGAGGAAGAAGAGCTTCAGTTCAGCTCTTCAGTGAACTCCCGGACCATCGTCACTCCAGACACATCAACTCTTCTGCCAGAATATGACTTATTTTTTGAAGAATTAACAGATATTCTGCTGATAACTGAAGGAAGATAAAGACAGCGGCGGGTCTGCCTGGAGGCTGCCAGTTTGTCAGTCATGAGAGAGTGAAGAGACAGGACAGCAGGAGCGTCCCCACCGGGACTCCCGTCCTGCCGTCCTGACGGCCGACGGATGGAGGGGACAGCCGTCCTCGTCCTCACTCAGAGCCTCGTCCCTCTTCGCCCGGCGAGGGGAAAGTGCCGAGTGTGAGATGTGTGCAGATCGGGTGAAATAATCGCGCTTTTTGTTGTAATTTCTAATCTTGCACTCCATCGTTCCCACCCACGTCAGCACGGCCTCACACACACACACACACACACACACACACACACACACACACACTGAGCCGATGCAGCTCTTTCTTGCTTTGCTGCCCCCCCCCCTCCCCTCGTGACTCAGGACTGGGACCGAGCGCCACAGGCTCCGATATGAATAAAGCCGTCATAATAAAAACAAGACTCCAGAAACAATATGAGCTCTAAAACGGCAGAACAAATCAAACAGCTCCCCGGCAGGCGGAGAGAGAGAGAGAGAGAGAGAGAGAGAGAGACATGCTACTCCTGACACAGACAGACAAAATGAGGAGCAGAGGGGGAGGACGAGGGGGAGGGGGAGGGAGGAGGAGAAATTAAGAAAGAAATAAGGCCAGGTCCCGGTGTGGTCTGTGACTGTTTGATGTTTTACTTGTTTTTAGTTGGGACGCTGATAATCAGTCCCTCACAACATCTCTTTATCATCTGACAGGCTCCTGGAGTGTGTGTGTGTGTGTGTGTGTGTGTGTGTGTGTGTGTGTGTGTGTGTGTGTGTGATAGAAATAGTTTGCCATAGCGGAGCAGGAAGAACCCTGAAGCACAAACAGCAGAGAATCGCCGGCTCCTGATTTTCTGTGTCTTATAAATCTTTTGCTGACACTAATTTTTTTTTCTTTTCCCATTTCTTGGAAACGTGTAAAATTAACTTCCGTCTGCAGGGGCGCCCGCCGTGGCGGAGGGCAGAGAGTGAGGCGCGGGGGTGAAGGGGATGAGAGGAGAGAGGTGACAGGGCTGCAGTCGGAGTGAGAGGCTGTCGGAGCAACACACCCCTCACACAAAGCGCCCGTCACTCAGCCGGCCAGATAAGAGCGGCTCACCTGATCCGGAGCCGCGGAGCCGCGGAGCCGGCGGCGGCGGCGGCGGCGGCAGCGGGAAGTCACTCTCATAAACAGCAATCAGGACCTGAGAGAGGACTCTGATTACAATGAGACGCCGGCCGCTGCCCAGACTGCTGATGTCTCCATCAGCCTTCCCCCAGCTCGCCACGGTGTGTGTGTGTGTGTGTGTGTGTGTGTGTGTGTGTGTGTGTGTGAACGGACCAGTGTGACGTAGCTGTGAAATGTAGCCTCTCATGTGAGCGTTTTGATTCCTGCTGAGAACATTTCCAAACTGAGTTCAGGATTCTGATGAATCCAGCAGAGCTGATCCAGAAACTCCGGAGACACAGATGATCCAGGTTCAGCACCAGGTCAGGGTCTCCAGCTGAGACACCTGCAGGTGAGCCGGAGACGGTCTCTCATGGCAGCAGTCTGAACGCCATGACACCATGGGTCAGCCTGAGGAGGTCCCTTAGTTGGTCGGCTGGTTGGTTTAGTTGGCTGGTTGTTTGTTTGTTTGTTTGTTTGTTTGTTTGGACTGTGTCCTGGACAGGGTCTTCACTTGCAGGAGCAACAGACAGAAGTGTCTGAGTTGCTCAGTGCTGCAGGATGTACCAAGGCAGTGAAGTGACACTACACGCTGCATGTGAGCATGGCTGCCTTGCTCAGGGGCAGACTGCCGTCGGGGATCGCACAGGTCCGAGTTCTTCCTTTGAATCTGACAAAGCGAGAGCGGGTGGGGAGCGAGCTGCTGGAATCAGCCGGAGCGATTCGCTGTGACCTGCCGATGGCTCCCTCCGCCCCCCTCCACCCCACCCAGGATGAGGCCGGTCCTCCTCCGCCCCCCCTCCGCCGGCCGGTGGCGGGGGTTAATTGAGATCAGCGGGGGGAGGGCGGCGTCTGATTGACATGGCGGCGGGGGCCCGGGCGGCGGCGCTTTACTGCCGGGCCCGTTGTTCTTTTTAATTGTTGTCTGGGCCGTTTGTCGCCGGGGCCGACGCCCGGTGGCAGGACGACAAGAGGGATGGACGGAGGGACGGAGGGGGACGGAGGGCAGGAGGGGGATGGAGGGAAGGAGGGAAGGAGGGGGACGGAGGGAAGGAGGGGGATGGAGGGGGACGGAGGGATGGAGGGACGGAGGCGGACGGAGGCGGACGGAGGCCAGAGACCGGACTCCGGTGATTTACATTAATACGGACCGGAATAAACAAGCCGGGAAGTCATGCGTTAAATCAAGTCGGAGAGAGAGGAGCCTTCAGGGTGAGGAGCTGGATGTGTGTGCTTCTTTTATTGTTCTATTACCCAGCACTCACGTGCACGCACACACACACACACACACACACACACACACACACACACACGCACCATGTCAGATTTGAGCATCTCGTGCGTCTGCTTTCTCTCTCCAGTATTTTAGTATTCTAATCCATCATTGGCCTGACACGGGGAAGCTGTCTCCCGCCGCCGACGTCTCTCTCTCCGAGCCGCTGCACACACACGGCATCCAGACGGCAGATAAAGGCCGAGCCGCGAAAACACACTCCGCAGCAGGGAGAGCTTTATCCGCCCAGATAAAGCAGCAGAACGGAGCAGAGACCAGAGATAGAGGGAGGGAGGGAGAGAAATGAAGAAACAGGCTGAGGTGCAAGTGATGGGCTGAGAACCCAGTGAGTGTGTGTGTGTGTGTGTGTGTGTGTGTGTGTGTTTGCGTGTGTGAGAGAGAGAGAGAGAGAGAGAGAGAGAGAGAGAGAGAGAGAGCATGGACATGTCGGGGCCTACAGAGTGTGAAATGGAGCAGGGAGTCTCAAGCTTCAGTCACAACAAACAAACACACACACACACACACACACACACACACACACACACACACACACACAGTGACCGCTGCGACACCTCCATCACTCGGAGTTTGTGGAACATTCGAAGACTTGTGGAACATGAAGTTTTCCTTCACAGCAGCTTCAGTTTTTCAAAGTTTTATCTTAGTTTTCAGTTTTGCTGCAGGTAAAAATGCAACAAATGAATTGCTCCCTCATTATTTTTTCTAACTGGACCATTTGTGGGGCCACCGTTGGCCCTCAAACCACATGTTTAAATGTTTTAAGAGCTCTGCTGAGTGTGGCGCTGCGGGCCGTCCAGCGCTGGCGGTGTGCTGTGCTTCACTCTGGTCCTCAGACGGATCCTGGCTTGGTCTGTGGACTGATCCGTCCATCGGCCCCTCTCTCCTCCAGAGGAACTTCCCCTCTCTGTGTTCCAGCAGAACATTACAGCTTTCAGCATGCACCATAAACACATGGCTGTTTCTCACACACAGAGCCAGAGCAGTCCCGAAGTGGCTCTTTAGAATGATAGATAAGACGACAGACAGCAGCCGTCTGAGCTGGCTTCAGCGCTGGACACGTTCAACATGTGTCCGGTGTGTCTGACTGTACAGAGTGTGTGAGCTGTGTTATCTCCACCAGCAGCTCCGGGTAACGTCACTGTGGGACGGACGGCTCCCCTCCGTCACGTCAGCTGAAGGTCAATGAGTCCGGCGCTCTGCGGTGGAGCCGGCAGACGAGTCCAGGCTCACTGCCGGGAAGAGTTTCTGGACAAAGGGCAACAAGTTCAGACTTCAGGGGGAACTGTGGTGTGGTGCTGATAAATCAGATTTTAAAAACTGCTTTATTTCTCATTAATCCTGCTTCATGCTGTGTGAGCTGTACATGAGCTTTAAACAGTCCGATGTGTTCAACATCTGTCACTCTATCACACCCTGACCAGAAGTCAGCCATCACTGTGCTGGTGGAGACAGGAAGAGAGAAAATGGCTCCATCACACCATGTATTTGCTTCGTATCTGAACCCTGCCCCCCGTGGCTGCCAGTGGTACTGCAGCTTTTAGCCATAAGAGTCCGATTCCACTTGAAATGTAACTAAATGACCATAAGAAGGCTTCAGCAGTGGTGTCCAGGAGCTGGTGGTAGTGTCGGTTTAATTCTTCTGTCTGCAGTAAATGATTAAACCGATTAGCCTCCTCCAAGTAAACATCTCTGAGGCGGTTGAGGAAGAGATGCTAATGTGGAGTCCAGCTAGCCAAACCAGCAGAAGGCCGTGGAGCTGTTCTGTAGAGGCGGGACGGCTCCTCCTCCTCCTCACCCTGCTGTGGGCTGATGGGAGACGTCACGGTGTGTGTGACGGGGGATCTGAGCCGTGCTGCAGGTGTGACGGCTCATTAGCGTCGTTCTGTGTTGTTCTGGTTCCCTTCATGAGAACATTCCTGCTGCTGATTGAGCTCCCAGTCGCCTGCCTGTCTCTCCTGTACTCTGCCTGGGATCGTCGCTGTTCGGGTAAATACGTGGTAAACCAAGTGTTCGGGACACTGTGGACCTCCAGACAGCCCTCATGGACCAGCGGGAACCTCCTGGACTCTGACGGACCCGGTTCCTGCTCTGCACATGAGCTGATCTTTGAAAAGTGTTCCTGATAAGTGTTTCAGTCTCTTCAGTTCAGTGTCTTGTTTTTTTTTTTTCTTTTCATCCGTCAACGAGTCGGCAACAGATGTGCTCAATCTCGTCACAGTGGGTAAATGCGTTGCCACGGTAACGCCGGTCTCACCTCGGGCTGCTGCGCCCTGGGTGGCTCCAAAAGGTAAATGGAGCTGAATGATCTGCGGAAGTCTGGATTCCCTTTCAGAACGCCGACACCTGGCCACCACAAGGCAGCCATTTTTATTCCCTTGCTTTTTTCTTCTTGCTGCCCCCCCCCCCCCCCCCCCCCCCCCCCGCCCCCGCCCCCTCCTCCGCCTGTTGCTTGACTGACTGACTGAGCCTCCGCCCCTCCCGGTGGGTGGCTGCCCGGCTGAATGGGGCCGTCATCGCCATGGAGATTGAGGCGATGGCGCTCACCGCCGCAGACGGGGGAAGGAGGCGGGTTTTCAGAGCGCAGGACCGACTCCGCCGCGGCTGAGAGCGATGGAGCGTCTCTGGGAAGCGCTTCCCTCCCCGCCCCCCAGGGTGAGGCGTGCGGTGTACAGTGGCAGAACCTTGACGGAGGGGCTTCACTGCTGGAGGTGTTCCTCCCTGATCTCCCATTCCAGTGTGTTGCTCCATCACGACGCTCCTCCTCGCTCCCCCGCTTTCCTTCCTGTCCTGACTGTTGGTTTGTTGAACCTCCTGCACACAAGGAAAAAAAAATAAAAAAACAACATGAAGAAGTGATCATTGAGTCCAGGCCGTAGAGATCAGTGGTTGATTGGTTCTAAACTGTATTGGTGAAAAACATAAATATCTCTGGGGGGCATACATGTGGCCCCGCATGAAATCTATTTCTATTTCTGATCATTCGGTGACGTTTTGCCCCGCTGAATGTGCCCCGAGGGGTTATGAGAAACTCCATGCCTCTGCTGTGTTCTCCTGTGAATAATAAAATAAATGTACAAGCTGACATTTCCTTAAAGCGACTTCCACCGTGTCTGTTCTTCTCTGATGGCTCGCCGCAGATTTGCATATCTTTTTGTTCCAGAACTGTAAGTATTGGACTTGGAGTGAACCGCTGAGGTTAAAGTGTCACTGCGGGTTTTATTTGATGTTCCTGCTGCCCACGCTGCACAGGGCGGAGGAAGCACTAAATCCTCTGGAAGGCTCTCCTGGAAAGTTCAGTTTTGGAAGGCTTTGCCATTGGAAGAGCTTTATTAATCAGAAGAGTACTACATTATGGACCAGTTCACATGAATAAGAGCAGGGGAAGTCGACAAAACTGCATTTTAAAGTTTAAACAAAGCATAAATTATGAGGGCATCTTGTTATTGCATAAGAGGAACTGAAGGGCCCGGACACATTCCAGCTAATTATCATGAAACACTAAAAGCAAGACAACAACGTCTCATGAAGCAGAAAGTCTCCCATGATGCACTTGGTGGCTGGGTCTGTCAGAGCAAGGTATTTTCCTGGTCAGTCTGAGCACCAGAGCCTTCCTGCTGTCGCCTCCCAGGTGACCGGCCCTGTTCTGATTGGTATAATTCATTAATCGGTGTTCAACACGTCTTCGCCACGTCTTCCGTGGAGGAAGCAGAGACTGAGGTCTCAGAGGTGGACTCGTCCATCACCCAAGCTGAAGTCGCCGAGGTGGTTGGCAAGCTCCTCGGTGGCAAGGCACCGGGGGTGGACGAGATTCGCCCCGAGTACCTTAAGTCTCTGGATGTGCAGGGACTGTCTTGGTTGACACGTCTCTGCAACATCGCATGGCGGTCGGGGATGGTGCCTCTGGATTGGCAGACCGGGGTGGTGGTCCCTCTGTTTAAAAAGGGGGACCGGAGGGTGTGCTCCAACTATAGGGGGATCACACTCCTCAGCCTCCCTGGGAAAGTCTATTCCAGGGTACTGGAGAGGAGGATTCCACCGATAGCCGAACCTCGGATTCAGGAGGAACAATGCGGTTTTCGTCCTGGTCGTGGAACGGTGGACCAGCTCTTGACCCTCCATAGGGGCTCGAGGGTTCGTGGGAGTTCACCCAACCAGTTTACGTGTTTTGTGGATTTGGAGAAGGTGTTCGATCGCGTCCCCCGTGGTGTCTTGTGGGGGGGTGCTCCGGGAATACAGAGTCCGGGGCCCCTTGTTAAGGGCCGTCCGGTCTTTGTATGACCGGAGTAGGAGTCTGGTCCACATTGCTGGCAGTAAGTCGGACCTGTTCCCGGTGCATGTTGGACTCCGACAGGGCTGCCCTTTGTCACCGGTTCTGTTCATCATTTTTATGGACAGAATTTCTAGGTGCATACAGGGGCCGGAGGGGGTCCGGTTCGGGGACCACAGGATTTCATCTCTGCTTTTTGCAGATGATGTTGTCCTGTTGGCTTCATCGAACCTGGACCTACAGCATGCACTGGGGTGGTTCGCAGCCAAGTGTGAAGCGACAGGGATCAGGATCAGCACCTCCAAATCTGAGGCCATGGTCCTCGATCGGAAGAAGGTGGCTTGCCCTCTCCAGGTTGGTGGAGAGACTCTGGCCCAAGTGGAGGAGTTTAAGTATCTTGGGGTCTTGTTCACGAGTGAGGGACGGATGGAGGTGAGATTGACAGGCGGATCGGTGCAGCGGCTGCAGTGATGTGGTCATTGTATCGGGCCATCGTGGTGAAAGGCGAAGCTCTCGATTTACCGGTCAGTCTACATTCCCACCCTCACCTATGGTCATGAGCTTTGGGTCATGACCGAAAGGACAGGATCTGGATACAAGTGGCTGAAATGAGCTTCCTCGTAGGGTGGCTGGGCGCTCCCTTATACCCCTTTCCCACGGCACCCAACGTGTTGACCCGTGTGTTTTAACAGGGGTCGACCCGCTAACAATCAGCATTTGAGTCCTTGCCCACTGCTGCCTGCAGACCTGGGTCTTAAACACCTGCAGGCTGTGTTTTCCCACGCTGATGGTGTTCCACATTGATGACATCATCCGGTCTCGCTATCCTGCCAATGCTGGGTCATGTTGACGAAGGAAATCTCACGCTGTGTCCAGAAACAACGACTAGCGTGCTAACGTAGCCACGCTGCATTGGCATCATCCCGGATGTGTCCCTCCCACTAAAAGCCGAGTCGATTAAAAACCCGGGTCGATTGCAGGGTTGAATGACCCGGATCCAAATGCCGTTCAAACCCTTTCACACTGCCATGAGGAGCTAATTATTAGCGGGTTTAAACGGGCTTTTTGGCCAGTTTGAAATGGGCTTCAGAGACAGGGGGAGGAGCTCAGTCACCAGGGAGGAGCTCGGAGTAGAGCCGCTACTCCTCCACATCCAGAGGAGCAGTGAGGAGGCTCAGCTCCTCTTTAGGACGCCTCCTGGACACCTCCCTGGGGAGGAGTTCCAGGCATGTCCCACCGGGAGGAGACCCCGGGGAAGACCTAGGACACGCTGGAGAGACTATGTGGAGAGACTATATCTCTGGACTGGCCTGGGAACGCCTTGGGATCCTCCTGGAAGAGCTGGAGGAAGAGTCTGGAGACAGGAAGTCTGGGAATCCCTGCTGAGGCCCCGCAACCCGGTCCTGGATAAACAGTAGAAAATGGATGGATGGATGGATGGATGGATGGTGTTCAGCTCTTGCATGTTCTTTACTCTCTGATATATGGAGGCTTTAAGAAGGGAACATTAAAGCTGTGCTGCTGAGAAATGTCTCGGCTGTGTGAGTGATTGCTTTGGACTTTATTTTTTTCGTGCTGGATATTTAGGATTTTCAGGGATTGTTCTCCACTCGCTCACGTCTTTAACTTTTAAATTGGTTGCATATTTGCTACGTTATGCCGTGCTAAAAACTACAGAAAGGGGAAACTGTTTCATGCTTTGAAGCTCTATACCTTCCAGATGAATCACAGCAGCTCTGCACAATTTTAAAATATGACACTCAAGTTAATGTGATTTCAGAGCAAAGAGGTGCATGTCTGACGCAAATCCAAATTTTAGAGTTATGAGGCATTAGGAATTGAAGGGAGGGGAGTAAAAAACAGGCCTATATTTCAAGAGCATATTGCCCATGTATCAAAAAGTCTGCAATAAAAACATCTGACAAGTCGGAGCGACAGATTTTAATGACCGAATGCAGCACATATGAAACGAGTACCTGGAAGCAAACAGCCATCTTCACTCAGACATCAAGCAGGTTTCTGCTTTGGGATAGTTTGAAAAATCCTGTTCAACTTGTCATCTCAGGAGTAAAGCTTTGAATAAACTGTTTGGTTTGAAGGAGGAGTCAGTCTGATGTGTTCAGGCCGCCGCCGTCCTGCAGAGCCACACAGCCTCAGGGTCTGCTCAGCTGCTCTGCAGTCTGGCTGCATGTTCTTCCTGAGCCTTGTTCGTGGCTGAAAGTACAAACAGCAGTGGAGGAAGAGCATTTGTCATGTGAAGTGGAGCATCAGTCACCCCTGCTGTGCACCAGTGGACTGACTGAGTGCTGAGCCACGGATTCAAACCCTTCCTGAAGGACCCTCAGCTCACAGCCACTCAGCTGATCCCAGACCCCTCAGGTCCCTCAGTCTCCAGCAGCCCTTCATTAATGATGATGCCACCTCCATGTTGCTGAGGCAATGTGGACAGAAGACCAGGTAAACGTCTCTGTCTGTCTGGACTCGTCCAGTCTGCGAGGAAGCGTCTGACAGTATAATGAAATGAATAATACTGTATGTTTGAAACCCTGCATGACATTTATCTGTAAAAAGATGTCACGAGTTGAAAGTTGAACACGTTAGAAGGAAGAAAAATAAAACTTTTCTGGAGCAAACCGAAGCTTTTTAACATTTTAATCTACTACATGATTGACATGAAGGGAGAAAATGAAGAGGAGAAAAGCAGAAGTTTCTAAATAGGATGACTGGATCTGAGTGATTAGCAGCGAACTGAGCCTGAAGGTTTTCTGGTTCAAAACACTTTAACGTTCCTTCTTTTTCTTTACTTTTGGCTTTTTTGTATTTAGCTGGAAGAATCATGCAGGTTTTGACAATGAGCAAGAGAGGAGAAATCTTTTTACAGCATGTTAAAGAAAGTCACTTTTTAATTGTCTTCTGTCTCACGGGTGGAGTATTTAAAGAGCAGGAGAACATTGTGTCAGTAGACCTGATGGTCCCTGACGTCTTGAGGCCACAGCAGGATCCATAATCCTTCAGTCCAGAGGGAGACCAGCCTCCTCCAGGAGCACATGGACCCTTCAGCACAGCCTGGACAATGCTGTGAGTTCTCTGAACCAGACCTGAAGACCACGAGGACTGAACGGCGTCTCAGGGTTTGGGTTGAGGAGAGCAGGAGGGAGCGCTGCTTTGGCTCCAACCTGCTGGGCGAAACTTCAACATTTATTTTATTTTATCTGATATTATTTGTAAATGTTTGTCCTTGTTTATCTGTTTTCCTTTGCTGAATCAGTTTGTATTTTGTGTACCTGAAAGAAAGAGGAAATTGAAAAACTGATGGCGAGACGGTCTGCAGTGGTCAGTGCTCATCAAAAGTCAAGCAGTGAGCGACAGATCAGTTCTCCGAGCTTCAGGCTGTGAGCTGCAGACCAGGCAGGATGCTGATCCTGGGTCTGGGCCACCACCAGAGGACCAGAGGACCAGAGGACCAGAGGACCAGGATCAGAGGACCAGAGGACCAGGATCAGAGGACCAGAGGACCAGGATCAGAGGACCAGAGGACCAGAGGACCAGGATCAGAGGACCAGAGGACCAGGATCAGAGGACCAGAGGACCAGGATCAGAGGACCAGAGGACCAGAGGACCAGGATCAGAGGACCAGAGGACCAGGATCAGAGGACCAGAGGACCAGAGGACCAGGACCAGAGGATCAGAGGACCAGAGGACCAGAGGACCAGAGGACCAGGACCAGAGGACCAGAGCAGGGGAGGGAGCAGCTCCGCTCTGAAGGATCACTCCTCCGGTCAGAGTGTGAAGACCTTCACATCCACACACTCTGCTGCTCTGCAGGGTGCTGCAGACATGTGGACTGGTGGAGGTGGGGACTCAAACCTGCACCCCTCTCACTGGGAGACAAAGTTTTTTACCAATGGAGATAAGGAAGGCCCAGATGTGATCTATATTCTAAAAGTGACATTTTATTGATTTTTTTTTCTTTGTTTTTAGCTGCTTTTAGCTGTTCTGGACCCTTTTGATTCATCAAGAGCAGGAGTCTCCAAACTGGTCCAGAAAGGGCCGCTAGACTCCACTTATTTCACCAAGTCTACAGGTGGACTCACTTGAGGAAATGGGTGGAGTCTGATGTGTTCCTGTTTGGTTGGAGCAAGAACCAGCAGCCACACCGGCCCTTTCTGGACCGGTTTGGAGACCCCTGATCTAGAGTCACTATAGAGGAAATGTAGAGTCACTATAGAGGAGATGTAGAGTCACTATAGAGATGTAGAGTCGCTATAGAGATGTAGAGTCATTATAGAGATGTAGAGTCACAATAGAGATGTAGAGTCGCTATAGAGATGTAGAGTCATTATAGAGATGTAGAGTCACTATAGAGATGTAGAGTCACTATAGAGATGTAGAGTCGCTATAGAGATGTAGAGTCATTATAGAGATGTAGAGTCACTATAGAGATGTAGAGTCGCTATAGAGATGTAGAGTCATTATAGAGATGTAGAGTCACTATAGAGATGTAGAGTCACAATAGAGATGTAGAGTCGCTATAGAGATGTAGAGTCATTATAGAGATGTAGAGCCACTATAGAGATGTAGAGTCGCTACAGACTGGCTGAAGAACCACATAGACCACTGCATTGTGGAAAACAAAACAAAGATGCTTTGAAGTACATTCTTCAGGTGAACTTTTTGATCTTCATTGTGTGTAGTGGTGTATAATAATCTTACTTTCGGCCACATTGCTGCTCATTTATTATCTGTTTGAATAAATATTAAATAAATTTAAATAAATAAATAAAATAAAGGATGGATTTTTTTCCCACAGGATGAAGCATCCAACCAACCGAAATAACTCAAGACACACACTAACCAGTTTGAGACTATGACCTCCAAGTTCACCAAAATCAATTCAATGGAGCAGCAGTTGGATGTGTTGGATGAGCACGTGCCATCCTGATGCCTGGCTCCACATCGGCCCATTCATCCATAAATTTTAACGCATTTGTAAGAGATGTGCGTCAAAGCTGGCTCCGCCTGGTATTCAAGAGAACTACTGGATTTCCCCATCAGTGCCAAACAGTCCATTCTGTGTTGTTACTGAGCATAGGAACAATAAATGTGATGAATGAGACATTAGTTTTAATGAGGACGGTGTCCATTAATACCATCCGTCATTGTTTGTGAGCTCCTTGAAAGAATTCACTGTTTCTGATTAAACAATCATCATAATCAGGTCAAAATGGGATGTGTGTGTTTACAGGAGGTTTAAATAATCATCACTGCTGATGGAGTTAAAGCTACAATTAGACTCGCTTCCTCGGTTGAACGTTAGAATAGCTGCAGTAGAAAACAGATCAGAGAGCCGCCAACTCAGATTCTTCTCTTTGCTTTAATGTTGTTTCTTCGTTCAGAGATAATAGCTGTCCCGACGCCACCAGAAGTCTGTTAATTGAGAGTGTGTGTCAATAAATACTGCACAACAGGCCACGGCGCTAAATCCTGCTGCTTTCATTGCTTTTTATGAGCACTGAAGGCAACTTGATGTCTGGAGAGCGTCTTCCGGATCGTCACAGCCCGTTTCTCTGTTTCTCCAGAAGCTGGCAGATCCGGGGTGATTGTGCTGAACGCCGTCAGAGTGACGAGTGGCAGCTCCGCTAACTGTTGCTGGGAACATGTGAGGCCTCACGCGGCGCATGCAGACGGACGGCGGCGGAGACAACACCGGCGTGCGTCTGCAGAAGGCTGCATTGATCAGACCGCTGCCAGCAGACTGAAACCTGCGCGGCGGCGCATATGGCGGCGCTCATCAGCATGCACATACATAACCACGCACGCCAGCGACATGCGCTGTTGTTGTAATTTGAATCGACTTTACAGGCAGATTGATTTTCCTTCAGGCGCCGGTTTTAAGTACAGGACAGATTGCAGCTCAACAAACGGCCTGATGCAGCGAGACGCTGAGGGGGGCGATCCAGCGTCCCCCTCAGCGTCTCTGCGTCCAGCTGAGGGGGACGAGTCAGAGCAGGGAGGCCCGGTCCTGCAGCTCCACACTCCACGGCCGGGCCGGACACATGTACTAAACAAATCAAGCTAAGGGAGAAGGACATTAAAATTGGATCTGTGTTAACTCCTGTCTGCTCTCCAGCTCGTCATCCTGCCTGCAGAGGGAATTACTCCTGTCACACTGTGACGAGAATGAGTCCAAGGGTGTTTTTAATAGAGCCTGTCAGTGTGGGACTGATGGAAACACACTCATATCGAAAAACTCATTTCATGTTGGCACAAAGGAAAACAAACACACACACACACACACACACACACACACACACACACACACACACACACACACACACACACACACACACACACACACACACACACACACACACACTGGCAGCAGTGTGGAGATGTTCCTGTACTTGTAGGGACTTCTGATCGGTCACATTAATTCACTCTTTCTTAAAACACTTTATTTATTTATTTTTTTTTTAAATGGAGGATTTTGTCACTTTTAAAGAACAAATTATTTCCTTCATCATAAGAATGTGGGAGCAGGTTTGTTAAGTTCAGTCCATGCAGGTGTTTTGATTCAGTCTGTTAAGACCAATGAAACTTTCAGCTGACAGTCTTCAGTCCCGTTCACACTGCATTCCACACCACAGCGCTGCAGTCTGGCGCTTCAGAAGAGTTTTGTGTTTAAAGGTTGGATTGTTATTGTGGTGACTGTCACCCCTAGAACTACAAAGACCAGGAGACTCTGGACCAGGACCAAGACCAGGACCAGGAGCAGCGTTGCAGAAGTTTCAGACTGTTTTTTAAAAAGTGGCTCTGCAGTGGTTGTGGTGTGAATGAACCGAACGGGATGGAGGTTTGCGGCCCCGGCCCCGGCCCCGGCCCCGACCCCGACCCCGGCCCCGACCCCGGCCCCGGCCCCGACCCCGGCCCCGGCCCCGACCCCGGCCCCGGCCCCGGCCCCGGCCCCGGCCCCGACCCCGACCCCGGCCCCGGCCCCGGCCCCGGCCCCGGCCCCGGCCCCGGCCCCGGCCCGGGCCCCGGCCCCGACCCCGACCCCGACCCCGGCCCCGGCCCCGGCCCCGGCCCCGGCCCCGGCCCCGGCCCCGGCCCCGGCCCTGGCCCCGGGCCCGGCCCCGGCCCCGGCCCCGGCCCCGGCCCCGGCCCCAGCCCTGGCCCTGGTCTGAGACCCGAAGCAGAGATGAGGAAACGGCCAGTGAACAGAGTTCTGACTGAAAACACTGCTGAAGAGGTGAAAGGTCAAATGAGCGTCCTCGGAGCGTGGCAGTGTGTTTCACACAGTTTGGTTCAGAGACATGAGACCAGGACTGGGAAGTATCGGATTACATGTAACGGCGTCACGTATACAGAATGCAAAGAAAGAGTAACTGTAACAGTTACTTCCCCAAAGAGGGATTACTGTTAGGGATTACTTTACGGCAGTAAACCGAGCCAAACGCAGCCAAAGACGGGAGCGTTTCAAGTCCGTCTGCCAGAGTGCAGTGGAGCTCCTGACGGGCTGAACACAGCGACGGCTTCTGGCTCTGCCTGCAGCAGAGTGAACTCAGCTCCAGGTCTTCTTCTCTGGTGTATTTTAGCAGAGTTACAGAGCTACAGCGCCACCTAAAGGCCTGGCATATGAGCTTTCATGATGTCCTGTGGAGGCAGACACACTGAGGCTCCAAATGATTCCTACTCCAGGCAAATTTAGGAATCAAAGTTACTTTTATTCAAACAAAAGGCTTTTTCTTTTTCTTAATTTTATTTACCAGATATGATACAGGTATTTACCAAAAACTAAAAAGATGATGTACAAGATGCACCATTGTGGAAAAAATATTTCTATTCTGTTTACATTTAAACAAAAAGTGGAACGTCCAGAATTATTTGCACCCTTATCAATAATTAATAGAAAAGGCTTCAGCTATTACAGCAATCAAACTCTTCCTCTGATCACTGAGCAGCTTGTTTCATGTCTCCACTGGGATTTTGACCATTTTCAGCAATGAGCTCCGACTCTTGCGTTTTAAACATGTCCTCCATTTAGTCCTCACAGCCTGTCCCTCTAAAAAGACACTGTCTACAGGGGACTCTTCCACTTGGACTTCAGGATGTCTCCTCATTAGAGGGTTTACACTAAACAGTCACGGAAAAATAATTGTATTTGGTTAGAAAAAAAAATGAATCAGAGAAAATATTCACAATAGCACAAGTTTCATTGCTGCTCCAAAACGTTCCCTTGACAGTTTGCAGTTCAGGACCATGGACAGTGCAGGTTCCCTGCGCTGACGGCGGTTTGTGCTGAATTTTCTTTGCCTTTGTTAATTTAATGACCGGTTGTGTTTCAATGCTGCAGTTGCTGCTTTGGTGATGGTCTGATTAAAATTTTAAAATATCTCATTAATAAATGCTTCATGAGTAATATAGTTGTCTTTGTCAGATTTTAGTTGGCATTAGTCAGTCACTTGCAAGTTCACAGATATTTTACATGATACGAGTGACAACAGGTGTTAAAGGCTGTTTGGCATAAAGTGTGTCTTAAGATTCCTACTGGTCCTCTGATCTTCCTTTGACACAAACCGATTGGAACCACCACACTAGACTAATGTGAATTAAGCTCAAAGTAATCCAAAATTATTTAGAATATTACTTTACTTGAGTAATCCAGGGGGAATATGCTATAGATTACATTTGAGAACATATAACCAGTAATCTGTAGGGGAATACATTATAAAAGTAACCCTCCCAACACTGCAGGAGACTGAGCTGATGTGGCCACATTCAGGCTGAACACTCTGACTGTTCACTTTGCAACAGTTTCGTTACTTCTGAGGAGTCAGTCTCTTCCTGTGGCTTTAGTTCAGATATCATGTGGCCTCTTCAGAGTCCGGGCTGAGTTCAGTCACATGATGGGCTGTAATGAAGACAGGATGTCGTGTTTGGAGCAGGAGCAGCTGATGGAGGCTGATGTTTCCAGTGGCAGGAGCAGGAGTCCCGGCAGGAGACTGGAGGAGGAATCCTGAGCTCCAGAAAACAGCTGATCACCGTAAAATGTGAGCGGAGCCAGAGAGACAAGCAGCGCTGGAGGAACCTGAAGCTCTGAGGAGCCGACGTGGGGCTGTGGGGCAGAGGAACACACACCCTGTGTGTGGTGGGGAGGAACCAGCTGCCAAAGCACACGGCGCTCAGGTCAAACAGCGTTCTGTCTGCGGACTCGAACGCTGGCCGTGTGTGAGAAATATGTGTGTTGGAGATAACAGTCAAAGAACGAGAGACACCGCGGTCACAGAGATAAGCAGGCTTGGAGAGTTTCTTCTGAGTGGAGGTAATAATGCCAGCTGTGGAATAGAGCACTGAACACCTCACCAGCTTCACACACACACACACACACACACACACACACACACTCACAGAAATGTGACATGAAGGCTGGAATATCAGTGGTTCATGACATGTTGGAGTGCTCCGGACTGAGGCAGGACGGGCCCCTCTCTGGGGCGCTAATAGCATGGGGAAGGCTGGCGGTTCGATTCCTCATGTCACCCTGACTGCGTGGCCAAGGGTTTTCAGGCATTCACTCCGTGGAGCTGAAGAGGGGATTCCTCAGTGCACAGAGAGACGGATGGAGCTAGATCTACGCCCGACAGCAGTCAGGCGGATGGAGCTCCTGCCAGGCTGTGCTGTAATGCAGCGGCGCTCAAACACTGACCTCATCCTCAATTAATCCCCATTTGCTGCGTTTAGCGGCGGCTCTCGGTGACTACACTGTAACGCCAGCTAGATGCATTGTCTCATCAAAAGATAATTCATTTAAAGTGTCGTGGCAAATCTGCACAAGGACACCGACTCTCCACGCTGCCAAGTATCCGACACGTGGCCGCTCCTCCCAGAGAGCCCTGCTTTTACAGCGGGGGACGGGGGGGGGGGACTGGTCATCAGCTCACCAGCTGTTAATGTATTCTGACTAATCCCACGCTGTTTGCAGCGCCGCAGCAGTTACACTGCTCCTCAGGCCACCAAAATTACCACAAATCACCCGCCGCACCCCGTCATCCTGCGCCGCGCCACTGATTCACAGCGATAGAGCCCCAGGTGTTTGGAAGAGCAGACATAAAAGCGTTCATGGAGGGGTTTATTCTGCTGTAGCAATCTGTGATGGAAAGCAGAGAAGAGCCTTTATTTATACGTCGCGGGTTATTAACTCAACTCCCACACCCAAAAACACACTGGCTGTGGGGTCTGGGCCACACACACACACACACACACACACACACACACACACACACAAAAGCTTCATAGCTTCACCTGTCAAATCCTCACATCTGGTTGTGTGTGTGTTTGTGGATGGAGGGATGGAGGGGTGGAGGTATGGCGGGGTGGGGGCAATGGAGGGGTGGAGGGATGGAGGGGTGGAGGGATGGAGGATGGAGGGGTCGAGGGATGGAGGGTTGGGGGCAATGGAGGGGTGGAGGGATGGAGGGGTGGAGGGATGGGGGCAATGGACGGATGGAGGATGGAGGATGGAGGGATGGAGGGGTGGAGGGGTGGAGGGATGGAGGATGGAGGGATGGAGGGGTGGAGGGGTGGAGGGGTGGAGGGATGGAGGATGGAGGGATGGAGGGATGGAAGGATGGAGGGATGGAGGGATGGAAGGATGGAGGGGTGGAGGGATGGGGGCAATGGACGGATGGAGGTTGGAGGGGTGGAGGGTGGAGGGGTAGAGGGATGGAGGGGTGGAGGGTGGAGGGTGGAGGATGGAGGGTGGAGGGTGCTTGGTTTATAGAAATCTGTCACCAATTAACATGGGAACCAGTTAATCTAAGACACCGGGCGGCGGTCCGCTGGTCGTCTACCACCGAGCTGTTTGAACAACTCGCCGCTGGTGATCCATCTCTCCTCTCCAGTGTTTGTTCTTTTGGGTTCTTATTAAAAAGTGTTTCTCAACCACTGACCAGTTCTTCTGCTTGTTTTAGACTGTCTTGCTTCCTGTTTCCTGTTTCCTGTTTCCTGTCACGTCATCATGTCACTCCGTAGAGGGAACTCATGGCAGAACCAATAATCCCCGTTAAACCCGCTCTGCTGTCAGCAGATGTTCATATGACACACGGAAGATTCCTGATCACTTTAGACCACCTCAAACCATCGGATCAGAAATACAATCCACTCCGAGTGAAGCGGATCCACTCGTGTTTATATGAGCCGTTTAAAATCCACTTCACCTCCAGTCCCGTTAGGAGGAGGGTTTTTGGGCCCATGTGAAGGTGCCTGTTGTGAAGCTGCTGTCTCTCTGCTCTCTGTGTTCTGTTATTGGCTGCAGCTGTTGTCTTGAAGACGTTTGTCACACTGGCTTCCTGCTCACTGGAGGAGGAGCCTGGTTCAGAAGGCCGGTCCTGTTGACGCCTGGTTTGGTTGGAATCAGCGCAAAAATCTTTTTAGCTCCACGAGAGGTGTTATGCTCGTCATGTGAGCACAAAAATCTGACTTCCAAATCACTGATGCGACTTCAGCTGATCACAGTGAATTAATGAGCGTGCACGCTCCAACGTGCCACAGCAACGCTCCAGCAGCTCTGTGTGCACACGCCGTGTGAGACGCCATCCCTCACCAGGCTTTTCCACAATCCCACTTTTTACTTACTGTCCTCCACGTCTCAGGAAGCGTCTAGAAACTGGAACCAGGCACCAGCTTTCAGGGACGTCAGAACCAGTTTTGTGTTTTTCACAGCCTGAATCCACGGTTTTCAGACATCCGTCTGTTTAATGCGGCAATGAACAGCACTTTGTTTGAGAAATACTTCTGGATGTCATTGATATAAATAAATATACAGGAAACATATTTGAACTTATGTAAATGTGCTTCTGCAAAATAATGAGACATTTTTGTAAATAACAATGAAAGAGGTCAGAATTCAGGCCTTTCGGCTTTTCTTTAAACAGTACACCAGCGTTTACCAGCTGTTCTGAAGGGCTGTCTGTCTGCTGGGTCTCCTTCCACACCTCGCCTCAACAGCTGTCAGTGAAGAAGAGAAAGACCTCGCTCTGCACATCACGAATGCTGAAGGTTTTAAAGGTGAGATGAGAACTGTAGTTCTTAAAATTACACACACACACACACACACACGGTCTGACAGCCAGTTCAAAGCCAGCAGTAGAAAGCAGTGTAGAGTTCCTCTCTGCGCTCCGACGCGCCCGGTGAGCCGGTGGACCTGATCCTCCATGCTGACGGTGGGCTGTATGGTTTGATCCGGTGCTCAGCGCCCCCCTCTCCGCCGGCTCTGTGCTGATGGCGGTCCTGAAGCGACCGAGCGGAGGAGCGCGGCTGGACTGCATGTCTGATTTCTGCTGATGACGGCGTCCGGTGGGATTAATCAAGCCGTGGCCACCAACACACCTGGGGGCGGTTTCCAGACTGATTTCAGAGCCTGGAGACGAGGGTGGGCAGCCCGGCGCCTCCGGCCGCGGAGCTGAGCCCAGAACCGGCTCCAGCCTGCAGACGCTCATCAGCTCTGTGGACCAGGATGAAGGACGGAGTGTGTCCCTGCTCCAGAGACATTTAAAGGAGTGTGTGATGCAGTCAGTAACCCGTCATTTGTCTGTGATCAGCGTTGAGGTGCCAGACTTATTCACACTGTTTTCTTCTCATTTCTCAGTTTAATCTTGTGACTTGGCGATTCTGAAATATCCTCTCTGAACTGGAGCCGGTATTTTATCACCTGTTCTCACCTTAAACAGCCAATCAAGTTCTGGAAATGAGAGCGGCTGTATGTGTTCAGTCTTAAAACGAGCCAGCGGGGGGCGCTCCTCTGACTGTTAGCTTTAGCTTTAGCGTTAGCATTAGCATTAGCCAGTCGGTCCTCCTAACAGACATACAGAGGCTGTCAGTCAGTAGGTAACAGTAGCTTTAGCCTCGATGGTCAGATTAGCATCACAGCCTTGAATAAACGGGACCCGGTCTTTGTGAAGCCCGTCTGCAGGAGAGAACTTCCACTCAGCGGGTCTGCGTCAGAGAACTCACTAAGTAAATACATGTAACGTTCTTCTGAATGAACTCTCATCACAGGAACATTTAGAACTGTAGAGATTCCAGTTCACAAAAACCTCTCAAACCAACACCACTGATCTCAAGTAAAGACTCTCTTTTCTGAAGAAACGGCCAAGTTCTTCAAAACTGTTTAGACTACAGGTTCTCAGGAGAGAAGAACCAGGAACTACAGGTTCTCAGGAGAGGAGAACCTGGAACTACAGGTTCTCAGGAGAGGAGAACCAGGAACCAGACGTCCTGATCTCCGTGTGGAGGACAGCTCCACTCTCATGATGGACCTCCATCACCAAGAGTGGCGTCCTCCACCAGGAGACCCTGACCTCCTGACCGTTCCTCTGATCAGGTCTCCAGAGCTGGAGCCACCAGCAGGGCTTCCTCCGGTCAGGGGAGGTCACTGCTTCGCACGGTGTCGGTCGGACAGCGCGCCGCTCCAGATGTCACCTTCCCCGTACAAACCCATTCCTGGTCTGCCTGCGTTGGTCCGTCCTCGTCCTCTCCTGTCCTGCAAACACCTTGCCTCAACAGAAATGATTCTCCAGAGCCCGGACAGAAGCTCCACGGCGGGCAGAGGGAGGATGAGTGGCAGGCGGAGGAAACAAAGTAAAGCTTTTAATCTGTAAATGGAGAGGGGTAATGGTCATTTAGGCATTAAGATATCCCCTCTGTCCATCTGGCCGGCCTGCGTCTCCTTAATGCTCCTTAAACATTTATGAAGGCTGATAACAAAGAGACTGGAGCTACGCAGAGTAATCAAATCACTGCTGGTTATGGGCTGTACTCGGAAAGGGAGGGGGAGGCGGAGGGAGGGGGGGCGGGGGGAGGCGGGGGGAGGGAGGGGGGAGGGAGGGGGGGGCGGGGGGCGGGGGGAGGCGGGGGGAGGGAGGGGGAGGGGGGCGGTGGGAGGTGGGGGGAGGCGGGGGGAGGGAGGGGGGGCGGGAATCACACAGAAAACAGTGTCAGGGTGAGAGATTGAGTCGGAAAGAGGAGAAGACAAAGAGAAATATATTAGCTCTTAAAATAGTCGTCTAGCAATGTGCAAATAAAGTGCAGCGTGTTGCTGTCAGGTGGAATATAGCAGCGAGTACATTCCACTTTCCCTAAACACATCCCGCCGTCTCTCTGAAGGCTTCCCTCGCTCACCGCCATATATTCACTTTACTGTGTGTTCGCGGCGATTCGTGACGCGCTACTTTCACGGCTGAAAGAAGAGAGATTTTACAATCCGGGTTTGGAGGAAGCCGTTAAGTTAAATAATCCCCTGTGGTGAGTGTTACCCTGTTACTGCCCACAGTCACACTCTAATGGGATGGCGTCACAGCGCTCCGTTCCATCATGAGTCGTGCAGGATGGAGCATTTCCATTTGGAAGATCCTCCAAGATTAACATGGTTATTTTTTCATCTTGATCAGTTTTATGCACATCGTTATAACCTGGTGGAGAAAATACTGTGAGCTATTAACAATATAACGTAGTGTGACAGTAGAAATGTAACTGTGGGCTCAAAATTATCTGAGTATATAAATATGGAAGTCTGAGATAAAACCATTGAGAAATAATAAGAAGAGAATGTTTCCACTGAGACATGTTGTAGGACCACCTGCAGACTGAAGGGTGTCAGACTAACATGATCCCATCAGCCCCGGCATTCAGCGTTCACCAGAGAACCCTCTGGTCCTGATGGACACGTCCATCCAGGTCAATCAGACACGAACCACGATGGACTGAAAAGACAACATCTACCATAACGAGAGAGAGAGAATCCAGCTGAGCCTCTGCAGCTGAGACAGACGCTCGTCCTGCTCCATCAGGCCAGCAGGGACTGGATTCAATGACTGCTGAGGACAGTCTGACTCCACTGTCCTCCACTGTCCTCCACTGTCCTCCTCTGTCCTCCACTGTCCTCCACTGTCCTCCACTGTCCTCTACTGTCCTCCTCTGTCCTCCACTGTCCTCTACTGTCCTCTACTGTCCTCCACTGTCCTCTATGGTCCTCCACTGTCCTCTAATGTCCTCTACTGTCCTCCACTGTCCTCTACTGTCCTCTACTGTCCTCCACTGTCCTCCACTGTCCTCCACTGTCCTCCATGGTCCTCCACTGTCCTCTACTGTTCTCTACTGTCCTCCACTGTCCTCCACTGTCCTCTACTGTCCTCCACTGTCCTCCATGGTCCTCCACTGTCCTCTACTGTCCTCTACTGTCCTCTACTGTCCTCCACTGTCCTCTACTGTCCTCTATGGTCCTCTGCTATCTTCTAATGTCCTCCACTATTCTCTACCATCCACTACTGTCCTCTTCTGTTCTCAGACGGAGTTACGTGTCGGTCTGGTCTGTCCTGCACCCCATCGTCCTCGTGTCACTTTCACTACTGCTTGGCAGATCCCCACCCTGATAGAAAACACATCACAACCAGTCTGACTTACTGTGTTTTCAGTGAGGAAATGATCCTCCAAATCTCTCTGGTTTAGAGAACTGTAAACAGTGGATTTTCTGACTGATGGATTTTTCGTTCTCGCCGGAGACCTTCTCTGAGCGTGATGACAATCTGAGTGGGAGCTGGACGCTTTTAGCTTTTCAAAAACAGATTCAGACATTTCAAATACAACCATAATGAAAGAGTTCCCAGGAGACCCGGGACAATTGATTTCATTTGGAAGGCTGTTGTTTTTGTGAATTTGTGGGAGCTGGGGAGTCTGTCAGCATTTGGCTTCACGGTAAAGGAAGCAGGTTTGGGGTCCAGATGCTCTAACTGGCTGAAGTTACCGAGAGGAGACACACACTGACAAACAATACCTGCTCTGTGACTGGGAAGAAGACAGATATAACTGCAATGGAAGGTGGAAATGTGCAAAATGACTGAAATCACAATGACCTTCAGAACAATCCAAATCTGACCAGGGTGAGATCCAGCTGAAGAGATGGAGGCGTACCGACACAGTGGGAGTGCTGAGCCTTAGACGACCACCAAACAATGACGGAGCGATGCCGAATCAACGCGGATAAAGTGACCCGAAAATGACTGGCAGGACCTGGAAAATGGCAGAAAATGTGCAGAAACTGGTTGAAAAAACATCAATTAAAAAGAGAAGAAAGTAATAAGATTAACAACACAACTGAAAGGAGACTGAACGGGACCAGAACCAGAAGACCCCCCCCCCCCCCCCCCCCCCCCCCCCTCCCCCCAGTCTCTCGGCTGGCTGCACTGTCACAGTTAGAACACACATTTGAACGATTATGTTAATACTTCGGTGCATCTGTGTTTGTATTTGAATAATAATGAATAATGTAAAGCAGTCCTAATGAGAAGGGGCTTCTGCGGTGTGGATGTCTGATTGTGCCCTGAGGGGGGTCCGGTCGTGTCCTGGGGTCCGGCCCGGCCCCCCTCCAGCGGTCTGTCAGTGTGTGGTTCACCGTGAACACAGCTCCGGGCTGCTCTTCCAAACAGATTCACTTGTAAACCGTAATTTCACTGTTTTTCAGGGGTTTTTTTCCTGCCTGTGGCGCGGAATGTAAATGCAATCATGACATGATCCGGTGTTTCCTGCAGCCGGCCCGGGCGTGAAAATGGAATCTCTTTCTTTCTGGAGCCGGTCAGAGATTCTGCTGTGAATGATCAGTTCAGCATGACCAATGTTTAATCACCCACATTCCCCGGGAGATTAATCCTCTGTGAATGCGGCAGCTGACGGTGGAGGAGGAAGGAGAAATCCACCTTATCGGGACCCAGTGGCCGGTGCTGAATGCAGGACCGGTCTCCGGCTCGGACCCTGTTTCCCCTGTCTGGCTCTCAGATGTTTCTATCAGGCCAGAGTCGATGTCTCCACCAGATGAACCTCGGCACCAATCTGGGTTTGGAATCGTCTCTCCGCCGTCCCACTTTCCCCACTCCACTTATCTAAATCTGCCGGTGTGAGCGCCGCCGGCCGCCGCTTCCTGCTGACTCACGCTGGATGTGACCAGGTAGCAGCGACTTGGCCGGACAAGATAAAGATGGATTTCTGCTGGAGGAGCAGGAGAAGATATCCGATCAGAGCCCGGTCCGGCCGGGCGGCTGGCTGACGGAGGGGCGGAGGGTGGGTTTCTCGGGGTTAAATGGAGCCAATCAGAGACAGAAAAACAGCATTACACACCGCATTAGGCATCATCTCGCGGCCCCCTCTGCCGCCGGCCCCTCCCCAGCTCACTCCCTCTGCTGCTCTGTCTCCAGGTGTGCAGCCAGCTGATAGTGTCGCCTCTATTTGCACATTCACTTGAAATTCCCCAGAACTAATAGATCCTCCCAGATCCAGCAGCTCAGTACTGCTGATCCACAGCTTATTACAGCCGACCGGCCAACCGGCCAATCGCTCAGCCGGCCAGCCGACCAGAGAGCCGCTCTGCAAATGTAGTATGGATATGAGCCGTGCGTCTGGAGCATGATCTATAGAGTCAATCCTTTATTATTGTTTTACGATAAGCGGAGGCGGCGCAGGAAGCTAAATGACATCTCCTGGACGAGCGCCTGCTCCACAGCAAACACTCCGGCTCCGCTAACCACATTCATCTCCTGGACCGCCGTGGCCAGACAAACATGGCCTCACCTGCGCCGTGCAGACGCCACGACACACACCTCCCACTGACCTGACACACACTCCCGCTTCATTTCCTGCTTCACCCTCGCTCTGTGTGTCAGTTAGCTCTCACGGCTAACGGCGTCCGCCGTCCTCCGGCTCCTGGCTTCCAGATCCAGAGTCCAGAGGGCCGGTCCGCCAGCCTCTGGTCCGCCTCCCCTACTGCCTGCCTCAACAGCTCTCCCACGGGGAAGTGTGTGTGTGTGTGTGTGTGTGTGTGTCCTGATTAAAGCACCTTTACAATCAGGACAAGGCGAATCCCAGCATGGTGAAGCTGTCTCCGGTCACACACTCCCCTCTCACATCCAGCTGTTTGCATACGGGGTTTCCCTCCGTCTGATCAAGGAGCATTAAATTACATCTGTTCACAGGTGTTAAGGCTGATTTCACTCCCAAACATTTACTGTGCTGTTACATTGAATTTTGATTGAATTACAGAATTACACACCACCACCTTCCATACACACACACACACACACACAAACACACACACACACTTACATAACAAATCTCACCCTGCGGCTGCAGCCAGAGAGACAATAAAGATATTTCAGGTTGGTGAAATCGGATCTTTTCAGTGTGTCGGAGCCTTGATGTGAACGTATGGACAGAAACACGTCTCCTGTAGGACGTGGAGGAAAAGCAGCCTGTGTTCGGTGTTTACAGTCACATCAGCTTTATGAAGAATGACCAATCTTAGAATACACAGCAAAATCCAAAGTCTTATTTCAACTCCCATAGTGTTAAATTTAACACTTTCTCTGTGTTTATATAATTCTCACGGATTCCGAGTTACTGTCACGTCCCGCGCTGCAGCGGCCTCCTGGTGGCGCTGAGCGGCTTCTTGTTTTGTTTTTCAGGCGGGTGGAGCTGGAGAGGGGGGTTGCTGAAGCGTGGGTTCAGCTCGTCAGCGGGATGACTTTCAGCTGCTTTGGGCGCTGTCACTATTGAAGTGACGTCTGGGCTGGAAGTCAGCGCTGGATCGTAACATCTACGCTTGTGTGACGTGTGCTTGTAAATCCAGCTTTGTAGCCCCCCGTGTTTACTTTGTTTTTCCTGATGGCAGTTTGGAGTCCCGTTCAGCTCGCCGCAGCGCCCAGCAGCTTCCGGCCTCTCCAGCCGCCCACCTGTCCCGGACAGACTCCAGACGCTGATCCAGGACAGCCATTCAGAACCTCCGCTTCCCGACCGCAAAATCAACAGATCATTGAACACTTCAGATCCGCCTCCGTCGGGCTGTCTGCGTCTGAGCCTCCGTACAGACCGGAACAGTTAAATTTACACTTTTGAAAGTGTTAACATTTTAACTCCCTCATCATGTTACATTTTTTACACCCACAGTGTTATTTTAACACCAATAAAAGTGTATTTTTTTTTACACCAAGCTTTGTTGGTTTGTAACACTGGGTGTGTAAATTGATTAGATTTTCAGTGTAAATTTTTGACACTTCCAGTGCATTATTAACACTAAGAAGAGCCGTATCTTTACACTCATCAAGTAAATTTGTGGTATTCAGTGTTTTTGTTTAACCTTTTTAAAGGTGCATTAAAGCGAACCCCGATTAAAACGACTCTCACTCGACAAATGTTGTCACTGATGTTTACACTTAAAATACGCTGTTAGAAAAGTTTAAACATAATGCGTAAACTATAAAATGTCATTTGTTTACAAGATTATTGTTTACATGGTTGCGGCCATGTTTTGGCCGCGCAGTGCATTCTGGGAGTGATGACGTCACGTAGTTGTCTGTTCACCGAGCAAAGCCTCAAACCACTCACGAAGTACTTCTGTTTTCACTGAACAAAATGCCACATTGCGTCGCTTTTGGATGTAACTGTGAAACCAAGGGAAACAAAGGAAGTGTGGTGAGCATCCACAGCTCTCCTCAGGAGAGAACATGAAGAAAAGAGTGGGAAGATGCCTGTGGGAGAGTTCAGCTCCCCAAGTATCCATACCTGTGCTCAGAAATCACGTTAATTACATAAAATAATAAATATTCTAACATATTAATTCACAGAACAAATGTTACTAATTTCACATTGTTTAATATGATTAAAAGTAAAAAAAAAAAAAAGTCATTTAAAGTAACACTAAGGAACTTTCAGTTTCCGTTGATTTTGGCGGCGCCAGTGGACAAAAGCGGTAGTGTTTTGCCTAAAGGAATACTACAGTTCCCATGAGGACTAGTGCGTGACGTCGTAAAATGCTGCTCCAGGTGGCGTGCTGTCAGACTGAACTCGCCTACATTTGTTTCCAGTGGCTGTGTGAAGGACGGATAGCGACGAGGTAATGAATCTAATGGTGGCTAAACAATATTATATCATAATGTGACGCATGCCGTGTGCTGGGTTCCTACCACCCTCCTCACAGTTTCTTAGTCCAAGTGAAAGCAATACTGACGCCCTCAGCCCGTGACAGAGGGGTCATTCAACCCGTTGTAATTCGATGTGTCATCACAAAAGATATTAAAATGTTTTATTAAGGTTGAAAAGTTCCTTAGTGTCACTTTAAAAGAGCCGCAGATCTGCTGACGCACTGAATCAAACCCGCCTCTGACAGACAATTGTTGCATCTGAGATTATTCATGAAGAGAGCAAGCAAAGGGCGAATCAAACATGTCTAAAAGACAGTTCAATTTACTGTCATTTTAAAAGAAGGAAGGGGAACGCGATGATGACTCAAAACGAGTCCGAATAACACCAGCGCATGAAGCTGAGCCGAAACCGGGAGGAGGAGGAGAATCCGGACATGGCCGTGATGTGGACTGTTCTGGACTGTTATGGTGAGAACACTGTGATCAGGCCGCCGTGCCAGATTTGAAATGATAACAGAAGATTTGTGTGATCCACTGTAAGCTCTGGCAGCTCCTGCTGCTTTCAGGGACACGTTGTAAAAGTGTCTCAGTCAGCTGTTAGCTTAGCTGTTAGCCACTGACGAACTAGCTGGCTTTGAACGATCCTTCATGCTCAAACATCAGTTGACAGGACGCATCTCAACTTCTGAGACGGTGGAAAGAACATTTAAACGCTGAGCGTCTCGGACAGAACGGGAAAAGTTGTTACTGAACACATTGGACAGTTCAGTTCTGAGAGGAAGTGTCTGAGCAGCGTAGCGGCGGCTTGGAGAGAACGAGGGAAACATTGTTCTGGTAGGTTTAATTTCTGGGTTCAGCGTGGCTGTTCACTGTTCTGTTGGTGTTTTATCTTCATCTGGTTGTTCAGTGATCATTGTGTAGCTCTCAGGACTGAGGGAGCTGCAGCTGACAGTCGCAAAAAACCCAAACAAACATTGGCCAGATGCCAAATCAAGTTGCCCTATAATGATAATAATAATGGTAAATAATTGCCACAACATTTATACCATGGTTGCTATTAGAAATTTAGGCTTGTACGTCCCACAGCATGTTATGTGAGCATTTGCGTGTTGTTTTCAGCACTGTTTTCTGTTTCTTTTTTCATTTCTTTCCAGCACAGTTTTCTGTAAGCGTTCCAGTACCTTATGATTTAAAAATTAGGCACTGAGTAAGGATATTTTACTCTTGGTTAGATAAAAGACTTGCCTGTTGCTGATTAGACTCCTGTTGGGTAGACCGGTACTGAACCATCATGAAGGCTGGCCGGCGCCCACAACACGTCCGGCTTTATGCAGACAGCCTGAAAGTTTTGTTGCGCTGTGATACAGGGGAGATCTGTGGTAAAGTAGAGAGAGCAGCCATCTCCGTTTGTCATTTTTGTGTTAATTATGTTAATCGTGACGATATAAAGTAAATAAGTACCATGAACAGCGACAGAAAGAAAACTGAGCTCTTTGCAGCAGACGCTCTCTCTCGGTCACCACTGAGAGGCAGCATCCACCAAGGCACCAGCGGCTGTGACCGACTCTCTCTTCCTCTTGATAGCGACCATTTTTATTGTCATCTCCTTTGTTACTTTCATTTTCGTCTTCGCTCTGTACTTGGTTTCATGTTGGTTGGAATTGAAGGGCTCATGCTCACAAAGCTGCGAACAGATCACTCCTAAAACACTGCTGAGAGGCGAAACAACTTTATGACGTCACTACCCAGAATGCTTTGCAACGTGCACAACAATGGCGGCCTATGTGCGTAATAAACTTTATTAAAATATAGATAACTGAATATATTTTTAAAAAATGTTATTCATAAATATGTTACTGACAGCAAGCTGAACCACATAGAGCAAATTTATCATTATAGTCGGGGTTCATTTTAAGGAGTTTGTACGTTTCATGCGAAACAGTGGCCCCTGCAGGCCTTGGGGGTAACTGCAGCTTAGTGAAACACTCGTGCCTGTGGCTTGCGTCCATGTACGTGCACGGAAGAGGGGAACTCCTTCCTCGCTCTTTTAGCAGCGCTGCAGTAACCTTTAAGGTTCTTGTGCCTGGTGGGTCTGTGTGGAGCTGCAGTGCTGGAAGCCGGTCTGTTCTTACTTTCTGGAAGATCCATCCTCATACTGCTCAGTTGTTGCTCGCTGAGCATCTGGTGGAGTAATGGCGGACAAAACGAAAGCTAAGCGAGTCAGACCAGCGAGAGCACACATTACGTCACGTCTCAAATTCTCCCCAAGAAATAGAAATTGCCGGACCGGCACTGCAACTTTCAAGTGACAATTTAGGTCTGTTAGCGGTGCTTGTAATGAATATGTCAGGGCACATTGTACACATTGAATATTTGTACCATATTTATAGTGGAAAATAAGTATTTTTAAAGCTGAAAAACTCCTTAATGCACCTTTAAGGTGTTTTTAACTTTGAATTGTGTAATTCTGTTTCACTCTGGGTGTTTCGTATGAACACCTTATGAACACCCAACATCCATTTTCGATACTGCTTGTCCTTCTCAGGGTCGCGGGTGGCTGGAGCTGATCCCAGCTGCTGCAGGCGAGGGCGGGGTCACCCTGGACGGGTCGCCAGTCTGTCGGAGGGCTAACACTTGAGCCCCTTTCACTCTGGCCAAAAAACCCGTTCAAACCTGCTAATAATCGGCTCCTCGTGGCAGTGGTTCAATCGGCATTTAGACCCGGGTCTTTAAACTCTGCAGTCAACCCGGGTTTTTAGCAGGTCAGCTTTCTATCGGCTTCTATTGGGAGGGACACATCCTGGAACTTACATGATGACGTAGACGCAGCGTTAGCTACGTTAGCGCGCTAGTTGTTGTTTCTGGACACAGCGTGAGGTTTCCTTTGTCAACATGACCCAGCAGTGGCAAGACAGCGAGACCAGAGAGCTTCCCCTGATCCGTGGGGAAGAGGAGATTCGTCTACAGGTAACAGGGACTGTGTTGAACAACTTTCGTTGTGCTCTTTCCCACTGATGATGTCGTCAACGTGGGACGCCATCAGCGCGGGAAAACGCAGCGATGCGGCTCGCCAGCAGGCGGCTAGACCCGCGTCTGCAGGCAGTGGGAAAGGAGTCTAAAAGCCATTTGTTAGCGGTCGAAAACACGGGTCGACCCGCTGGCTGCAGTGGGAAAGGGGTAATAGAGACATACAACTATTCACACCTAGGGGCAATTTAAGGTGACCAGTTAACCTGACATGCATGTTTTTGGACCGTGGGAGGAAGCCGGAGAACCCAGAGGGAACCCACAGGGAGAACATGCAAACTCCACACAAAACGGCCCCAAGCCCCGGCCAGTACTTAAACCCAGGACCTTCTCACTGTGAGGTAGGAGTGCTAACCACCGCACCACCATGCACGATAGTCATGCAATCTTTTGGCACACACTCACGCCACAAATTGTATTTCTCAAACTGAAAGAAAAAAAATCCGGTAAATGCACCGCTGCTATGGAACCAGGAGGAATCAACACGTGTGCAAGCCTGTCACTTACCTGTCAATCAAGAAAGAAAAGGGGCGGGATAAGATAGCACGACAACCAATGAAAAAAAGCATTGCTATCACATGAGTCTGCTAGAGAGTGAGAGGCAGTGGGCGTGAAACACCCAGTAGAATTGAACTCAGGCAGGAGTGTAGACACCTGACACCCTGCAACAGCGCCACCACCAGAGCTCTATCAGCACGGCAGGTGTGAACACCCAGTTTAACACCCGGTAACTCCAAACGTTTCTCTTCAGATTCATGTAAAAAAGACATTTGATGGTATAAGAAATATAAAAATGAAAGTCTGATGACTTTATCCATAAAATTAAAACAGAAATGCAACAAATTTAATCAAATAGACAGAAAAGATTCTTCCCAACCAACAACCTCTTCAACCTGCTAATGAATTATAAACAGGTCGAGAAGGAATCGGGGTGCAGATGATCAGTAGGGATCAGCGGGGGTCAATACTGATCAGTGGGGATCAGTAAAAACGTCAGGATTCCCTTCGACTGCACATTACCGTCATTCAGCCCAAACGCGTTCTATCGTGTTCTTATTGAGTTCTATGACAGTAAAGTTTCTAGCAGGTGTTACTATCAGTCAGAATCATGACTGTCAATCAGTGATGTTCAGTTTCTGAACCAACGTCAACCCGGTGCGGAGCACCACTCCGCCTGTACGCTGAAGGCTGAAGGCTGAAGGCTTTTTGACAAAATCCACAACAACATCAATAATTAGTCAAATAAAGGAGAATGAACTGCACGGCAGAGCCCGGCAGTCCAAATATGTGGTGCAAACACCGAATTTCATGCGTCACTAAAGTTTCTTTTTTCCTTGAAGTTGCATCAACATGAGTCAAACTGTTGTTGTCAGCTGGAGCCAGACGCCTCAGCTGCCACGGCCAGCTCGGCCAGCCAGAAACGCTTTGCTTCCTCTCCTACATATTTGATCCAATCTCCACCATATGTGAAAGAAAAGCGTCTTTGGCATGAAGCAGCCGAGCAGGTTCGCCATCCAATTAATTTGGCAACGGAGGGAGAGGAGCACTGCTGAATTGTTCTGCCTCTCCCCGTGCAGACACACACACACACACACACACATAGATACACACACACTCGTCAGCTCGCACGCAGAGCTGCAGGACTGTCCATCATGCTGTATCTGTACATAACGTTGAATAACAGGACCTCCATTCTCCTGTGGATGAACTGCCCAGAGATCCTGGCTGCTATCGGACTGCAAGACGTGAGCAGCAGACGGTGTAACGGCGGAAGTTGATGAAGTGGGTGGATCCAGTGTCTGATCCAGACGTCCAGCCTGGTCGACACCAGATCACCACCAGATCACCACCAGATCACCACATCACCACTCTGGACTCAAAACTAGCATTTAAAAGTCATACAAAGAAACTCTGCACTCCCTCAAATGTATTCTCTCAAACTATAAGTGCATCAGAGGGTCACTGAGTAATGAGGCTTCATTCATGTATCTGAATTCTATGATTATGTCACGTTTAATGTATTGTATAACATCCTGGTCTCAGGCGTGCAAAACAGTGTTGGAACCCCTTGAATCATTATATAAACAAGCGGTCAAGATTCATGATAAGAAACCTCGACGATTTCACCATTACTCTATTCTTACTAAATACAAGATCTTAAGTTTTGAAAACTTAATTATCTTTACAAATCTCTGTTTACTGTTTAAGGTACTTCATGGTATGGCTCCTCCTCTGAGAAGTTTCATTTCTTTAACATCAGAAACATCAGAAGGAGTTACGCTCCTCTTCTAGAGCAGACTGTCGTGTCTCTAACAATAATACGGCTTTAGCCAGAACGGCCTTCTCATATGTGGCCATGAAACATTGGAATAAACTACCATTAGAGATCTTGACTTGCATAAACGAATTTCCCAGTTTTGCATGTCTGACAAAGAAATGGCTGCTCTCAAAACAAATACACTGATACTGTGGATCATGAGGTTTTATTATCACGTCTAGATTCTCCAGTTGGTATTGAAGACACTGCGTTAAAATGGTCATATCTCTCCAGGAGGCACTTTTCTGTGAATATTGGATCCTTTTCATCATCCAAAGCATGCCTTACATGTGGAGTGCCCCAGGGCTCCATATTAGGCCCAACTTTGTTTTCTTTATATATGTTGCCTCTTGGCTCAATTTTCAGGAAATATCAAGTTTCCTTTACATACCACTCACGTCCAAAGCCTCGCTCCAGTCCTTACAAAATTGTATAAATGAAATTAAAGTTTGGCTGAAATCCAATTTCCTGATCCTAAATGAGAATAAAACTGAGGTAATTGTTTTGGAAAACCTGACCCCACAGTTACAGTTGATGTTCCTTACAGCTCTTGCGTGAAAAATCTTGGTGTCATGATTGACAGCTCTCTTAAATTAGACAGGCAAATCAGTTCAGTGGTGAAAACAAGTTTCTTTCAGCTGCGTCTGATTGCAAAAGTAAAATCTTAAATACCTTTGGACCAGCTGGAAAAACTATTTCACACGCTAATCACGACACGTCTAGACTATTGTAACTCATTGTACTGTGGTCTAGACGCTTCTTCCATTCATCGCTTCCAGCTGGTCCAGAATGCAGCTGCTCGCCTCCTGACAGGGAAAAAGGCGCTTTGATCACATCACTCCTGTGCTGAAATCACTTCATGGCCTCCCTGTGTCTTCTAGAGTTCATTTCAAGATTTTATTGTATGTGTTTAAATGTTTGAATGCTCTGGCTCCTGAATATTTGTCAGAAGGTCTGTGTTTGTGCGCTCCTGTGAGAGCTCTGCGGTCATGTGACCAGCTGTTGTTAGCTTGCCCTCGTTCAAGACTAAAAACTAGAGGTGACAGAGCTTTTGCAGTTGCTGCACCTAAACTTTGGAACGATCTCCCACTGAGCATTCGTTCAGCTACAACCATTGAGTGTTTTAAATTGCTTTTAAAAACTTATTTATTTGCCCTGGTTTTCAACACGAGCTGAGCTGGACATTTTTTTTGCACCTCAATTCCTTAAATGTACCTTTGTTGTTCTTTTATTATAATGTTTTTTTATTATGTACAGCACTTTGGGCAGTGTTTACTGTATTTTAAAATGTGCTTTATAAATAAACCTTGACCTTGAAATATGTCTACATTAGCGCTGTAGTGTTGTGAATGACAGAGACTGGTCATCTGAAAGAGAGTGAATGAGGGAGTGGTTGAGTATATGGGTGTGCAGAAAGATTGCTCAAAAACATGTTTTTATTCAACAGTTTATTTTTTTTCCTTTGGTCATTGTAATCAAACTCTAAATGTCTCTCTGTTAAACCTCAGCCTGCCCAGGGACTACTGCTGGAAATGAGCATTCTGTTATAACCGGGCACCAAGCATCTCTCCTCTTTTGGTTAATGTTTTGTTGTGCACTGTCCCTGACAAATAAATGTATACCGTACCATACCATACCATACCATACCAGATCACCACCATATCACCACCATGATGCCACCAGATCACCACCGATCTCATCTCCAGTGAGAAAGACCCTGAAGGTCCTGAATAAAGCCCAAGGACTGAAAAGACCAGCTGCTACAGAACACGGTGGAGGCACCATCACAGTAAGGGGCTGCGATGCAGCCTCAGCGTCTGGTGACCTTGAAGGGATCAACAGAAGGACAACTATCAGGATAATGCAGGGAGAAATGAGCTGTTTGGTGTCAGCTGATCGAGTTTCAGGTGAACTGATTTAAATATGAACTGAAGTAAAGACAGACTGATGTAAAGACGACCTGATTTAAAGTGTCTTGCAGTAAATGTCAGCCTAAGTCCAGATGAAGTAACATTTGGAGAGAGCTGAAATCTGCCCAGCAGCAACCAGGTGAAGGATGTTTCCAGATGGATCGAAGACCCTGTGAAAGTGCGATCATGTCTGCTACAGAGAAAACGTTCTTGTGTTTGCATGTTTTCAGTCTTCCAGTAACCATGGATACCTGTAAAGCCTGAGACCAGGGCCGTCCGTCGACCCCGTCCAGTGTCAGACCGGCTTCGATTGTGTGCACATTCATTTAAAGAGTGAGTCGCGACAGAAACCCCGCAGTGTGACCAGTAAACAACGGTTTCTACCACAACAACAAACTGGATGTTCAAGGAGAAGCATGTTGTACAACACATCTGGAGGATGAGAGCGAGCTGCATCGTGGGATTATTGACGATGGCCTTCCTATAAGCTTTGCTTGGAAACAGTTCCGTACTGAAGGGACTGACGAATTCTCCAATTCAAATATTCAGGTGAAGGAAAAAGCTTTTAATGCATCAATTATGTACATAAACAAAACCAAACCTGCAGATCACCTGGGGGGCGGAGCCAATCAGACTGTCCTGACAGGTGATTGGTTGAAGTCTTTGTTTCAGAGGACTGGGGTGTGTGTGTGTGTGTGTGTGTGTGTGTGTGTGTGTGTGTGTGTGTGTGTGTGTGTGTGTGTGTGGGACTGATGTGTGAGGCCTCCTGCCAACACGAAGCCATTATGAAGCCCGTTTCATCCATGTAATTACAGGAAATCATATCTTCATACATCTCAAACTCGTCTTTCCGTAGTTTCACACCACTGATTGAAATTCACAAACTTCTGATTGCTGTGCTCACTCTCAGTTTCCCCTCAGATCTCCAGCACAAAACAACCTCTGAATCGTTGTTGATGATAATTTGCCGTTGGCCGTTTGCATTTGTAACTCCACAACATTTCACAATGGAGTTCACGCTGTGAATTTAAACGACTGTGAATTAAGTGTAGTACCTGTGAAGCAGTTCAGGATCCTGCTATTTCTCCCGTTAATGGAGCCATTTCCAGAAACGATGGGTTAATTTTGATCAGCATGGGCTGAAACGGGCAGAGACCATTGTTTCCTGTCTGACTGACGTTGCTGATAATCATAAAAGGTCTGATGGATCAGGAACATCATTGCCATGTTAACTCAGGTTCTCTGTCACAGTTTGACTCCAGTCCAACAGAAACACGCTCGGCTCTAAACGTCCAGAGAACAGCGTGAGCTGCGTTTTTAAAGTGCATATATTCAAAAACAAGCACAGAAGCTTGAGACTGAACAAACGTTCTGAACGTTCCTGCTGTTCCTCCACCTCGGGTCGGTCGCCGCGGCTCCGATCGGCGAAGTCAGCAACAAAGACACGACCAGGACCAAGTCAGCTCTGAAATTGCTCAGTGGGCAGAAAAGCCCTAATTGTACCTGCGTGCGGCTGCACGGCTTGACGTGCTTTCGCCCGGCAGCTATATTTGTCAGGTAAAGATGCACGGATGCAGGTGCATCGCCATGGCAACGGCCGCTAACACAAAGCGGCTCCTCACAGGAGTCAGCGTACGGCAAACAGCAGCGCTGACGGGCGGCGCCGCACTGACTCCTCAGATGATTCATCTGCTTAAAATACACATGTCAGCCCGACGCTGAGGAAAGTTCCCCGAGAAGAGTGGAGGAACAGCGCTGCAGGAGGAGCGCCACTTCCTCACTCAACACATGAAGCAGGAAGTGGACCGCGATGCTCCATCAGTAATCCAGCCTCAGATTACTGAAGCTTCAGAGAGGGCTTAAAGGTGAAAGGTCAGTGGAGAACCCTGATCCAGAGTCAGCTCTCCACTTCTCCTCATAATTCATCCCACAGTGATGATTGATTTGTTGACTTGCATGTTGACAGAAAAACAAAAACAGTTTAAAAGTTTTCCTGTTTTGAATCTGTTCCTCCAGACGTTTCCCTCATGATGACATGACCTCTCATTCTGACCATCCTCGACTGAACGTCTGCCTCCTGCGCATCTCCGGCTGTGGAGTCAGAGAAGCTTCAGAAGCACCGTCCTCAGTCCCAGGGAATGAGGAGTCGAACCGCTGTTCCTCATGAAGTGACCAGGGAGTCTGTTAATACAATCACTGATGACTGATGGCCCGGTGGACGGGGGTTATTTTAGAGTAATTCCGGAATAATTATTCTGCATTTGTTCTGGAGTTACTCTGCAGTTATTGTAGAGCAATTCTGGAGTAATTCTGGAGTTCTGGAGTGATTCTGGAGTGATTCTGGCCTGGATGAACTCATGTTCAGGATGGTTCTTCTGCTGCGTCACTTCGACCGAGCTTCAACAGGAAGTGGAACCATTTTCAAACTGGATGTGTTGTGGCTGTGTTTTGTTGTGTTTTGTTGTGTTTTGTTGTGTTTTCTTGTGTCCTCCACAGCATGCATCTGAGGATTTTTTTTTTTTTAATTAATTGTGCTTAACTTTGTGTATTTTGAACTCTTGCAGCTGCTGCAGTGCAGACAGACACAAGGCATTGTGGGTAATGTACTTGTAGTGCACTGATTCTCCTGTAGGTTCAGTGCTCATATTAATTAATATTTAGACGTGTCCCTGAGTCTGTGTCGTTGTTCTACTGAGTGGAGAGGGAACATTCCTGATGTGGAGAGCTGTTCTGGACCAGCAGGACCCAGGACCCGGGCCTGGTTCTAGTTATAGAAGTACCTGTTTTAGTGTCTTCCTCCACTTCCTGTTGCCTGCAGCATGAGGAGGAGGCAGACCTGCTGCGGGTCTCTTGCGCTGTGGCTGCAGTGTGTGGTGCTGAAACAGCGCCACCACACCGCATGCAGTGGAAGCCCGCTGCTGACTGCAGGGGGGGCGTTGGTTACGGTGGCCGACAGCTGCAAACGCGCTGCAAACACAGAAAACACCTGCAAGAGAAAAACGCTGCAAATTCAATCCACAACGGAAGAGCGCCAGGTCGCTCCAAGAAGAAGAAGAAGAAAGTACGGAAGCCCTACAAGGACATGGTTAAGTACTTTTTTTATTTCCTCCGCTTTGCCGTGATAACGAGTTAATTTCAGTGGTTTATCGAGAAGTCGACTTATTTTTCCTCGTTGTCTCGACAAATCGACAATCTTACAGTGAACCGGGAATCCCAGAGTTTCTCCAGACAGCGCCGCTCCGCCGCCACGGACCACAGAGGAGAGTTCAGCCTGTTCATGAGTTTTCATACTGTTCCCCTTCTCTGAATAACTTAATGATGCACGCAACTTAAAAACTGTCTGTCCAGCATCTGCACAGTGGAACTGGAAGTTTAGCCTCCTAATGCAGGACCTGTGTGTTTTCTAGTGTCTGACCCAGACTGTGTCTGTTCTGGAGCAGCTCAAAGAACTGCAACAACCTCACCAGATTCACCAGGTCAGCTTTTCCACGCTGCTTCATGCAGACAGACATGACTCGAGAGAAAAATAGTCGAGCAGCGAGTTAAAAGCTGATGGCGACAAAATCAAAGACAGCAAGCAGACTGCTGGAGAAACCTGTTGCAGGAGTTCTAATCAGTGTAAAACTTAAGTGGGGACGTGGTTGATAAGGGTCTCATTCAGTTCTGCTTTGTTTCTTTTTTTTCCCCAAAACCTTTATTGATTTTCAGGTTTTATAGTGAAAGATAAACAAAAGATAACATGAGAACAGCTCAAAACACAAACACACCCATTCACACCTGGTAGGCCTGCACCAGATGACTCATATATGCACATACATGTACACACACACACACACACACACACACACACACACACACACACACACACACACAACCAAGTGGCATGCACAGAACACTGATAATAGCGAGAAAGAAATGGCAATAGTTTGAATGTCATGTCCAGTTCTGCTTTCTTAATGTCATAAAGGTAACGTCTCCTTTCATTCACTCACTCACACGCTCACTAACTCACTTTCATTTACTCACACATTCACTTTTACTGACCGACGCCTTGTGTCTTCTTTATTCCACAGAAGGAGCTGGACGTGGTGATGGATGTGGAACACCGGGGTCCAGCCAGGCGCTGAAAGATACGATCCCTTCATGGAAAACCTTTCCTCTGTATCATGAACCAGAACTGTACCGAGCTCGGGACTCCGTCCAGCCAGTGGACAGAGGGGACATGGTCCTAAAGAGGACATCTGTCTTTGGAAACCTGAGTTTGTCTGTGATCCAGGTCTCCAGCTCTGCCTTGTGGTCCTGAACAAAGTGAATGTTGAGGCAGGTCATGATGCTGCTGGTCACCAGACTGTACAGACAGCCGAGGTCTTACAGTTTTTCACAATTGCTAAAACACATTTCTTGAAACCTCCATCCATTTTCTCAAAACCTTAAACACAAATCCAAAAATCCACACTACATTCACAAAAACCTCAGACATTTCTGTCAAAATCGAATTATCGCCTCAAAACCAGTTCTCTTGTGATCAAAACCACACTATGCGTTCAGATCTCACACACAGCAGGTAGAAACATGTTCACTTCAGCTCATTCATTAGACACTACATGAAATAACTGAGGACACAGCAGCAGTCCACACTTTTAAACCTGCTGGGTTATTTTCCCAACCCATTTCCTGGGTAGCCCTAGATTTTGTGCAGATTGGGTCACTTTTACCCCAAATTAGATGAATTGTGTCGACCCAGCAGAGTGAGTTGATGATTGAACAAAATCACCATTTTGAACACTCCTGCAGCTCCTTCTCCTTCTTGCATCTGGAGACTTCTGGCAACAAACGCAACAGAAAACGGGAGTCCTGTGTTCTGACTGAGGATTATTGCAATGGCTAAGAAGGAAAAGACATATGACATCCCCCTCCTTTTACTCATGTGTGGCTGTGGCTCAGCTGGTAGAGTGGTTGTTTTGCAGTTTTTAGTTCAAATCTTTTCCTCTACATGTCAATGAACTGCACTGAACCCCAGCTGGCTTCCAGTGGAGGGTTTGACAGCCTTGCATGGCAGAGGGCACGTGTATCTGAATTCTGAGGGTTTACATTTTTACTGTAAAGTAACCTTCCCAGACCTGCTGATAAATCTTGACCCAGCATCAGGGTCGACTCTTCAACCCAAACAGCTGGGTAGAAATAACCCAGCTTTGGCTCGGTCCCTTTTGGACCCAGCGCCTGGTCAGCAATTCCACTCAATGTGGGTTATTTTTACAGTAACCCAGCAGTTTTCAGAGTGTGTAGTGCACAGAAAATTTTTATTTTACGTATTTGAAATGCATTTAGAAAAAAAAACCCATCTAAGTCAAAGTGATTTCTAAATTGACCGTCATAACAAAAAATAAATACAAAACAAACAAAACAAAAGCACACTACTGCATGGTCACGGTCCTGGAGATTCAGTCTCCAGCATCTTGTCTTTGTGCACACTTGGTCTGATCACATCATTAGAAATATGTGTGTTCAGTTTTGAGTTGTTGTGTGTAAAAGATGACAGTTGTGTTGGAGTTGTGTTCACATTTTGCTGCCAGTGAGTACAATTTTGCAAAAATGTTGTGAAATGTGTTTAGTGACTGAGAATGTGTCTAAGGTTTTGCAAAAAAGAGCAAATCGGTTTTGAAAATTGAGCATAGGACCTGAACAGTGTTTAAGTTTTTGCCAAAAGAGTGTTTGATTCGAAAAATGAGTTTAGGCCACTGAGAATTTGGTTCAGGCGGTGGGGTTTAGTGTTTTAGCAATTGTGAAAAACTGTAATGAGAACAGCTGTCAGTCAGATTAACCCCCACCTACCAACACTGTTACCAAACAGCCAATGTTGAAAACTTTAGCCTACCGCTTTGAGCACACTTCCATTTCCAGTGTTTTATACACACCTGTTTTCTGATTTTTTTTCTTTTTTTACAGTGTTAGTTTGTATGGAACATATCATGGATGCACTGAAACTAATAAATGTGTTCAATTTTAATGTGGGATGTTTGCATGTCCTCTAAGTCCAACTATGCTTCACAAATATCCAGTTTCTCAAAGAAACAATCCATTTTATATGCTTAACTTACACTGCTGGGCTCAGCTGTGGCGTTCTTACTGAAGTAACACTGGAGATCCATGTGTGCTTGTTAATTTTGAAAGGACAAACCATCATCAGTCAATCAATCAATCAATCTCTTTATTTGAGCAACAATAATAGCATCAATTGTCCATTTATAGTAGTAGTAGTACAGTAATATTTGAACTTTGCTTAAAAAGGAGCAGGAAGAAGTTCAAGCGACTTATTAAATCCACCCCTTCACATTTAAGAATCGCAAAAATTGAATCCCACATCCATTAGAAAAAAAAGGAAACAAAGAGAAGAAAAGGAAAGAGAAAAGCAAAACAAATAATAAAAATACTTACAAACCGTGCATACAAACTCACACATCAGACAATTTATAATTACAATTAATGTATATTCTTTTCAGTATTCCTTAAATTTACAATATTATTTATTAAGACAGCATCTCAATAAACATAATATTATTATCGTGCTTTAGACAGTATAATAATGTTCATCCTCCACCTGGAGTTTGGATCACACATATTTCTGAAGTAATTCTGCTTTTAGTTTCTTTTTAAATACATGTAGACTTGTGGATTCTTGGATGGATTTGTCGAGCTCAGTCCAGATTTCAGGACCTTAACACTGAAGCTGGGACACTTCATTGCGTTGTGGATTGAATTTGCAGCGTTTTTCTCTTGCAGCGTTTTTTCTTTTGCAGCATTTGTTTTCTTGCAGGTGTTTTCTGCCTGCAGCGTGTTTGCACCTGTCGGCCATCGCAGTTAGTCGCCCCTGCAGCACCATGAGGCGGAGCCGCAGCACATCCGGCGGAACAAGCTTCAGCACACCGACGGTTTCCTGCATGAGCTTCAGAGTCAACACGCCTCTCCTGGCAGGGAGCTGCTGAGCCCTGAGCCATGATGCTTCCTCCACCATACCGATGAGAGGAGACACACCGCTTCAAGGACTCATTCCTTCCCTACAACGTGAACACCATCAGACTCAACAGAGTTCCACGGCGAGCAATTAAGATAATAAATGTTAATAAAGTGTGTTTCCTCCTTTCGTAGCACTTCCTGCCAGGCCTCTGGACCTGCAGCCTGCCACCTTCCTGTACCTCCTAAGTCTGTTTTACTGCTGAGTCTGATGGGTGTAAAAGAGCGTTTAAGCTGCTGCTGAGAGGGAAGCAGACAGATTAAGACAACGGTGAAATTTGTTAGAGAAGAAGTTGTTTTGGCCATGACTAAGTTACCACTAATGCCTCCGATAAATCCCAACACCATCCAAGCTGCTGCCGTGACACTCGGCTATTTGTTCTGCTGAGAAATGGAGTGAGAGGATAAAACAACGCAGAGAGAGAGAGAGAGAGAGAGAGAGAGGGATGAAGTGAGAGACAATAAGAGAGGTCAGAAAGAGGAAGAGAGGGTGTGAGAGGAGAGCCACGCAGCGAGGGAGAGAACAAACGGACGGCAGGAGGATGACACGGAAAGAAGTGTGAAAGAAAGGAGGAAGAAAGAGTGAAGCGCAGGTAGACAGCAGCAGAAAAGAGAGAGAGAGAGAGAGAGGGAGAGAGAGAGAGAGAGGGAGGAGAGAGAGAGAGAGAGGGAGGAGAGAGGGAAGACGGAGAGGTAATGAGGGGGACAGCGGAGAGAAGAACGACTACAACGCTCATTAAAGAAGAGAAGAGCTCCATTAACCAGCAAACCGTCCGTGTGTGTGTGTGTGTGTGTGTATGTGTATGCGCGCGTGTGTGTGGCGGGTTGCGAGCGTGCACGTGTCCTGGCATCTGGAGTGTGTGTGTGCATGCACGGCCGTGGCTGCAGGGCGGTTGTCTGTACCTCATAAGTATAACGATGGCACATAAAGGAACTTTGTGACATTAAACACACACACACACACACACACACACACACACACACACACACACACAGCTGGCCCAGACTGCAGTGGCTCCTAGCTTCTAATTACATATTGATACAGCAAACAACACAAAGCAAGTGTCTGCACGCTGATCACAACTAAAGCTGAACACTGAGGAGACACACACACACACGCACACACACACACACACACACACACACACACACACACACACACACACACACACACACACACACACACACACACACCAAGCTGCAACTATTATAATGCCCCAGAATTAATGAGCTGAGCTGTAATGTGGATGTGCCTCCGTCCTGACGAGGATCCATAAAGCTCATCCTTTATTACGGCTTCATGAGGAACTGAAGCATTGCGGAAAACTTAATAAGACTGTTTGGCTGACTGACTGACGACGTGCCCGACATCTGAGCTGCGCAGAGAGGGGGAAGAAAGAGAAGCTTGTATTCAATCTGGAAATCTTTTCCTCCCTTAAAACAAGTGAAGCCAATTCAAAGCGGGGATCCGGCTTTGACACAACTTTAATTTGTGCGCCGCAGATGGAAGGGAGCCTTGAAACGGTCGGAGCCTTTCATCTTCCTCTGGGAAATAATAAGTGTTCATGGAGGATCAAATGCTGGTGATGGGGGCCCTGCGTGCTGATTGGTCGGCGCCACAGCTGGATTTGTTTCACATGGCTGTGCTGCGAGAGCGTTTCAGGTCCTGCTGAACCCGGCTCAGGGACGCCGGAGGAGCTGCTTCCAGGACGAGCGCCGCCGCCGCCGCCGCCGCCGTGTTCAGCACAAACACACCGGAGCTGCACATGGCCGCATGCCCCCGATCAGACCTTTCATAAATCAAGTTTTTATTTTTTACTTGGTACATGACAATCATACCTCCTCGATACCAACCAGTAGCTCCTTTAAATGTAAATAAAGACCAACAACAACCCTACACGTTTTGAACATTGCTTCAAAGAGAGAGAAAGAGAGAGAGAAGAAAGAGAAGAAGAAAGAAAAAAATTCACAAGTTAGACAAAATAATTAATACACCAGAAGAAAGAGGGAGAAGAAGAAGAAGAAAAATAATTAGGTATCATCCATTTGGGCAATATTAACAGTAATATAAGATCAGAAATGTCCCCAATCGGCTGCTGTGCCCCCCCCCCCCCCCCCCCCCCACCCCGACCCCTGGACTTGTGTAGCATACATTCATATGAAGCAGTCTTAATAATCATGTTTACCTGTTTTTTAATCTGCGGGGCTTCAGGAGTTTTCCAGTGTCTGAGGATAACTCCTAGCCTGGTAAACCAGCCCCCCCACTCCTCATCCACATGTGGATTTGGAGTTAAGCTCAGTCTGGATAGGAGCCCATAGAAACTTCCTGCAGGGGCGTCGGTTACTCCTTTGACTGACTGCGCACTTCAGCCAATCAGCGCTTCAAAACAAATAAAAGGATTAGCATTAGCTCATTAGCTCTAGCTTCTCTACACGCAAAGACACGTGAAAACGTCTTTTCCTGTCAGAAACTCACCAGGCGCAGACCCTTCAGACTCTGGCTCTTACTTGATTGTTGTAATTCTTGGTATTTTGGCTGTAACTTTACTGACTGCAGCTTTCAGGCGATGGTTAAAGTTAAAGTCCGTCTTCTCCGATACGCGCAGCGACAGCGTCACTTCTGGTTTAGCCACCGGAATTCGCCAAAAAAAATCTGAAAACAAAAAGCGGCAACGCTGATTGGCTCGGCCGTTTCAGGGCCGAGTGAAATCTCCTTCTATGGGCTCCTACCCAGACTGAGCTCAACTCCAAAATCCAAACGGATGAGGAGTGGGCGGGGCTGGTTTACGAGGCAAGATAACTCCAGCAGCCACTGAAATCCCGACCATGATAACAGAGGATTTTGATTTTGTTGTGCTAGCTCTCTGTCCTTTATCACCCAGTAAACACAGTCCTGGGCTGAGAGCCACATTTCTACCCAACCAGGCCTCCCACACACAAACGACAAGTGACCAAAAGCTTTTGATGACTGGACATTCCCAGAAACAGTGCATCAGAGTTCCATAATCATGATGACGTTTCCAACACAGTGAATGATTCATCAGGCCTAATCTATTCAGTCTCACAGGAGTCCAGTAATATCTCTGTTTTCTTATATTGTGTCAATTTTCCTTTACATTCCCTCAAAAATGTTCCACATTGTGAAATTATTTTCATCCATTCCTCATTCCCAAAAACAATCCCGATGTCCTTTTCCCATGAGATCTTCAGATGTTTCAGCTCAGTACTGAGGGCAGAGTTCATCCTCCTGTAGAGTATCGATGCTCTCTGAAGGTGAGGCGGCAGAACCGAATACTCCAGAATATGGTTCTCTTCTGTTTTCCAGTCTAGTGATCTGACACAATTCCTTATCTGTAAATATTTCCAAAAATGTTCCCTTCCCCTTCGATTTTATTTGCTGAGTAGATCTTTGTAGGACATGAACCCTCCACCCTCACAGAGATGGTCCAGTCTACATATTCCATGGCTGAGCCAGCTCTTCCAGAACTCTGGTCTTTTACCAACACAGACTGCAGGATTGAGCCACAGGGGTGAGTCTGGCTGCTTACAGTGAGATCATTTAAGTATTTTGTGTATCTTCGTCCAAACCTCCTTTGAATGTCAAATGACAGGGTGAGAGACTTTACCTGGATGTTGAGGGAGGAGTTCTGTGGGTGTGAAAGGAAAGGATAAAGATTTTTCTATCTTTTCTGATCAGACCTTTCGGCTCCGGGCTGACGAGTCTAACAGTGAGGAGGTTCAGAGGGTCACGACCATGAGCCCTGACCCCACAGTGACCCCACGGTGACCCCACAGAAACACCGGGTTCATCTTAATACAGGCAGACATTAATGCTCCATCCTGTTCACCACTTCACCAGCAGACTGAACAGCTGATCTCTCTCTGGACCAGTCCTCACACACACACACACACACACACACACACACACACACACACACACACACACACACACACACACAGTCTTGTATTTCTATCCTTGTGGGGACCTTCCATTGACTCCCATTCATGTCCAGCCCCTAACCCTGACCCTTACCCTAACCCACACCACAACAAAGCCTAACCCTAAAGAAATGTTTTTGCACTTTTACTTTTTTCAGTAACAACAACATGGTCAAGAAAACACTGTTTCTCCTACTTAGGACCGGAAAAAGGTCCCCACAAGGCACGTCGTTCCACGTTTTGCTATCCTTGTGGGGACATTTGGCCCCGACAAGGATAGAAATACAAGAACACACACACACACACACACACACACACACACAAACACACACGGGACAGTCCTGTCCTCTGATTGGTCCGTCTCTAACGGGTCAGACTCTGGATTTCTCTCCACTCTGCTACACACTTCCATCGTTTATCGGAGGTTTTATTTTCTTCTGAGTTCATTCTGTTCAAAAAACACAAAAAGTCTTTATTTGTGGAAATTAAACTGAGAAAGTGTGTTTTGATGGAGGGTGTAGCAGCAGGGTGGGGAAATGTTTTCCAGCTCGTGGACGGCTCCCAGGTCTAATCCTGACAGGATGAAGGCGTTTGGCAGCAGGACTGTGGGAATGAAGGCTAACAGCGAGCTACACCTCATGGCGGCCGGTGGAGGCCCAAACACACCAGGGAGAAAACACAGCAGCTTCACACACACGGCGACGTGTTTATCAGAAACATCACGCTTAACGAAGCAAAGCCGAATGAGCAGCTGAGGTTTTCTTTATGCTAACACAGGACAGGTAAGTCAGAGTTTGGTCAGATTAGCATGAATTATTTCCTGTCTGTCTTCGCCTGGAGGCTGTGAACCGCCGTCAGCCTGAAGGAACCTGCGAGGAAAACGGCCAGGATGAACGGCATGAAGCCCAAACAGAACCAACGGCTCTGAATAAAGAATCACACTTTCAGAAACGTTTCCACCGAAAACTGAATCTAATTCAGACGAAGACGAACCATGTGTCTGTTTTTAACATGTATCAGTACCGCTGCTGGTGCTCTTCCCTGTTGATTGGGTGTCACGGTTTGCTCATGGGTCTGAGTCAGCTCCCCGGGGCCCAAACACGCCGAGGACCTCAATGAAGACTCGTTCCACAGCGTTCACATGACGGCGGCGCTCAGAGCCACTAAACACGACACTCTGACTCCGTCTCCACGGAAACGGGCCGACTTTTCTGACACATCGCTCCTGGTCCTGAACGCCACAGTCCTCACCTCTGCACATGCTCAGTAGAGACTCTCCTGGTCCTGGTCCTGGTCCAGCCTGGTGTTCTGTCCATATGAACATCCACGTTACAGTGTATTGTTCTCTGGTTTCATCACTAGAACCAACCACAGCACCCACTAGTGGCTCACCAGGAGAACTGCACGGCTTCCAGTGTTCCTGCCGTCTCTGACTGAACGATAAACTTTTCTGAAACAGAACCAGAAGAACGATTCGTTCCCACTAGAAACCCGGGGTGTAAAGAGAGCCTGAAACTGCATTGAAAGAGACCATTCTGCATCAGTCAGATAAGTTTCAGCACAAAACCCTGAATTTGCATTTCAGTGGAAATTCAGAAGGAAACTCGAGCGGAAAACAGAGCATGAAGAGCAGGAAAACAACACTCAACCATTAGGAAGATGAAAATAAAGAACCTTAACAGACAGAGCAGGAGATGAATGTTCCTGAAGAGCTGGGTGACCTTTGAACCCTGGCCAGGAGCGAGCAGGACCTCGGGGATCTGAACGCCCTTCACGTCTTTTCATCCCACTCAGAACAGGGTGCTCCTGTCTCTGCTCAGATCTGCTGTGTACAGACCGGCGGTGCTTCAGCAGATTACAGGCCATTAGAAACACTGTGACTTCTGTTAAACTCTAATTACCAGGCGGAGATCGGCAGAATACTGTGTGATTTAGTGTCACATTATTAACTGCTGCTGCTGGCCCATTATGTACGGCCATCACATTCTGCTCATGGACCATTATGATGCTTAAATTGTGTTTATAGCACAGAAAATTACCATAAAAATTAAAGCAAGAGAAGTAAAAAGTTCCATCTGTTTATGAAGGGGGGGGGGTGGGGGGGGGGTTCATCCAGAACCAAATGAAACTGATCAGATCCAGCATCAGCTCAGCTGCCTTCATCGGTTCACTGGAAGAATCCAGCTCTCTGTGGAGAGGAGGGCGCTGTGAAGATGACATGATGAAGAAGCTACAGATTACTGAATACTTCCCACTCTCTGGCTGATCAGGGGTGTCAAACATAAGGCCCTGGGCCAAACCGGTGCACAAGAGGCTCTAGTGTGACCAAACCACCAAGGAAATGGTCAGAATTTGAAGGAAAACAATGATTTTTGAGCTAATAGACAAAGACAACACAGCACTGAAAGCTAGCGAGCTAGCATTAGCCTCAAAGCCAGGCTGTCAGGGAATTATTTATGTTCTCCATAGTGAGCCGATAGAGCACTTTTTATTTAAAGTCCATGAATACAAGTGGAGGCGGGCCAGCTGAAGAAATGCTGCTCGTCACGTGGGACATGCACTGCACTTTGCACAGAGACACTTTCTCTCTCTCCCTTAGCACTTTAATGCACACAGCACTATTAAGAAGGCTAATTTGCACATAAAGAAAGAATTTGCACGATTGTCATTTTAAATAATGTATTTACTGTTTGTCTGTGGGTCCGGTCGGGTGATGGCGGCGGACCTGCAAGACAAGTCAGATTAGGGAATGTGCAATACATGCACCTGGCTTTAATTGGCTTTTCTTTTAGGAGATGGTGCTCATGCAGTGTGTGTGGTGAAGTGTGTGTGTGGGATTTTTACTCACCTTCTGCTCTTGTGTCCAGGAGTGGTGTCCAGCCAACAGATCCCCGGGGGACGGACACCACTAAAGAAGGTTCCGGGCTGGACCACGAGTGGAAATAGGCGGGGGGTGGTTGCACAGATTTTAGATATGGTTTAGTATTTCAATTATTTATTTGTATAGTTAGTTTGGTTTATTTTTAAGTAGAGGTTTTGTTTTCTTTAGATTATTAATATGAGTTTTGTAGTGAAGGATTTTAACATAGTTTTATTGGACTCACACCAGGAACGCACTGGACGCGGAAGCGTAGCTGTGTGAGAAATATAGCTTTGGAAAAAAAAGTGGTTTTGTGGCACAACTTACCCCAAGTGCGGGGTAAATTGTGCCATTAGTCAGAATACACTGGGGTAAATTGTGCCACTGATAACTGAAGTAAAAAAGATCATTTTAATATCAAAAATTTAGTGTTTTGTAATGTTTTTTGTATTTTTCACGTGGACCAACAGTGTCTGAAATAAAGTTTATATAAAAATGATAATGCTAGATAAAAACAAGACAAATTCAATACAAAAGTACTTGTTTAATGCTTATTTAAAGTTTTAACATCATCAAAGGCCAATTTGCTTCAACAAGGTCCAGTGCCACATGAACACCTGCCAAGAACAAAATAAAAAATAAAAAATGAGGACCTGACTGCATCTGCATCTGAATATCTTCACAGATTCGACCTACTGGACGTTCCACTTGTCAGTGCTGCAGTGGAATATGAACTTGCGCTCCCTTCTGGCTCTGTCACCACGCTTTTATGGTGTGGGAAATGTTTTAAGCACATCACCTCGAGGGATGACTCCTTCGTCATTCTCTCTAAATGTGAAGATGGACTTTCCATCAACAGGCCTCATAGCTTTGCTTCAGAAACTTTAAAAAGTTGGAGCCCTGTCTGTCTTCCTTTAGTATCTGCGGGACATGATGGATTCTGATCTGAAATTAAGAATGACACATAGTTTTAGTGATCAAATGGAAGAATAAGATGTACAATAACAGTAAATTAAAAAAAAGTAATATATAGTAAATACTCATAAGTCCAGGTCCTTTGGCACAAATGACCCCAGGCCCACCATTTTGAAAAAAATGCCTCCCCCAGCTGTTCTGAGCTAGCATCATGTTAACTGTATAGACTCATGATGTAGCTTACTAAAGCAATAAAACGTGTGTGAAATGTTTTCAAAGTTTTCTATAATTGTTCAAACACAGCAATCAAAAAACCTTAACCATGGAAATTTTACTTTGGAGGGCAAAAAAATGTTTTTTGAACTTAAATGTGCTGACCTCTCCAGCCATGTGTCTCCCTTTTTTGCAAGATGAGCGGAATGGACGCCTCTTCAAAAATATGTGGTCACATGACCAAAAACTACTATGGTTTTCTAAATAATAGGGGTGGCACTACTTGCCCCTTGGCACAAATTACCCTGCTCTCCCCTATATATATATATATATATATATATATATATATATATATATATATATATATATATATATATATATATACATATATGGAGCTACTCTGACTCAGGTATGAATTGCTGCCCTATTAGAATTTTCTGATCCCTTGAAGTTTAATTTCTCTCTGAGGACTAAATTTCCGCAGGTGAAAAGAGGAAATAATCATTGGTATCCATGTCTCATTTGATGGAACTGCCTTTCCCTGAACCCACGGCAGGAGGTCGCCGCCGCTGACCTTCCTCTGAACTCACCTGTTGGCTGGCTCCACGCCTCGCGGTCCAGAGGACAGTGTAAACTCTCCAGACGTGGACTCTCATCTCCCTTTATTTCTCCTGTGTTCCCCGAGGAGAACCTTCCATTTTTAAACCCACAGGTCTGAGAACGGCCCGGCTCGTTCAGCACTTTGATTCCAGCGTAACGAAGGTCTGGCGGCTCGGCGGCGGGGCGATGGGGCGGCAGACTTAAAGGTGCAACACACTTCAAAAAGGCTTTCTGACTGAAAGCATCAGCGGCTTTGACCTGCCGGCTAATAGCCAGGCCCGCCCCTCCTGTCAGGCCTGGAGACGTGGCTGGTTATTCTCAGAGGAATTGTTCTTCACACTGCAGCTCAGTGCAGGAGTCACTCCAAACGTCATCTCACCAGTGTGTTCTGTCAGCCCACAAAGCTCTGGTAATTTAGGGATCAACGTCCATCACTTCCTGTATCGCTTTCTGCTTGAAGGCAAGAGCGTCCTGCAGGCTCCGGCTCACCCAAACGTTTGAGTGAAGTTAAACCCTGCAGACCTGTTGAGTCTGCAGTCAAGAACCCACATCACAGCAAACAATTATCACAAACAACTCCTGGTTCTAACAGCCTCCATCGCCTCCGCTACGCCGACTGTTTGTCCTGAATGAAGAGAAAAGACTCAACTTTAACACTTCCTGCTGAAGTGAGGGAGGAAGTGATCCTGAAGAGAGGTCCAGGAAGATGAAGCCCGGCCTGTTTGCATGGAGACGTCTTCCAGGGGAAACCTTCACTGTGTTTACAGGACAGCACTGAACTCTCCAGAGGGACGACTTTCCATGGACGCTCAGACTCTGTGTGAACTAAACCCTGCTCCTGGTCCTGGTCCTGCTCCTGCTCCTGCTCCTGCTCCTGCTCCTGCTCCTGCTCCTGCTCCTGGTCCTGGTCCTGCTCCTGGTCCTGCTCCTGCTCCTGCTCCTGGTCCTGGTCCTGCTCCTGCTCCTGCTCCTGGTCCTGGTCCTGCTCCTGCTCCTGGTCCTGGTCCTGCTCCTGCTCCTGGTCCTGGTCCTGCTCCTGGTCCTGCTCCTGCTCCTGGTCCTGGTCCTGCTCCTGGTCCTGGTCCTGGTATGTTATTTGTACTGATCGATGGATTTCAGTGCTGTTTGTTCCTTGGTTTGCGTGTTGATGGTCTGAGATGCAGGGTTTGGACGGGGACTGCTTACTGAGCTGGAATCTATCTTTAACTGTCCATGTTTGTGGAGGAAGCCCGACACCACAGGCTGCTGAAAACTATGATGCCACATCCACAAACCAGACTTGTCTTAAGGCGGAAATGTCACTGGTCTAATGTGTTGCTCGGTAACAAAAACCATTAACAAGATTAATTAAGCATATCAAGAAGCAAAGCCAAGACAGTGCGGACAAATCCATCACATCACTTCCCCCTGGCGTTATGGAAGGCATCACGGTGGTTCAGAGCTATCACATGCTAACTGTCTGCTCACCGTGGCGGGTGTTGGAGGTAAACCCTCCACTTGAACAGGTATCATAAAGTGTGTGTGTGTGTGTGTGTGTGTGTGTGTGTGTGTGTGTGTGTGTGTGTGTGTGTGTGTGTTTAAATTTACATGCAGGATGCATTATTCAATCCAAACTTCCTGATTCCTTTGATGCCACAGCGTTCTCACGGCGGCGTTCCCCCCCACAGCAGAGCATCTGGAGTGTTAGGGCCCGGTCTGAAGTCATCAGGATGAAGGGATCAGTGACAGCAGACGACGAGCGCCGGCTCTGCTGGGACTCGGGAGGTCCACTTCAGGGACACGTTTCCCGGTTGAGCTGGAGGACTCCTGTTTGTCCACACGCTACAATACCTTCCTGGACCAGCATGGATTTCAGCAGACCAGGGTTTACTTGGACCAAACGTGTGCCGAGAGGACGGGCGGAGCTTTGGATCTGGTTTTGGACCGGTCGTCTCGATGCAGCTGTGTCTCCTGCATGGTGAACAGGACAGTCTGCCGGTTCTCAGCGCCTTGATCAAGTCCTGGAAGCTGTGGTAAAGCCTGACAGAGGCTACTGGAGACCCTCCTGAACACAGCTGGAGCCACATCTGGCTGCTGATTGGCTGACGCTGCCTCATCAGCCACACTGTGTGCTGACCTTGGAGCCAAACAGCAGGACTTCCAGGGGGAACAAAGGCTGGAAACCACCGCTCACAGATATGTTTACTCTTCCAGGTGCAATTTCTCTGGTGAGGACAGAGGCAGGAGGCAAACGCTGGTGACTGTGGATGGACTCTTCCACTCCCCAGGCTCCACGTGGTCCTGGAGGAACCTGTGGGTTTATTTCAGTTGTATTATTACAGGACAAGTCAAATTACACGATGCTTCCAGACCAACCACCGTGTCCAGGCGGTCCAGTTTCAGCTCTGATGGGAGGCCGGCAGGTCTTCTACATGTGGGGTCATACCCGGGGTTATGACCACAGGGGGTCGGAATGTAAACCACCCGGGAGACAGACGGCTTGGTTAATGACAAAGAAATGGGAAGGTTGAATCATGGAATCTAGTTCCACAGGACTCATTCTGACAGTTCCTCGTGTGTTGACAGTCGAACCGGACTGTGTCGAACTCACAGTGTGGCTAAAAAAGACAAGAGACGCAAGAAAAAAGAGCCAGATGAAGTAGTTCTGTAATTACCGGGATGAGCCATTAGACAGCAAAATCAAACAAAACGGATGAGAAGGAAAGACTGAGAGAAGAGAGAGAAGGTAGCAGGGGGACTGAAAGAAGTGGTGAAGAAGAGAAGAGGGAGAAGAGATTAGTGAAGAAGAAACTAGGACAAACAGATGGATGAAAGATGAGCGAGAGATGGAGATGAGACAGACAAAAAATTATTGGGAAGGCATAAAGAGACCATAAAAAGATGAAAGCGGTGTTATATACCAAGATCTACTGGACAGCCAGAGCGTGTGTGTGTGTGTGTGTGTGTGTGTGTGTGTGTGTGTGTGTGTGTGTGTGTGTGGGTCAAACAGAGTGGAAGATGGGATGAGTAAATAATGGGATGGAGAGGAAGCGGGGCCTTAGCTAAGTCAGCTGGCATGTACTGTAAATCCCTCCGACCTGTAAATAATTCATAAACACTTCTTCTCATGCTGATGATCGCTTTTATTTTATCACTCACGTCCGCTACACGTCGTCTGCTTGACTCCTGAACTTAGAGCAGCTCAGACACTCTCCTCCCCCTCCCTTCACGCTGTTTGTCAGTGCTGTCTCTCTTTATTGCCCTCACTTCATTGCTATTGCTGTATCGATCTGGGCTCCGCTGCTCTGTCTTTGTGCTCGTCTCTTCTGGTTTCTGTTCGCTGAGCTCAACGGGAGCAGACGTGACCGAGGCGATGCTGGGCGGAGGGCACGTGACCACAGATCGGACCCGGTTAGGTCACCGTCTGCCGGAGCCCGGGCTCCCGCGGGGCTGGGTGATGACTGGAAGCTCTGCTGGACGCTCGTTTGAGTCTTTAAACCTGAAGTTATTGGCTTCCTGTATGTAAACAAAGACCTGCTTTCAGAAACATGCAGTGCTGCGCCTGCACAACAACCGTCTGTATCAGGTTTGAGTGGATTTCTTCTTCGTTGGTGTACATTTTAAAGCAGTCATTGCAGCATCATCTGCATACATGGAGACTCATTTCACACACCCCCTCCTGAGTGGGCCATGCCGTGAGGAAAACCTCTGGAAACGCTCCAGTCTTCACCTCTTACTCTCCTCTGCATATGATCATGTTCATTAAACCACAGCACCAGCTAGTGGTCTGGCATGCAAACTGCAGTGTTTTCCATTCCACCTGTACACTGATCATCTGTATGACGTTGTTGCCTGAAGCTTTTCTGAAGTGAAAGTGTTTTGACTTGTTTCCACATCTTTAAAAAGGTCATCTGTTATCTTTCCATCCATCCACTCTATTCATTACATCCATTGCTTCTGAGGCTCCATAAAACAAATAGTCTCTGTTTAAGTCCGATGCTTGATGCTACACTGTGGCCATCTTGGAATATGTGCGTCATGGCAACAGGCCAAGCGATGGAGCAGAACCGCTGGAATTAATTTAAAGCTGAATGAAGGTTTGCATGATGGAGGAATTCTTTAATTCATCTTTAAAATCAAAATAAACCAGACACTTTATTCTGGATTAAGGTAAATTTTGGAATAATAATACAAGGTCATTTTAAAGTGCAATCAAGTTTTATTTTGAATTAAAGAGGAATTAAAAGCCTCATGTAACTGTGGCCAATCCAGATTTACAGTTTACTATGATAGTTCCAGCGTTCCAACATGTCAGTGCTGCAGCTCAGCTCCAAACGGCTGTCTGAGTCCAGGTTTAGCGGGTCAGGACTCGCTAGGGTCGGCCAGGTGGTGCTTCACTGGAGGAGCAGCAGCTCTCAGGAACAAGGATGTACTCGATGAGGATTCCAGGCCATAAAATGTTAACTGGTGACTGTCTGCAGCTGTCAGTGAGGATGGGGCCGTGTGTTCTTTCATTTCAGCTGATCTCAGGGTTTATTAGTTCCGCCCCCACCGGCCCGGCTGTGGATCAGGGAAAGTCGGGGCATCAGCGGAGCGGGGTTTCAGGAGGGGGGGTCCTTTCTCCCGTCACTGTGTCTTCTGTTATGAGGGTTTACTTCCTGCTGGTGTTCTGAGAATAAAGAGCAGCAGATTGAAAACGGTCCGCCTAATGAAAACAGGAACATCGGCTTTCTCTCACATCGACGAGGCCATGAAGGACTCACTCATCCAGAACAGCGTCTCTCAGAGTAGAAGTCGATCACCGGCTGTGACCACTGGTGGACTGGAGGAGATGGAATGTGTTCTTCTGCTATTTCATATTTCAGCCCATGCAATTCGTGTAATTACATTTTATTTTTATACGGTAACAAATACAATACAGTCATTTAACGGTAGAAAAACCAACAATTCAACATGAGCTGGTAGAGGAGAGGAAGGAGAGGAACAATAACTTTAACAGGGAGAAACCTGCAGAACCAGAGTCAGAGGAGACTTTCTGCAGAACCAGACTCGGACAGTGGACTACAGGACCACAGATCCTCCACTTTTGTTTGGTCTCATGCAGATTCAACATTGTCCAGTAAATGTCTATTCCCAGCTGAAGCTAGAGCCGTTGGGTTGTTCTACTTGGATATTCACTGAGACTTGATGTGTGCAGCTCTGCAAACTGTCCCACCTGTCCCCTCTTCCCTCTGGTGGTCCTGGCCAGACCTGTCCTCACCGTCCAGCCCTGCTAGCTGAAGGTTCAGTGCTCTGGCCCTGCTTGCTCGCTGGTCAGAGTCGTGTCAGGACAGAACAAGTTCCAGCAGGAAGTGAGCTCTACTTTATACAAACTACTGTCCAAACTCTCCTTTCCTCCAGTTGACCCGTCTGAAAGGACGATAAGGAGGTCTTAAAAAGCCAGAGAAACTGAAGCAGCGGAGGAGGAGGAGGAGGAGGAGGAGGAGGAGGAGGAGGAGGAGGAGGATTTGAGATGGAGCCAGTGAAGGAGTGCTGGGGAGAGCGAGCGACTGCGAGGAATGATTTGGGGCCTGCAGGTGTTTTCATATCCTAAAAGAGATCGATATTAGCGTTCATTCTGACGCTGAGTGTACCGCGTGGCTCCAAATAAATAACCATAATCACAAAACGCCCCGAGATTGACTCTCAATAGAATTATCATTCTTTTCTCTTTGGCAGATTTGGATATTGCTCCTTCAGGGTTCTCAAATGACTTTGTTGTTAGGTGTGTGTGTGCGTGTACGTGAGTGTGTGTCTCTGTGCGTGTGCGTGCTTGTTTATCTGCGTGTTGAGGGCATTCAAATTTCACTGAGTCAATGAACTATGGCCATTATATGAAATGTGTATGGGTAATCTTGTGACAGAGTATAGATCCATGCTGTGTGTGTGTGTGTGTGTGTGTGTGTGTGTGTGTGTGTGTGTGTGTGTGTGTGTGTGTGTGTGTGTAGCCATAGGCTGTGAAGAACAACAGGCCACAGTAATTGAATCTTCAGCTGAGCCCTTAAGTCTAACCATTAGACAATGATAACACACACACACACACACACACACACACACACACACACACACACACACACACACACACACACACACAGGCGGCCCGTTCAGTCTCATTACAGTATGAGAGCGATACAGCAGTCGCTGAAGTGCGCAGCAGTGGGTTTTGTCTTCCATCATTAGGAGCTGATGGCCCGCCGCGCCGCAGCCCTGAGAGCTACAGCACAGCCAGAAGTGAGCGGAGAGCAAACTGAGGAAAAAGTTGCGAGGTGGAGTTTCTAACCCGCCATTAATATGTAATCCGTAGAAGAGAGCATCTCGCCTGGATAAGTAAAAGCCCATTAATGGCAGTTTTAAATGCACACGGTGTGTGTAGCGAAACAATCTGCAGCAGCCAGTCGGGCGGAAACACAGTGCGTCCTCGCCTTGCTTCCTCACCATGTTTCCTCGCCGTTCTTCCTCGCCGTCGTCACTGCAGGGACGCAGCACAAACACAGCCATCATCATCATCTGTGGCGGGGTTGGAGAAAACGCCACAGGTGGAGGCGCGATTGCCAATAAGAGCTGCGGCAGTGTGTTCTGTCTTTGTCGGGGCAGTCGGGTGGTGGTGGTGGTGGTGGTGTGGGGGGGGGGCTGCGTTGTGGACCTGCAGACCCTGGCCCTGTCCTCGCTGCTGAGTAGTGTGCTGCTGACTAATAACTCTCGGTCAGAGCTGTCTCCTCTCGGCTCTGCAGTCACCACTACTTTTAACTGTTGTCTTAATGGAGCTGTACAGCCCCATCAGCCCCGCTCATCACCCCCACCCCCATCACCCCCCACCCCCACCCCTCCTGTCTGTCTCTCCCCAATTTTAATTCAGCCCCACTCTGCAAAAAGCAGTGGAATGGAATTGACTGATACCCACAAAATGCATTACAGTTCGTAATAGGACATCAATAATAATAAATAAACAAGAGTGGAGCTCTAAAGCGCTGCTAGTGGCCCCTACAGGACGGAACGGGAAGTGCACCCTGTAGCAGAGCCGTGGACGAGGGACCGGGCTGTCAGGTGTGCTTTCCCTTCAGATCATCACTGTAACACTAAAACAAGGGGAATACACAGCGCTGGATTGGCTGAGTCCTGTAAAGAGGACATTGTCTCCTGTCCTCTGGGGACGGTTCAGAAGCTGATGTCCCTCTGAGAGGAGAGCAGGACGACTGATGTGGTTATTCATGTAAACGCAGAGCAGAGCGAGCTGGAGCTGTCCTCAGCAGCTGGTGGGAGGAAGATGCTCTACATGCAGCCCGTGACCCTGAGGAGGTCCTGTGATCCCGTGTGGATGGACCAGAAGACACGGAAATAAAGATTTTTCAATAAACAGACCTGATGTCCACTCTGCTGTCCTCACGAAGCGACACTGACACACAGAGCTAATGCTAGCAAGGCAGCATTAGCAGCATTAGCATCCACGGCTACATGGCCCTTTGAATGTGGAATTAGTTTATTCTGAGTTAAGTAATTGAGAATTAAACTATTCCCCTTGGTGTTTACATGGGAAAATGGAGGATTAAATCCTCCTTAACTCTGGAGGTGTGAAGCGTTCTGATTGGACGATCGGACAATTCTGCTTTAGAATAAGAATAGAGCGTTCGGTCCGAATTAGGTGTCTACATGGTTATTTTAAAGCTAAATTAACTTTTATTTGGAATTAGAGGATTTAAAAGTTCCTAGTAAATCCACCCGGTGAGAGTGTTAAAAGCTGCTGGAGTCTGTAGGCGGGTCCTGAGTTCTGAGAGGAGACTCATTCTTTTAAATCTGAAAAGAGGATTTCTAAATGTAAAATGAGAAGATTTTTGTATTCAAGCGTTTGGTCCCAGTGTAAAGTCAAGCTTGGCACTGAGGTGACTGTGAGAGCAGCTTCATTAGCCGGATGTTAAAGCGTTACCTACAGCGACACGCTGCTGTAGATCCTGCTCATACTGCTAATGCTGAAGCACAGCGGAGCTTTTATGTCACTGGCTGAGTCAGTTCAGGGCCAATGGGACGGTCCTGCCTCAGTAAACAGGAGCTGAGCGAGATCATAACAAATCAGACTGGATCTGTTTGTCTCTCTGTCAGCAGGAGCTTCGGATCAGACCAGTACCAATGTGATTCATGTTAAACTTCATTCAGAGGGCTGAAAACTCGACGTCTGAAACTCTGCGGTGTCAGTTGAGTAAATTAGAACTGAGCACAACAAGAAGGAGGATTTAGGAGGATTACAGGAAACACTTTGACTAAAAGGAGTCACTGAATGTTTGTAACTTCAGTAACTCTGAATGTATTGCCTGCTTTTTGTTTCTTTTTTAACCTCCAATAACTGATTCCATCCGCCGTCATCCGACCCATAAAATCAATATTTTACCAGGTATTGTTTTATTCAGTTTGGTGGCTTCTTTAGAGACAAATCTAAAGATTTACTGTTCTGAATGAACACTATGGTGTCATCTGCATAGCAGCTGCTGTCACAGCAGTGATGCTGGTGTCAAATTACAAAAATGCTTCTTGGAATTGGAGTAAAATATCAAGATTCTGGATGAAAAGAAAGAGCCGCTGAGAAGAAAGTTTCAAAACTCACATTCTCAGCAATCAGCAGGATTGATGCTCTGATCGTGTTCAACATGGAAGAAGAAGCAAAGATACAAGGGTGAGGAGAAAAAGAAAGAGTTGATCAGAAACGAGCTCACTCGTTCAGAAAATCACGTATTTCAGTTTATGACACACCTGAAGCAGCCGGACCTCCAGGCTGCAGCCTCTCTGCTGCGCTTGGCTCGTCCGACGGCGCTCAGAGCAGCGGAAAGAGCAACTTTTTAGAAATGGCTTTCAAGGTGAAACTTTTTGAAACTGCTCCCTCTCCGTCTCCATGGAAACAGAGGAAAACACGACTGTAGTGGAACTCAAACCTGGTGGTTTATCAATCCAGCGTGATGCTGATGTTGGGAGATTCCAGAAGTATTTCAGCCTCCAAAGCGTTGATATTTCGTTGCGTATCCGTCCCCGGATCGGCCCTCCTGCCTGGATGGCCCCCCCCACCCCCCTGATGAGCTTTATTGTTGTTTTAATGGCATTGTGGAATCTGCACTGCAGCTCGACTGGCCTGGATGGATTAAACCTGAAAACAGGTAATGAGTTTCTGGCTGGCCAAGCCGACACTCACAGATTAACAGCACCGCGGCGACAGGCCTGGTGTCTGTCAGCGAGCTGCACCGTCCAGGCATTAACCTGAAAAACTTCTTGTTCTTTCAGCGTAAGTGACCAGCCTGAGCAAACACCAACGCTTACAATTGAAAAGCAGTTAATAAAGAACATATCGGAAACACAAAAAGCCAAGAACACGACCTATAATAGTTTGTTTTACAAGCACCTTTTTCTTTGAGGAAACAACATGCTCTGTTCCTTTTCCATCTTGATATTAGAAATAGACGACTTTTCAATCGACTGGGTTTTCAGGACTGCTAGAGCTGCAGGGTTTTTAGAATCGAGCTCCATCAGCCCCACGCTCGCTCTGGAAGGCTGTGATTGAGGAAGGAGCAGGAATCTTTCCTTCAGTGCTGGTCCTTGTCTGGATGAACCGTCGTCCCACAGCTCAGGTGAGGCTCAGTAACCTGAGCAGCCAGTGCAGGGCGTTGAACCCTGACGCTCTGCCTCCTCTGCAGCCCCACGTGGATGTGGAGCTGCGCTCTGCATGGTGACCGAGAGAGCCTCTTCTGATTGTACCTCCTCTACTCCACACCCACACCACTCAAAAAGGCGTTGCACTGTGTGCCTTGGGGGGGCGCTGCTCTGGGACGTGTGATCAGATGCTTTAGAGCAGCGTTCGGCTGGAGGCTTGTTCTATCAAGCAGTTCAGAGTTCTCTTGTTCTGTGAAGAGAGGCTTGAAGGAAAGATGAGCGTCTTACAACCCAGACGCTCCCAACACAGCTCTGCACCACAACAACACAGCTCTGCATCCCAACAACACAGCTCTGCATCCCAACAACACAACTCTGCACCACAACAACACAGCTCTGCACCACAACAACACAGCTCTGCACCACAACAACACAGCTCTGCACCACAACAACACAGCTCTGCATCCCAACAACACAGCTCCTCATCCCAACAACACAGCTCTGCACCACAACAACACAGCTCTGCACCACAACAACACAGCTCTGCACTACAACAACACAGCTCTGCACCACAACAACACAGCTCTGCATCCCAACAACACAGCTCTGCATCCCAACAACACAGCTCTGCATCCCAACAACACAGCTCTGCATCCCAACAACACAGCTCTGCATCCCAACAACACAGCTCTGCATCCCAACAACACAGCTCCTCATCCCAACAACACAGCTCTGCACCACAACAACACAGCTCTGCACCACAACAACACAGCTCTGCACCACAACAACACAGCTCTGCACCACAACAACACAGCTCTGCACCACAACAGCACAGCTCTGCACCACAACAACACAGCTCTGCACCACAACAACACAGCTCTACACCACAACAACACAGCTCTGCACCACAACAACACAGCTCTGCACCACAACAACACAGCTCTGCACCACAACAACACAGCTCTGCACCACAACAACACAGCTCTGCACCACAACAGCACAGCTCAAAAACAGGAGTCCAGTCTGGATCTGCAGAGGTCAGCAGAGGTCACCTGCTTCCCCGCAGTGGTCCTCCATGTCCAGCTGCGAAGCGGTGGGCTGCAGCACCCCTCCTCCAGGCCTCCATCTTGTTCCCTGCTGGTCCCACCAGAGCGCTGCAGTCTCCAGTGGATCCATCAGAGGCGCACAGCCTGCAGGTCGTGAGTTTGACGCCCCTGCTGTCATGGATGACTTACTTTACTGCTTTGCTCAAAATGCAGTGCTGTCTGTCTGCATGTGTCCTGCTCAGAAGCACTTCCCCACGGGGACACGCCGGTTCTCTGCAGCAGAGACTCGTTACTCGGTTTGAGTAACTCACTCTGAATGTGACGGTTCTACTGTAGGATCAAGAGCCGCCAAGGTTCCACCCGTCGCTCTCTGATCAGGCTCTCATCGCTTCACTCACTGTCCACAAGTCTGCATTCTGGACGTGTCCCTTTACACAACAACCCTGCTCAGAGCCAATCAAAACGCAGCGTTTTGAAATGACCTCCAAGTGGAACTTCTGCTCAGTAGACCGACTGTTGTCCTCCTCAGTGGCATGAGTCCAGTCCAGGTTCTCCTGGTCCTGGCCCAGGTCCCGGTCCACATCCTCCTGGCCCTGGTCCCTGTGTGGGATTTCATGACTAAAACAATGAGCAGCGCCCTCTAGTGGATAAGCAGATATTGTTAACAGAGCTGCATTTCGGTCAGAATCGTGTAAACAGATTCGAAACCAGAAACCTCAGATCTAAACTGATGGACCTGATGTGTGACAAGTCATATAAATTCAAATATGTAGAAAATAAAAGAAAAAACAGCCTTTGTTGTGCAATAATTAGATTTGAACAAACATGAAATATTGTCCATCACACTGAGGAAACAGTGTTCAGATAAACGCTGAACTGAAAACGCAGAGGAGTAGAGGATCCTCCACCATGACAGAAAAGAAGCCGAGATTCATTTTAAAATACAAGGTCATGGCTGTGGAAGGGGTTAAATTACAGGAGGACTAGGGATGGGTACCGAATTTCGGTAATTTTTTGGTACCGACCGAATTCCCGCTGAAGTACCGAGTATCAATTCACGGGAAATCCGTCGGTACCACATTTCGGTACCTGAACGCACCTTTTTTTTTTTTTTGACCCTGAACGCACCTTGACATTATGCATCGGCAAGAGCGGAGGACACGGTGACGCGGTTACGTGGGTCCAAAATCTTCGGAGTGTTTTGACTCGCAGACCGGGAGCAAATATATAATATACCGGGAGAGCGGACACGCACACGGGCCGTGAGGGGGGGGGGGGGGGGGGGGGGGGGGGGGGCGCTTGTGGCTGCCGCTTGTGGCTGCCGGCCGGAATAGACCCCACCGGCCTGGAACACATCGGCCGTTCGGGAAACCTCCCGATGGCCACCCCGCCCCTGTTCGGAGTTGTTCGCGGGAGGAACAAGCCGCTTCTGCTTCTGCGATGGTCGCTCCCGCTGCATGTCACTTCCTAAACAATGCTCTGCGCATGCGCGGCTCGAAACAAGAGCGCGCATCGAGGCGGCGACTCGACATGATATGTCATCAAGCAAAAGCGGTCCCACGTGGCGTTTGATGAGCTTATGACTGCCCAATCACGAGTTGGAACCATACAATTCTGATCCTCCAGTATAGGCTCTATGCACAACTCAGCCACTTCCTGAACTTCAGGGGGTTTTTGTTTCCTGTTTTTCATGATAGGATGAGCTGATTAATGCAGGTGTGTCTGAAGCTGATCCAGAGGTCAGACACACCTGCATTAATCAGCTCCAGACCTGCCAACCTTGGTGAAATTTTTTGAGTACCACTTGCCGGAACACTTGTCGACCCGGGGGTGGGGGGGTGGGGGGGGCTCAGTGGTTCTTTAATTTGTTTATTGGCAAAGATTTAACAGATGTTTTTCTGATACACATTACATTGCGGCTGACCGTGCACGTTGTCCCCAGAAAAGAGCTTCAAAATCCTGCTACATGTCCTTTAACTAAGCATTTTCTGCGGTGTGTGTGCGCATGCGTGCGTGTGTGTGTTCCATTACTAAAACCTTTATAAAGCCGTGAATACGGTGTTTCAAATTAACTGGTGTCCTTGTTACCTGGTGACCGACTTCCTTTAGCATTTCCTGCTGCTGCTGCTAAGTCGCCGCAGATGTTGAAATCACACTAATAAAAGGTCTGACACGACTTTTTGTCTGGTTTTTAATATCTATCAGCAACAAGGGACGTGAAAGAAACCCAGTCGCCAGTTAAAAGGGACTCAGTTATTCCAAAACACCGGCTCCGCTCCGGTTTCGCGACACTCCTCCTCCGCTAGTTTGCTGCTGCGTTCAGGTGACTGGAGCTGCTGCAGAAAAGTGAAACTCGGTCGTTAACACAAAAGCAGCGGAGACAGCTGGACTCAGGAGACACTCAGGAGACACGTGAAGGAAGTGAGGACAATTTGCACAAAGGAACGGCTCTCAGACAGCTGAGAACCGGCTCTCGTCGTTCACTTGAAAGAGCCGTTCAAACGAACGACTCGTTCATTGAACGTCGCAGCACTACGAGGGTAGCACATGTTTCCTCCCCATTCCATAGCTGCGGCGCACCAGCCTAATTTACCGGTATTTTTTTTTCAGCGTGACAAATACAATGTGTGCCGTGAATGTGTGACAACACACCGAAATGCGTGAGACTTCAGAGCCCTGCTGCTGCATCGTGTTGTCAGACATGAGAACGTCCACGGTCCGCATTTATAACAGCGCTCACAGACGTCTGCAGCTTTTTGCGTAGTTTAATGAGGCGGAGCGCACCAGCGTATTTTGATGTCAAATTGCGTACCTGCTACGCAAAATGCGTACAGATTGGCAGGTCTGCAGCTCGTTCTATCATGAAAGACAGGAAACAAGGAGCCTCCTGAAGTTCAGGAAGTGGTGAAGTTGTGCATAGAGTCAATTCCTTTGAGTGTTTGTTTACTGTAGAGGTGCCTGGTGCTGCTAATGTGAAACATTTCATACAGCTATTTATTTTGAGTCTATTTTTATTATGTTATTTTTTATTGTTATTTATTTAAATGTTTTACTTTATCCCCACACACATTTTTCTCAAGTTCTATGTTGGAGTTATTTCAGTTGATGTTATTGAAGCATAAATGTTGAAAATTCTGAATTTTGGACTATTTTTTTAAATATACAAAATAACTTTAATTACCAAATGCATATTTCCCCCCCCCCCCCCCCCCCCCCCCCCCCCCCCAAAAAAAAAAAAAAAAAAGTATCGAAAACAGGTACCGAAAAATACCGGTATCGATTCGCAGGTACCGAGTATCGGTATCGTATCGATTCAGATGTGAAAGGTACCCATCCCTAAGGAGGACAGCCGGTTGACTGAAGACAGTAGGTAATTCCAGCTGTAATTATTCCTGCGCTGAGGGGGAGGGGTGGAAACGGCCAGCGGCCGTGGTCAGGGCGTCCGCCATGTGGAGGCAGGACCTGACGATCACACGGCATCGTCACTTTTCAGAGACAGCGGAGGAAACAAATGGCAGATTAGGCCGTAAACGTAGTAAAGACAACAGTAATGGCTGATTTTCTGGCTGACTGACAGCTAATAACGGCAGCGAGCGGGAATTTGTCACAGCGCTGCTGTGTGAGAGGAGTCTGAGCGCGCTGCCAGCCAGGTTGTGTTTGCATGATGGTCCATATGTGTTTTCCTGGGAGATCAGCCCATCGCTCACTTCCTGTCCTCCCAGCATCCTCCCTCCTGCTTCTCATTCCTCTTTCCAGCCATATGTCTCTTTATTTGAAGTGTGAATGTGTGTGAATGTGTGCTGCTCTCACGTGTGTGTGTGTGTGTGTGTGTGTGTGTGTGTGTGTGTGTGTGTGTGTCCATATTTGGAAGAGGTCTTAATCAGATTGTGTGGCTGAGTGAAATATGAAGCTTGGGGTGATTTCATTAAGGCGGCGGAGTGATGGAGCTCATCACGGCTCACCGACACCTCGGATTTCTCTTTATTTATCCTCAGCATTAATCCAACAGAACAATTCACCTAAGAGCCTCTCTGTCTTTCACACTCTCCACCTCCTCCTCCCTCTCTGTATTTCATTTTACTACGCCGTGTGGAGAGCCGGGCGTACGCTTTATGTCCCAGAGTGCTTTGTTCCTGTGCCACATGCAGCCAGAGGAGGCAGCGGCCGGAGAGGAAGCACAGCGCTCACACCGCTTTATTTACTCCACTTGCTCTCACTTGCATCATTTTCCGTTGCAAAATCAAACTGGGTGTGCGGGGGGGGGGGGGGGGGGGGGGGGGGGGGGGGTCTGGTGAAAGCATTCAACAGCCTCCAGATGAGAGATGACAAAGAGCAGCAGAGTGGAGCCACAGATCCACGGAGGCGGCTCCTGCACAGTGGATCTGAATGAGACCGCTGCTCGTCAGTCTGCCTCGTTACGCTCTGGTCTCTCGGTCCAGGCGGACAGGGTTCTGCAGGCTGTAGGAGTCTTCTTCGTGGAGGCTGACACTCTGACACTCGCCAGTCGTCCTCTGCTCTGTCCTCGGACCTGCTGCTGCTGTTTGCTTGACCAGGGTGAAGATTCAGAAAGCTCTGTGTTCAGACGACCACTGGTCTGAGGAGTCGGACCGACTGGAGGATTATGGTTCACATGTTCTCCTTCACCTTGGTATCAAACACAATCAGAAAACACTTCTTATAACCTGAATCTGGACAAAGGCCCAACAGATAAACACTTCTGCCCATCAGAAACACTTTTAGATGAGTTTTCTTTATATTCTTAAATTAAATAAAGTGTAATTAGGTTGTTATGTTGGGACTGATAAAATACTGTGAACTGGATTAAATCTAGTTTGTAATCATCATATCATTACTTATTTCTCATTCGTGGAACAAACAATACATTGTGTTGTTTTGGTGTTTTTATGACACCATTTCCTAATAGCTGAATAGTCTCAGTCTACAACAGGAATTACTCTACCAGTCTGCTCTAGAACAGGGTGTTACTATATAAGTCTGCTCTAGAAGTAGGGATTACTGTACCAATCTGTTCTGGAACTGGAGATTACTCCCGGTTCTCCCACACAGCCGCCGTTTCAGCCCACTGTCCAGCTGCTAGCCTGAAGTGTGGAATTATCCCGTTCTGGTTGTTCTGTGCCGATTCTTCACATCTGGGGCTCCAGCTGTTTTTCTTGTTTGCTCCTTGCCATATTCACATCTGCCTTCAGAGATGCAGAAATGTGCTGATTCACCTGTTAAAGTGCCTTCTCGTTGGACCATCCTGTGTGAAACAGCAGCCACAGAGGAGACAGAGCTGCTGAAACAAATAACGTGCCAGATCTAATTAGTCTGCAGTGAACATTTAAAACAGGTGACGGCCCGATCCAGCAACCTTTACTGTCAAGTGCTGCACTCACTCCGGATTCTTTTCAATCTCTGAAAATTTTACTTCTTCTTTTACAATTTCAGCAAGAAGCTGGCAATAACTTGGTTCAATCAGCCACAACATTATGACCACTACTGAAGGCTGAAACGTCCCCTGAGCATTGTGAGACAGGTCCTCGGGGTCCCAGAGACTTCCCTGAGTCCAGGTGGCCCACCACAGACTCCAGCTCCAGCTTTCCTTTCAGAGACTTTCCTTGAAACACCCAGATCAGAAACTCTGCACATGAGCAGGGGTGTGGCTAACCTTTGACCCGGTACCTGCCACAATTTGCTTTTTGTCATCTTCTTTGGCACAACGAAGTCCTGATTTACCAAGATTCTGTTCAAAGCATTCTTTCTGTCTGTTCACTGACTGCGCTTTGGGCTAGCATACATCACAGAAATCTGGTTATGCAAAAGCCCCAAAACAAACAAACAATAATATAAAATAGGAGACTATGTGAGGATTACTTTGTTCTCCCTTCCTGTTTTTTTTTCTTTTTTTTCTAATATATACTACCCTGTTCACATGGCCATGCTTCACCCGTGAAGGGGTGATTGTGATAAACAGTGTAATGTACGAGGGCGTACCCAAAAGAAACCGGAATTTGGTCATAAAATACTAATAATAATGAGTTTCGATTTCTGGCTGTCAGATGTGCTGCAGGTAAGCCTCGTGCATATCTGTGAAAAAGCTGAGCTCCCAGAGTTACACTGACGTCTGTCAGGCGCTATTTATAGCAACAGAGTGCAGCGGCGGTCTGCAATTTTTTTCCAAAATGGCGACATTGACAGGGAAGCCAGAGCAGCGCGCAAACATTAAATTCTGCTTTTTGCTGGGAAAAAACAGCAGCAGAAACACTCAGCTTGTTGCAGCAAGCCTACAAGGATGATGCTCTGGGGAAGACTCAGGTCCATGAGTGAGGGGAACATAGGCTACCCCCCATATTATTATTAGTTTACTTTTAGTTGTTCCCATGTAATTTGTTTCATTCCCTAAAACTGTATTCCCATCCCCATCAAATAACAGACACATAGGCCTGTACCCCTACTTCACCACTAGAAGGAGTATCCCCAAAAGTGAGAAGGGCCCTACGAACCTGTCTGGGCCAATATTGTGGAACCCAGACAGAGGTGGCAGCCATGTGTCATGTGTTTCTCAGGTAAGCTGCAAATTATTCATAACACAGGGGGTAATATGGTTCTCACACGATCCCAGGGAATAGAGGAGTTGGCCGTTTAACAGTATAGGATGTTTGTAGAATGTTTTGTGATGTTTTCCCTGTAAATAAATGGTGATGCTAACTGTTAGCAAGGAGAGCTAATGTGCAGGCCACGGGCGGATTGTGTGGGTTATGTGTTGGTGTTATGCTTGTGCTTTGACGGTAAATATGGCGGAATAAGATGGGAGTGGTACCAAGATTGTATTTTGTTTAGGGATTTTTATGTTAATGTGTGAAGATGGAAACCTGTCTGGGCCAAGATTGTAGAACGCACCCAGACAGAGGTGACAGCCATGTGTCATGTGTTTTTCAGGAACTGTTCACTGAAGCTCATCTTTAAACAACCTACACGAGTCGGGTCTTTCCTTCAAGTGTGCAACACGTGAGTGGTTCGGGCGGGTTGAGAAGGGCCAGATGTCGGCGCGTCAGGTCCGCTCAGCAGTGAAAACAATGCTGAGCTGCTTCTTGTCTGTCCAGGGTCTCGTCCACAGCGAGTCTGTCCCTCCAGGTCAGACTGTAAATCAGGACTACTACAGGAAGTCCTCAGACGCTCCGTGAGGATGTGAGGAGGAAGCAGAGCGTCGTGGCGGAGTGGAGCCGGTTGATCCACCACCACAGAGCGCCAGCGGACACGGCGCTGCGCCTCACGCAGTTTCTGGAGAAGAATGAGATGAATCTCCTCTCCCATCTGTCTTATTCACCAGATGAAGCCTCCAGTGACTTTTTCTTGTTCCCCAGGTTGAAGAAAGAGCTGAAGGGACAGCGGTTTGCAGATGTGGAGGAGGTGACAGACAAATCGCAGCCGGCCCTGAATGGCACAATTACGCACGGGTCTGACGACACATTGGTGAAGTGGGAGACACGGCTGGAGCGCTGCATTAATGCGGATGGAGATTATTTTGAAGGCGACGGTGATGTTTTATTTTGAAATGTCAGAAATAAAAAGTTACAATCATAGTTCGGGAACTTTTGGGTACCCCCTCGTACTTCGAGGGCTGCTCACTGTTGGGACAGTGACTGAGAGTCCAGTATTTTCTGCCGTGGATTCTTAGCCTCTACTGGATTTTGGTTTGCTTTGATTTAAATGTTATGCTGTGGATTTCTCTACCTTCACCCCATGGACGGATTCCTCTCCGTGGCCCTTGAGTCAATTAAAAGTTAGACCTTTTCAACTCTGAACTGTCAAACCTGTACAAGTGAGTCTCTGGTCTCAGATCATCTGTCAGTCAAAGCAGTGGAAAACACACCAGACAAGATAATCAAAGACCTACAAATAAAAAAAAAAAAACAGAAAAGTTGGCAAGTAACAGTAGTGGCGGGCCAGGTGAGGGAATGTCTCTCACTACAGTAACAACAGGCTCTCTGCTGGAGACTTTCTCTTCAGATATGTTAAAAATTCACAACTTTTTTTAATGTTATGTCACAGTATCACACCGAGTCTTCCATCTGAATTGCTTAGCATGAATTCTTTGCGGTGTTGTTAGAAGACGGACCATGGTTAGTGTTGAGCTAGTGTTGTTTGGCACTAACCTCTGGGTGGTCATAATGTAGTGGCTGATGCGCTATTGTATCTGACGTGTTTGAACATGAACCGCACTGCTCTCCTTCATCTTATCGACAGCACTCAGGTCCGTCCGTTTCCACACTTCAGAGCAGAAGTCATCTCCGGCCGCGGTCCAGCCCTGACAGGAAGCAGCAGCTCAGAGGCAGCGCCACGGGGTGAAGACGGCCTCCCTAACCGGATCAGGCCCCGGCAGAGGCCAGCCATCTGCCTCCGCTGGTCCGGGTGAGACGGGGAGGAGGGCGGCATGGAGAAACAATTAGGAAGACAATTAAGCATCTCACACCTTTGAAGAAGCTCCGGTGCAGAGAAGTGCAGTGTTTGGAGTTCTTCGCTGCACATTTGATTCGGTTTTCAGCCCTCAGAGGAAAAGTGAGCCCACCCAGCTAGCAAATTAAGTAGCGTGCAGACGTCTTTCCTCTCGCCTGATCTCAGAATAGCCCGAGGCCTCCTCCTCCTTCACACCTCAGCCACCTCAGCCGGACGCCTGAGGACAAATATGGTAAATATCACCAAGGCCTGCAGTGAATACACGATCGTTCACCGCAATTACTGCTCTTTTTTCTCGTTATAGGAGGAAGTGGAAGTTTCTTCTTTGTTTTCTTGTAGAGTTTTCTATGACATGTCCCCATTCCTCTCGTATTCCTCCCTCCGATCCCCCGGACCGATGTTTGATTTACTTCTCCTACTCGGATTGAGAACCGCCACAGTTGTTTTGATGTGATAGAGAGAACCCGGCCAATAGGGAAAGCAGCAGGACAACAGGCGAGGCGAGGAGGCAGGCGCAGCACGAGATAAGACCAGGGGACAATGAGTCTGTGTCTGTGTGTGTGTGTGTGTGTGTGAGTGTGTCAGAGAGTGTGTGTAGTTCTACAACTATCTGTATTTGTGTGCGAGGTACAGAGAAACAGAGTGAAACGCTGCCAGAGAACAAAATACCAGAGAAAAACGGGTTAATGATCAGCTTCCCTGCTGCTCAGCCTTCTCTCAATCCCAGACCTCTCCGTACATGTATTCATGCAAGTGTGTGTGTGTGTGTGTGTGTGTGTAGGTGTGTGTGTGTGTGTGTGTGTGTGTGTGTGTGTGTGTGTGTCTGTCTTTGTTGAAGATGAGTGAACTGAAAGTAAACACAGAGATGGAGAAGAGAGCTTATCCCTGTTCATAACTCACTCTATGTGCAAATACACTACCCATCCACCACCTCCACCACACACACACACACACACACACACACTCACACACACGCACGCACACAGACCAGAACACGTGCACATCTACACACACACATACAAGCAGCATGACATTTGGATTCCATTAAAAGTCTTTGTCTCTGATCAATAATTTAATAACCTGAAAGGATGAAGGGCTCATCATGATCAATACAGCCTCTCCCAGTGTATTTGTGACTGTGCGTATGCATGTGTGTGTGTGCATGTGTGTGTGTGTGTGTGTGTGTGTGTGTGTGTGTGTGTGTGTATGTGTGTTCTCGTATTTCTATCCTTGTTGGGGCCAAATGTCCCCACAAGGATAGCAAAACGTGGAACGACGTGCCTTGTGGGGACC